>NC_056725.1:172861975-173186975 GCF_019279795.1 Protopterus annectens
TATGTTTAGCATTAGGGTTATTGGCTGTATTGTTCTGATGAAATTGTTTTTGAACTTGTGGCTTTTTGATTTGTTTTTGCCTTGCTTTACTTAAAAAGACCTATAATTATTATTTGGTTCCCGAGTATTAGTGATCAAGAACTATGTAAACCTGCAGCAGAAGTTATAATACCACCACTCTTTTTTCTAATCCTTCCAGACTTTTTTCTAGATTGAATTCACAACTAATTATAAAGGCCATGTTCTTTCATCTTTGAGGTTGTACCTGTAATTGTGTTTCTTTGCACATGTGTGTTTCTGTCTGTCAATGTGCTTGACCAGTATTTAATACAATAAAACACTTGTTAAGCATTGCTCAAAAATTCTTAGGTATGCAAATAGTCATAATTTTCATGTTTCTTTAGTGTCAACAGGCTTCATGGACAGAATTCCTGTCCTTATATAGGCTCATAGGTTCATACTAGGCTATCTGCCCTAGGGCATTTATAAGCCTAGCCAGAGTTGTGTGGCTTTCACCACCCCTTAGGTTGAAGAATACTATACCCATTAGTTTGCCGTGCCTCTGTCCAGCAGTGATACAGAGATGATCCCCGGGGTAAACCTACGATCTCCCATCCACTGGTCAAGATTCCTCTTGAACAGAGCCAGCGAGGTGCTCTGTCTCACATGGACCGGGATTCTGTTCCACAGCATAGGGAGTCTCTGGGTGATGAATCTGTCCCTCCAGCACGTCCTATTTATATCCATGTTGAGGTTTAAGTCTCTTGCTCTTGTGGCTCTGGTGGATTTGGATTTTTTGAGGTGGAGCATGTCCTTTAATTCCAGGTTGGACATGGCCTTGTATGTCAGGCACAGGTCACCTCTGAGCAGACGGTATGCGACTGAATAGAGCTGGAGTTTCTTCAGTTGGGCAGCATATGGCATATTTTTGAGCCCCTTTATCCTTTTGGTGAGGAACGTTTGGGGTCTTTCCAATTGTTGCAGGTGTCGGGTAAGATACATTCCGAATGGGGCATTGTACTCAATCATTGGTCTGATAAGTGAAGAGTACAGGGGAACAATGACCTCCCTTGATCTGGATGTGAATCCCTTCATAATCAGGTGGGCAATGTAGAAGGTCCTCCTAACCACTTTGGCAATGTGAGTGTCAAAAGAAAGGTTACTGTAAACTTGGGTCCCCAGGTCCCTGATAACTTCTTCTGTGCTTAATGGATTGCCACCTATGTGGTAACTTGGGGTTACCTTGTTTTTACCAAAGGGTATGACTATACATTTTTTGGCGTTTAGCTTAAGGCCATGGCTTTGGTACCAGTTATCCATTTCTATGAGACCTCTCTGAAGGATATCTGTGTCTGATGGATTTTCAACTATGGCGCCCAGTTTGCAGTCATCTGCAAACTTTGTCAGCCACAATCCTCCTATGTTTGCCTGCACTTCTGAAAAGTAGATGCCGAACAAGAGGGGGCCCAGGACTGAGCCCCGTGGGACACCGCTTGTGACCGGCTTTGAGTCTGACATGGCACCAGCAACTCTAACCCTGTGGGTTCTGTCCTTGAGCCAGTTTGCAACCCATCTTGTGACATATGGGTTTACATTTAAGCTGGTGAGCTTTTCTATGATACCCGAGTGGGGTATTGTGTCGAAAGCTTTTGCAAGGTCAAGGTAGGCTGTGTGAACTGCCTTACCCTCATCAATGGCCTTGGTGACTGTTTCAAAAAAGTCGACCAAGTTCAAGAGGCATGATCTGCCCTTGACAAAGCCGAATTGGGTAGGATCCAATGTCTGTAGGTCCCCTATGTCTTTATTTATGAGTTCCATTATGATCCTCTCCATAGCTTTGCAGACCAGGCTTGTTAAGCTTATGGGGCGGTAATTACCAGGGTCCGTAGAAGCACCACCTTTGTGGAGTGGGACCACAGTTGCCGTACGCCACTCTTTGGGTATGTATCCTGTGGTAAGGCTAAGATTAAACAGCAGCCTTATGTGTGGGTTTAGTTCCTCATTGAGTTCATGCAGCACACAGCCGGGGACACCATCCGGTCCCATTGATGCTGTGTTTTTAGCTTTAGAGAGAGCAGCTCTCACCTGGGCATTTGAGATGATTGGGAGGCTACACTCTGCTGGGATAGATATTTCTCCTTTTGGGGGGGAGGGAGGGGAGAAATTTTCACTGTAAGCGTACAACCAGACAAATGAATATACTGCCAATATACATGTCTAGTTTGAATGATTATGAAACTATTTTAAGTGTCTTAAAACATTTATAAAAAAAATGCAACATTTACTGTGATAATAGTAACTTAAAAATCCATTTAAAGCTGGGCATCTAATGAATTATTCCACTGTATAGATGTCTGTTATCACACCATTTTGATTTATATAGCTTTTCTTAGCGTTTACTATTATAGTCATTTGAAAATGTATATGTCCTCTGAGTTTATAGGAGCCGTGGTAATCAAGCGATCACAGGAACCATAAGTTGCCTAGCCATATGCACCTTTAAGTAGACACAGTTCTTGTCACACTTTAAAAACATTAATTGTGCTCACCTCAACTTCAGCAAGGCTATACAAGATAACCCTGATGCAAATCCATCTCTACTCATCCGGTCATCAAGACTAGCCTTAAAGGTAAACAAAGAAGTACATTGCTTGACCTGGTATCTTATTCTAAAAGCTGGGACTAAGCTGATTTAGGAACTATCCCTCAAGAGAGTCTTGTTTATTTGTTATTGTAGATTTAGGTCCTTAGTGTGGTTGTTTGTAGAGCCACTAGTTTTGTAGAGAAATATGAGGTCAAATAGGACTGAATATTTCATGGCTTGAAAAGAGTGAGAGAGAGACATAGATCACCTCAGAGCAGCCCACAGGTACTGAGTATTAGGAGAGTTGTGTTAATCTGTCAGGACAGACAAAGGATTTTAGGCCTTTCATTTTCTTGGCTGAGTGATATGCTTGTTATGTACATACCAAAGGGGATACTGCATATGATGTGGGTCTGACGAGGAGCGAGTGCAGTGCTAAGATGACGTGTGTATATCTTGAAGATATTCCCTTGGATATTAACTGGGCCAGATAGAAGGATTTCCTAACAATAGTGGAAATATGACGATGAAATGGGATATAGTTGTCTGGCAACATACCCGGGTCTGTTATAACACAATCTGTCTGAGCAGGAGTACCACTTATAACATAAAAGGTGGTAGTAGCTTTTTTTCCTGAAAACTACTATGTTGCACTTTTTTGCATTCATTTTGAGACCATTATCAGTGAGGATTGGCTTTATTGGCCTGAATGTATCCATAAAAATTTAAAAAGTAAAAAGTCATGGACATTCAGAAGCCTTATAGCTGAAATACTTAATGCTCTTAGGGGACCATTTGCATATATGCCATAGGCCTCTATTACAGGAGGTTTAAAGTATTACACAGTGAAAACTCTAGCTTGGCTAGGTTTTTCTTGTATTTTTTACTAATTGATTTGTCTGTGTGACTTTTTTGCTCTTTGGTTTGGATGTTAGTTGGGATATTTTGCAGATACCTTACATACCCTGTGTTTCTGAAGTATATTGAAAAAGAAAACTTTTGCTATACTGATGAGGTCACACAAAAGCTGAAACAAGCACATCTTCAGCTAGTGGGATTTTGCTTTATTGGCCTGAACAAATCCATAAAAACTTGAAATAAGTCACAGGCATTCATAGCTGAAACACTTGATGTTCTTAAGAGGTCATTTACATATATCGTGCGGGCCGTTATTATAGGAGGTTTAAGGTATCACACAGTGAAAACTCTACTTATTTATTTTTTTCTTGTAGATTTTACTAACTGGTTTGTCTGTGGGACTTTTTTACTCTTTGATTTGGATTTTCAGTACATCAGGCATGTGCGTATTCTAGCACTTGTTGGAGCAGTTTAGTATCAGTATATGAGCAGATAACAGTGCCCAGCTTGCAAACATGCAAACATGCAATTCAGCAAACATGGTCAGCCACAGTTGTAGGATATTGGCTTTGATGTCTGCAAAATAAATCCCAATCATTTTTTTTTTGTAACAAAAGAGGTCAAAGTGCAATTATTATTCATATGCATGAAGTCAGAGTAAAGCTTTTCAGAGCTCTTGTGGTGGGATTAAGACATAATATTTAGGAGTTTATATTAAAAATTTACTTACCCGAACACCTAAACACCGACACATATTCCGCGAACCACAAATACACTGAACGCCCTAACCGTGAAATTCAAAAACTCGAAATGTCATACTTGTCCCATCCCACCGCCCTCTACATACTACCTACACAAATAAACTAAATAAACCACATACATACACAAACCAAAACCCTACTTCTAACCCTAAACTAAACCCTACTTCTAACCCTACACTAAATCTTGCATATACCACCATGTATGCACTTAACTTAACCCGCACCCTAACCATAAGGTCCGTAACTATCGCACACTTACCTTAAAAAGCTATACCCAAACAAACTAAATAATCCACACACATACACTTAATAAAACCCTGCTTCTAACCCTACACTAAATCTAACATACATTACCATCTATGCACGTAATTACCTTAACCCGCACCCTAACCCTAAGGTCCATAGCTATCGCACACTTACCTTACAGAACTATACCACAGAAGGGCCAACCATGATGATTCGACGTTTGGGATTTCGTGCTTCAGGACGATCAAAGTTTTTGCAGTTCAATGAAGACGTGTCGGTATTTAAGTGTTTGGGTAAGTAAACATTTGTGTTTTTAATATGAACCCAATATTTAGTAGGAGCAAAGGAATGATAGTTTGTGACTGAAATGGGATACATATTCATCCAACTTTATTTCTAACAAATACATGGTATGATTTTCCCCATGGTAAGAATGAGTGATAATTTATGCAAAAAATAAGCATTCCTTTCTCAGAAGTCCTTGTATTCCCTTGAAAACATTTATAAATCCCAACCCATCAGATGCACACATCTGCCATCTAAATTTGTTAGTATTTAATGACATCACTAGACTTTGGTATTTGTAATGTATGTAGATAGCACAACTAAATTGTAGTTTTAAGTTTTTGCAGTTGCATTTCATGTTTGCACTTAGATTTAAAGCAGGAAAAAGGTGAGTTCTTCTAAGGATCATCTAGCAGGGAAGATATGGTTTGATTTATGATGAATTAGTCATGAATGTTCACTTTTCAATACATTAGTGTGATTTCAATGTCCCACTGCAGCATAGTCCTAAGAAGTCCAAAGCACAATGCTATAGGAGAAAGATGTCTGGATTCTTTTTACTCGTAAATTTTAATTATTGGTTTTGTCTTAATCAGGAGAGGATGTTTGCAGCAAAATTACCGACAACTAGTGTTTATGTCCCCTTATAAATCTTCCTAGTTATTGTTACGAAATCTGAGCTAGAGTGGTCAGTCTTACTGATCTAACATATAATGGTATGTGATGATCAAAATCTCCCTTGGGAGCAGCCAGTCAGCAGTATTAGGGAAAAATAGGGTAAACATGCTGGATAGAGCTCACTGCGGCAAAACATTATGTCTTAGATCATAGGATCAATACAGCGCTGTTCATCAGATGCCACCCCCCCCCCCCCCAGAAAAAATAGCTTTTAAAATCAGTTTTACTTGAAACTATTTCTGCAAATAAAATAATACTGGGGGTAGTGAGGGATGATACCTTTTTTCTTTTAATTTAAAGTTAAATTTAGTGTGGACCACAGTACATCTTTAATATAATCCTACCAACATGTTATTGCTAATATTATGACAGCCTAGTGCTTTTAATTTGTACATGTAAAGCAATCCTTGGCTGAATGCTTACTTCAGCCACATAAGAAACAGATGGACACACGTTTGTAATGTCATAGCAGTCAGTGATATTACTGTCATTTATTTTTTAGCAATCAGGACAACAGTGTCACCGTGCCCTTCACATGACAACTGATGACTGATATTAACATACTGATACTATGAAACAGTGATTCTTGGACTTAAAAAACAAATAAGCTGCTGACCTCTTTGCCTCTGCTTCTCTCTCTTTACTGAAATAAAGAAATTTAAATGAAATACAACTGGAACAGCAAAAAAGGCAAAGGTTTATCAAGCTGTTTTGGGTCTTAACTACTAGCTATCCTGCATAACAGTTAAAATACATGGCTTTTAAAAGATGCTTTACTATATATTAACTACATAGGGAGCTGGAGATTTACATAATGGTTAAGGTGTTTACCTCACAGACAAGAGGTACATTGTCTGATTCTCAAGAAGGAGAATTGGCTAGGCTTAAAATGATCCACAAGGGCAGCTAGTCTAGTACTTGTCTATAAACCTATGATCATGTTTAATTAAATAATCAATATATATACACCATAGACCTAGTCTATGAAACGCTTGTGTGCATTCATGTTTGGGGGGGGGCGTGGTAACATTAGAAATGGGATGTGATCCATCTATTTTAACCAAAAGATTGGATGTGATTCTACTTTCTAGTGCCAAACAAGATTCCAGGGGCAGAAAAGCAGCTCATGCAATCAGGCACACATTACTAACACAACACCTCTCTCAGAGCCAGCAAATTCCTCTGAAGTTGCATAGCTTGGAGAAGGACAGACCTTGGATTTTATTAACTGAATTTATTTAGCATTTCTATGTGATACTATATAATAGTTGGGCTTTCCCCTAACAATGTCTTTAAAAATGAATCACTTTCTGGAATTATTGTTCTTCTATATAGTGCGGGTAAGACAGACCCACTTCTAGTGTTAAGGATGTGTCTTAAAGGCCTGTATCCTTTCCCTAACATGATTGCAAAATTTGTCTTATAATTGTGGTAATATTCATACACCAAGGTTAAATGTTGCCCTACTAACATTTCATTATGGCTGAAGTATCTACTGTTGTCTCTTCCTCCAAAAAATCAGCACATGATAAACAAAGGAAGCACAATATAAAATAAACATTATGCATGCAAATACATTATATTATTGCACCGAATGAATAACGCAGCAACAAAGCCTTAATGTGATGCATCAGAACGCCTTTCTCTCCAGTAAAACAGCTCATTAACATTAGACTATAGTTCCCCTAATGAGTCAAGACCACCTAATCTTTAAAATAATAGCATTACTCTAAAATGCCTAGAGGAAAGGACATTCATTCTAAGATAGCTCTTCATTCTGAATTACTCAAGTGTGGAACAGAGAAATTAGAGGAAGTACTGATGAAGAGAGAGAAAGAAATACAGTGAGCTCGTGTGTGTGTGTGTGTGTGTGTGTGTGTGTGTGTGTGTGTGTGTGTGTGTGTGTGTGTTTGTGGTGTCTATACCAACAAATAGTACCAAAATGACTTAACCTATTTTAGGACAGAAGCATGGCTTGTTATTGCATTGGAAAAGCAGAAATTATCTTTATAGTCTTGGAAATATTAATATCTTTAAAGGTATTTGGCAGAATAAGCAAGCAATAATGCAAGACAGGGTGCATGTTAATTTGTAATTAATGCCCGCCCAGGTGTGTTGTGAAGCCCAACACCGCAGGCAGAGGGCTTCTACACCCCTGGAAGGGCATTAATTACACCCCTGGAAGGGCATTAATTATACATTAACAGACACCCTGGAGGGCATTATTGTGCTTAGACAATGGGCTCACTCTAAAATTGTTGTGTTTTACTTGTTTATTCATTTTTTAAGGACTATATTATTTTTTAATATATATTTTTAATGTAAAACAGTTCTGCTTCAGACTTGCTGTGGTATATGTTAATGGTGTTGGAGGAAGCATTTTTCATCAAATATTTATAAAAAAAATAATATAGTCCTTAAAAAAAAAATAAGCGAAACAATTTTACATACGGCCCATTTTCTCTCCCATTCACACATACACACTTTTCTGCTTTCACACACATACATATACACACACAAACAGACTCCTCTGCTTTCATTCATGCACACATTCACTCACACAAGATCTGCCTCACCCTCTTTCTCAGTCTCTCAGTGTCCAACTGCTTTCATACACACATTCAGTCTCACTCTCTCTCGATCTGTCTCACAGTCTCCTCTGCTTACATACATGCACTCACTCACATCACACATCACTCTCGCTTTCTGTCTCACACTCTCCATCCTTCTCTCTCTTTCTCTCACAAACACACAGACATACACACAGTATCTCTGCTATAATGCACCCATTCACACACACACATGCTGGTAGAAACACACACATGATCGCTCTCTCTCTTCTTACTTAAATACATGCATAGACTCTCACACACGTGCTGCATTTTCTTTTTTTTCTATTTTACACTCGCGAAACAGCAAAAGTGTAAAATAACGGCTCGTTCACTCTCATTGACATGCACACATACACTCACACACAGACATAAATACACACATACACACGCAGACACACATTTACCTTTTTCTCTTCTTTTTAAAATTTTACACTCGCTAAACAGCAAAACCGCTGCTTAGCGAGCATAAAATAATGGTGGCCATTCCGTTTCTTCAGTCCGAGCTCCATGGCGGCTTGATAAGCAGCTGTGAAGCAGTGGACTCGTTCTTCTCAGCGGGCATTACTTGTACATTAATACCCTGCTGGAGAACGCTCGTTCTTCAATCATGGTATTGATGTACAGTTTGCCCATTGTCGAAATGCCTTTATATGATCTCACTAAGTGCTACGTATAAGGGCAGCTTTCTCACTGACAATACCTAGAACTGGAAACATTATATATAAAGCATTCAAGAGGCCTACAGGAGCTGACAGAAACCAAAATTAATTTTCCACATTGGATTTATCATAGGAGTATAAACTGATACTAATATGACCAGTAGATCTTTGTTTAGTATGCTAGCAATACTGATAATGCCACCAATGTTCTAAACATTACACTAATTACTCAAAGGAATTTTCTTACAATGCAAACAAATTGATATAGGTTCATAGGTTGGTACTTGGCTATTAGCCCTAAGGCCTATACAAGCCTAGCCATAACAATTCCCTGGCTATTTCTTCCCACACTATTTACTTCCCTGGACCCCTGTCTAGCAGGGCGACTGACGTGATCCCCAGGGTGAATTTCCTTTTTCCAATCCAATCGTCAAGGCTCCTTTTGAAGAGGGTCAAAAAGGCGCTCATCTTGACATGTATGGGCATTCTATTCCTGATTATGGAGAGTCTCTGGGTCAGGAACCTATTCCTCCAGCATGTTTTGTTTATTGTGATGACAAGGTTTAGATCCCTGGAGCATGTGGCACTGAGCGATTGGGATTTCTTTAAGTGTAGTATGTCCAACATCTCTGGGTCTGACATGGCCTTGTATGTTAAGCAGAGATCGCCTCTGAGTAGATGATATGCGACAGAGTATAGCTGGAGTTTTTTAAGGCAGTCAGCGTAGGGCATCTGCTTTAGGCCTGTGATTCTTTTAGTGAGGTATTTCTGTGGCCTTTCCAGTTGTTGCAGATGTCTTGAGAGGTACATACCAAACGGGGCATTGTATTCTATAATGGGTCTAATGAGGGATGAGTACAGTGGGACAATGACCTCCTTTTTTCTGGATGAAAAGCCCTTAGTGATGAGGTGTGCCACATAGAAGGATTTCCTGACTGTTGTGGCGATGTGGTTATCGAAGGTGAGACCACTGTCCACCAGTGTCCCTAAGTCTCTAATCACACTTTCGGTGTTTAGTGTACTGCCACCTATATGGAAATTCACGGGTACATGTTTTTTCCCAAAGGGGATAACAATACATTTCTTGGCATTGAGCTTGAGCCCATGGCTCTGGCACCAAGCATCTGTTTCTGTAAGGCCCTTTTGTACAGTATCCACACCATTTGGGGATTCAATAATAGCTCCCAGTTTGCAGTCATCTGCAAACTTTTTTAGCCAGAGTCCCTTAGTGTTGGCCTGTACTTCAGAAAAGTAGATACCAAACAAGAGCGGTCCCAGGACTGAACCCTGAGGTACTCCACTTGTCACTTGTCTGGAGCTGGATTTGGAGTCAGCTACTTTTACAGTGTGGGTTCTATCAGTAATCCAGTTAGCAACCCATTGGGTGATGTAGGGATTAATGCCCAGCATAGTAAGTTTATCTATGATTCCAAAGTGGGGGATGGTGTCAAAGGCCTTAGCAAGGTCTAGATAGGCTGTGTGGACCACCTTACCCTTGTCCATGGCTCTGGAGACTGATTTGAAGAAGTCAATCAGGTTCAGGAGACAAGATCGGCCCTTCATGAACCCAAACTGGGTGTGGTCCAGTGTTTGAAAGTTGCCAATGTCTTTATTTATAAGTTCCATGATAATACGCTCCATGGCCTTGCAGATAAGGCTCATCAGACTGATGGGACAGTAGTTTCTGGGATCCAGGGTGGATCCCCCCTTGTGGAGTGGGATAGCTGTAGCTCTGTGCCACTCAGTGGGCATGAAACCTGAGGTGAGGCTATGATTAAACATGATACTTAGGTGAGGTGCCAGTTCATATTGTAGTTCATGTAGTACACAACCCGGGATGTCATCTGGTCCCATGGATGCTGTATTCTTAGCTTTGGAGAGTGTGTTTTTTACCTGTGTGCCCATTATTACCGGAATTTGGCAATCTTCCAGTATTGAGATGGGCCATTTAGGGGGTGAAAGGGGGGTGAAGTTGGCACTGAATCGATCTGCCAGGATATTGGCAATATCCTTGGGATCAGTATATTTAATGCCATTCTGTTTTAGCTCAGAGCAGATCTGAGCATTGCCATTTAGATTCTTGACATAGTTATAGAATGCCTTGTGGTTGTCTTTGGAATCTTTGGCAATTTTATTTTCGTAACTAGCTTTGGATGATTTTATGAGGGATCTCAGTTTCTTACTGAGGCTGGTAAGGGAGATTTTGCATCCTGGGATTTTCCTCTTTTCTGCAACAGTTTCTTCCTTTTGTTGTAAAGTTTGTTTATGGCAGGGGACCACCAGATTGGCTTCCTTTTTTTGGATGAGAGCATCTTGGTTCTATTTAGGATGGCACGATGCATGCATGAGTGGATGTGCTCGTACAGTGCCTTAGTGTAGGGTTCAGCAGTTGAACTTTCAGTTCCCGTCTGCATGGGTGTCATGAAGTTTGTCACTTCTGACTTAAGTAGCATGAAGTTGGCTTTGTCGAAGTTTTTTATGGAGATTTCCTTACTGGGGGGTGCGGGTGGGGGTGGGATGTAGATGTTAAGGGTGATTAGCTTATGGTCAGACCTGACTAACGAGGGGGTGACCATAGGTGTGGAGCATCAATTTCCCATTTTGGTAATGACCAGGTCTAGGATATTGGAGCCCCTGGTGGGACTATGGATTAGTTGATCCAGGGCATTGGAATTTATGAATTCCAAGAAATGTTGGGCAAAGGTGTTGGTACATGAGTAGTTTTCCCAGTTAATGGCAGGGTAGTTAAAATCACCCAGTATTAGGGTGTTTGGTTCTATCTTAATATTTTCCAGTATGTTTAGAAAGGTGTAGTGAGAATCTTGGGATATGGTGGGGGATCTGTAGCAAGCTACAATTTGGATTGCAGTCTTACCTAGTGTTAGTTGCACCTGGAGAATTTCAGATGCATTGTGTTGTGAATATCCTTGGTGAATATGGACACTCCTTCACCTTTAGTGTTGCGGTCCTGGTTTGGAGGCCGAAAAGTGTGGTAAGAGTTGTAGCCTGGTATTGCAGGGGTGCTCTCTTGAGCCTTGAACCAGGTCTCAGTTACTGCACAGATATCAATGTTCTCCATTTTTAGGAGTGCCTTGAGAGAGTGCATTTTGAGGTTTAAACTTCTAGCATTGAGTAGCATTACCTTCAGATTTTGCATGCTTATACCTGTTACGGTGGTGGTTTTGTCATTTGAACTTTGCCTAAAAAGGCACTATAGGGGTGGCAAGAGCCTTAGCCAGTAACCAGAATCCCAGGGGTGACAGGTGCAAACCATCTCTGGCAAAGCATCGTGGTCTGTCAATCATGTCATCCCAGGCAGACAGAATCCACAAGAAGGAAATCCAACGAGTCTCTGAAGACTAACCACACAGTGTTTATTCAAAAGTAAATGTAAAGCGCTTTTCGTCGCTCAATGTTTGAGCAACTTCTTCAGACATTAATGACTTGATCTAATTAATTATTTATACTCGCATCACTTAAACCACTTGGTTGCAAATCAATTAAAGTTTAAAGTGATGGAGGAAATTACACAGTAAAGCAGCAAGTAATATGTATTAAAAATATGTTTAAAACACATAAGCATCAACTCACAATAAATACAGCCAAAAAGAATAAACATAAGCAAATTTTGAAGCAAAAAGCAATAATTAATGAAATAATAATAAATAAATACAGAATATCCAAAACAAGTTGTAAATATAATCGGTAAACCTGTAAGGAATTCAGTATCAAATCCTATGCTCCCTAAGCCTAATAACAATAAAATATTCAGTTCAATTATTCAAATATTAAAAAATATATGAATATATATTTATAAACATTATATTAACAAAGCAGGACAACATTTCAAAGAAGCCTTTAAAAATACATAACAATGTATAATGTAAAAAATGCCATAAGTAAGTACCCTTATCATTAAATAAGTATATATTTGTGTATGAATATAAATATTTGTTAAATCCTATAAATACATCCAATAACTAAAATATATAAACCTGTACAATACAACAATACATTATGGTTTCTTATTGTATTTTGATTTTTATTTTTTATTTTTTATTTTTTATTATTTATTATTAAATATTTAATTTGTTCTGTATATGAAGAAGTTGTATATATAATAAAAGTAATACTATAATAATATAAATGTAATATTATGTTTAATTTATCTCCTATTCAGGCTCCTTAGTTTAAGTAGACAACTGATGTTGCAATGGTCGTTAAGGCCTGGGTATACAAATGCATTAGTACGCCATTGCCATGTTAGTTCTCGGTCTTCTAGTAACAAATTATAAGGGCCACCCCTAAGGTTGGTCTGAATCTGGTCTAATGCCATGAATTTAAAATTATGGCCCGGGTTGGCTGAAGTATGTTTAGACAAGGCGTTCTCTACCTTGTTGTTCTGTATAGCATATGTGTGTTCGTAAACCCGTTCTTTTAAGTGCCTTTCAGTCTTTCCTATGTAGAAAGCTGGGCATGATGTACATAAAGCCACGTATACTATAAGTTTAGAATAACAGTTCAGTTTGTATTTAACTTTGTATTTTATATTGTTAATAGTTACATACTCTCCACTACACATATGCTTACACATATTACAATTTTCACAAATTGTCATACCCTTCTTCCTACTAAAGTTGTTAAAAGTATTAGCCTCTAAAATATTTTTCATGTTGTTACCCCTTCTATATACAATTCTAGGATATTCAGCTAGTTTGTTGATAATACTCCTGTCTTGTTGGATCAAAGTCCAATTTTTGAACAATATCTTTTTAATAATATCACTATCCATATTGTATGTTGTTATAAAACTAAGTTTAAAGTCATTATTAGATTGTATTACTTTTTCTGAAATTTCTGTTTCCTTTGGTAAATTGTCTTGATTTGCTGTAATGTCCAAGTAAATACTTCTGTCAACAACCTGACTAAGAATAGGGAGTATAGTGCCATTAGTTCTTTTACATCTCACTTCTTGAACTAACTCGTCTATAAAGTCACTCGGGTAACCCCTCTCACAAAAGAAAGTTGTAAGTAAGTCACATTCAATTTCAAAGTCACTAGTGTGAGTAGTCATACGGGCTGCTCGAATTAACTGACCATTCACTATAGCTTTTTTTTGAGAAGATGGATGAAGGCTAGTATAGTGAAGGTACGAGTTGCAGAAGGTTTCTTTCCTATGTATCTTTGAAAAGTACTGATTGTTTACTTGATCCTTAGACAAATTCACATCCAAATAGTCAATAGTCTGTTTTTGAAAATTGGACGTGAATTTAAAAAAACTTGTAGTACTATTCAAATAATATAAAAATTCTTCTGCTTTTCTATTGTCCCCTCCAAACAAGATAAAAATGTCGTCGAGGAAACGAGTGTAGTACTTAATAAGTGGAGTCCACTCAGTGTTCTGGAAAATATATTGATGTTCCCAATACACCATAACTGTATTTGCTAGACTGGCCCCACAAAGGGATCCCATTGCAACACCACAATTTTGCAAGTACAACTTGTTATTGAAAGTAAAAAAATTATTTGTCAAGATGATGTCAAGTAGAGTTGTTACAGTAAAAATTTTGTTAGTTGGAGCCCCTTTCTTAATAAGAAATAAATTGACCCACTCAATAGCTTCCAAATGAGGAATGGACGTATATAAATCTATAACGTCTATAGTGACGAAGTTATATTCTTCTCTATATGGAATATTATCAAAGTTCTTAAGAAAAGACCATGAGTCTTTACACACTTGTACCTCCATCACTAAATATTTCTTTAGTATATTGTCTACTAATTTAGCAGATGCATACGTAATAGAATTACGTCCATCTATTAGTGGTCTAAACGGGGGGTCCAAAATATTTTTGTGTATTTTAGGTGTTGCAAACATAATAGGGATCTTTGGCCAGTTAACAGTGATGTATTGATAGGTTTGTAAGTCAATGTATCCATCCATAAATAGGTCGCTATAGTAACCTTTTATCATTCTATATGCAGTGTTAACTTCGTTGACAGATACTTCTTTGTATGTGTCATTAGTCAACATTTTCTCAACTCTGTCAACGTAATCATAGTTATTAAATAAAGTCAGCCCACCACCTTTATCTGGCTTAATAGCTCTGATGTTAAGTGTTTTAAATATAGATAAGGCTGAACTTTCATCTTTACTAGTGTTTCTATATTGCCTTGAGTTCCTATAGATTCTATTATGCGGGCTGTTGTTAATGCTACGTAAGTCAAGTTCCATTATCTGTTCAAACGTAGACAGAGTTGGGTGTAAAGTAGGATTATATTCACTAACTACTTTAAGAGACTGGTTTAATACTGGAGAGTCTCCTAAAAGAATGGTAAGGTTGAGTTTCCTTACAAACAATTTAAGATCCTTGATGCACTGTACCAGGTCCATGTGATTACTAGGGACAAAGGTTTGACCCTTAGCAAAAAGTTCTACCAAGGAAGGTTCAATGTCAATACATGAAAAATTGTAAATAAAAAAGTCTCCTGCTTTATTCTGTATAATCGCAGGTTTAACCACTTCTTCCAGGCAGACAGATACTGGATCCCCTTTGAATGACACCAGAAGCTTAGCCAATTGTTGAAGTCAATCATTTTGTCCTTATATTGTGGTATCATTCTGGGCGAAGGCAGGATGCTACTCAGGGCTAGGGTCATACCTGCCTGGGCCACATGATCCGAGAGCTCTTCCATGTCTCTTTTCATGTAATCCAGGGAGGTATGTCTCAAGTCATTCACTCCAACATGGACAATGACAGAGTCATATTTGTATTTGTTGTGGAGTGACTTGAGTGCATGCATTATGTGGCGGATCCTGGCACCCGACAGGCAGCTGACTGTAATTTTTTCCTTGTTCAACCTGGTGAGTGGGACATCAGTGTGCCAGACTAAGGAGTCACCTATGACTAAAGTGTTAGGTACGTTGTCTTGCCTTAGGGGCTGTTGTTGGGTGGCACACTGGTGTTGTGAACTATGTGATACTTTGGTTGTGATTGGTGTTTGTTTGCGTTTCAGCTTCAGAGGTCCTTGTTGCTTGGGCAGGTTACAATTAAGGGCCTCGGCATATGTGGATTTAGTGTTGCTATATGTGGGTGTTGTTGGTGTGGGTTTAGAAGGGCTATGTGTTGCTTAAGGTGTAGTGTGGGTGTTAACCTTCTCCTCTTGACTGTCTAGCATAATCTTGGGTGGAGAGAGCTTTGCTTACATTTTGGCTATGTAAGTGCATCTCTCACAGGTTGTAGTGTTGGGTGGTAGGAGGAGAGGGTTGTCTGTGTACATGAGGCAATTGCTGCATTGCCCCAGTATGCCCAGATTCACCAGGTGGACAGGAGAAATCACCGAAAGCTGACCCTTGGACATGCCTGGTTTGATGGGGGGTTTTTTTTCTAAAGTACAGGAGCTGTTTTCCCTTACCTTAGCAAGGTACTTTGCAATTATAGGCTGTTTAGTGCCTACTATTAATTTCTCCTTATTAACAAGGAGAGTTGAGTGCTTGTATCAGTTTAAGGCTTCCTAGTGCTTTCCAGCAGGTATTAGAGCAAGTGCTAGTCACAGGGATGCTTAAAGGTAAGATGAAAAAAAATTCACACTGATAGAAATAGTGAGTAATATATAGTCTCCAGAAAACACAAAGGCACTGGAACACAACTGTGATGTAATACCTTTTAGAGAATGGGCGACCTGTGCATCAGCACCCTGATTGGAGAACGAATGTTCTCCTTCAGGGTGTTAATCTACAGGTAATGCCCAATGAAAAATGAGTCTGATGCTTCACAGCAGCATATCAAACTGCTGTGGAGCTCGGATTGAAAGCAACCTAACGGTCACCATTATTTTAACTCACTAAGCAGTGCTTTTCCTATTTAGCAAGTGCAAAATACATATATGAAAAAAGGAAAATTAAAAGAGTGTGAGTATTTGTCTGTGTGTTTGAGTGTATGCATGCAGGTGAGTGAGAGAGAGTTAGATCAAGCCATTATTTTACACTCGCTAAACAACGCTTTTGCTGTTTAGCAAGTGTAAAAATTAATGAAACAGAAAAAAGTGTGTGTGCATTTATGTTTTGGTCTGTAAATGTGTATGGGTGCATTTAAGTTTCTGCTTAAGAATGTGTCTACGTGCGTTTGTGTATGAAAGTGAGGTGTGCGCATGTGAGTGAGAGAAAGAGTGTGAAGAGTGAACGTGACTGAGCACTGGTAGCAGCAACGGTTAAGAGCTCTGCAGACCTCTCGATCTCTTAGCTCAAGATATTTGGATAATGCTAAATTAAAGGAGGAACAAAGGCTCAAAATAGGAACACATTTTAAATATTCCTGTTATAAAATCACACAGTTGCTTGAATAATAGGCTTTATTTACATATACTACAGTAACTATGAGACAATAGGAGGAGGAACTATTTTACATCAAAAATATATGAAAAAAAATAATAAAGGAATAAAAAAAAATAAGTAAGTAAAACACAACAATTTTACAGACAGCTCATTTTCTTAGTTCAATAATGCACTCCAGGGTGTGTGTTACTATGTAAATAATGCCCTTCCAGGGGTGTAGAGGCCCTCCAACTGTGGCATTGGGCATCATAAAACCCCATGGTGGGTGTTATTTACATAGCAACACACACCCTGTTAGGTATCATTGCTTGCTTTTAGACCAACATAGTTTTTGCAATTACTCAAACTTTCAAGCTGGCATGAGCCCTTCATCAGAGATTTTAGCACCTGTATTTTATTCATGACAAGAGAATAGTTACTTTCACATAAGGCAACATTCAAGTCAGGATAGCAGTAACCATAAACTTAACAGCCTGTAAGGTCTTCATATTCAGACAGTTTTAACAGTATAAAAAAAACTATCCAATTCTGTTGTTCTTCCGAATATTGGGTTGACTTAACACTATTTCTCTCTCTCTCTCTCTCTCTCTCTCTATATATATATATATATATATATATATATATATCCTTCTTTCTCTCTTTCTGTCAGCTAACTATTCTCTTGCTAGTCCCTGTTATTCTCATTATTGTAACCCGGACATTATTGCTAATTCATATTTTCTGTTAACCAAAACGTCTACCACAAAAATATAGCTTGTATAAACAGACTTAATAACTTACAAATTATAACTTCTTGTTTTCCTTCTCTGAATTTTGAGATTTAATTTTACATTAATACATTAAATGTCAGAGCAGTCATTCTGAGTGTTATCTTCTCTGCTAAATGAACACTAACTGCAGTGTAACATGACAAACTTTGATTTTTGTAGCATGTTGTGACCCTGTTCTGAAATTTCTGTATCTCTCTCTCTCTGTCTCACACACACACACACACACACACACACACACACACACACACACACACACACACGTACACACACACACACGCACACACGCGCACACTCACGCACACACGCGCAAACACACACACACACACACACACACACATGCGTGCGCACACACACACACACACACACACACACACACACCCACGCACGTATGCTGCATGTCTCTGAAGAATATTGTAAGCAGTGTTTTTTCGCACTAGGATTTTTAAAGATTTCTTTAGCCAACTGGAAATTTCTAGGCTCTAGTGGATATTTTAGCACTGTATTTAATATCAGTACCTTAAAAACTCCTGACAAAGGGCTTATGCCAGCTTGAAAGTGTGAGTATTTGCAAAACTAATGTTGGTCCAATAAAAGATATTACATCATGTATGTGTTCCAGTGTCTTTGTGTTTTCTGTTAGTAGACCAATACGGCATTTCTTTATTTTTTTTCTTAAATGACCTCCAGAGAATATGAACATAAGGATGCTTTGGAAACATTTATGGGGGAAGGTCTTCCATTTTTCACCTTTCCCTCCTTACAGTAACAAACACTTCCTTTTACGAGCTAGCTCATCATCCTGAAACTTCCATAACAATATGCACGCTCTTAGTGATTACAAAGTGCCCTTTATATATAACTGAACAACTCAGCTATTTGACTTACTATTGATCGTGTGGAAATATGACTGATTGACCTTGCATTGTAAGTATGTATACTGTAATTATATTAGTCCTACATATAGTAAGTTACACGATTAGTTGTTTTAGTCTGTATTACATCAAGAGAGGGATAAGTCATCTGTAGCATGGATGAACCATTGCTTTTCTAGGTATTTCTGTTATGTATAATAATTGTTGATGTCAATTAATTCTGTTCTAACTTTTCATTGTTATCTATATAATACTCGTTTCATTATTATTTTTGTAAGATTATTTAATTGCACTGGGTCATCCTTTAAAGGGTCCCTAGAACAGATCACTTACTTAGTTAACAAAGGCTAAATAAACAAATAAAATAATAAAAATGAAAAGACTGACTCAGTGAATTATTTTCATCAACTTTCACTTAACTCAAATAGTGTGCATCTCATTTGGCAATGTATAGTAAAGGGGTTGTAAGGTAGGGACATTTACAATACCCTCTATTAATTATTATCTGTCATGTTTGTGTATTTCATTATTTTTTATTTATTGACTGATTTACTGACTTGCTTATGTTTTTATTGGGTTTCCATGAAGTCAATGAATTGACATGCAGATGGACAATAGAGTTACAACTGCTGAATCCTGCACAAATGTACTTTATGAGCACCTACATGAGTGCATGGATCGTGCTATCCCAAACAGAACCAAGATGTTATCCTCCAAAAAAAGGAAGCCAATCTGGTGGTCCCTTGCCATAAACAAACTGTACAACAGAAGGAAAAAACTGTTGCAAAAAAGAGTAAAATCCCATGACTGGAGGAACTCCCTGGTCAACCTCAGTAAGAAGCTGAGATCCTTCATAAAATCCTCCAAAGCTAGTTACGAAAACAAAATTGCCACTGACTCTAAAGACAACCACAAAGCATTCTATAGCTATGTTAAGAATCTCAATGGCAACACTCAGATCTGCTCTGAGTTACAGCACAATGACACTAAATATACAGACCCAACTGATATTGCCAACATCCTGGCAGATAGGTTCAGTGCTAACTTTACCCCCCTCTCACCCTCTAGAAGGCCCATCTCTATACCGGAAGAATGCAAAGTTCCTGGAATCACAGCTGCACAGGTAAAAAACACATTCTCCAAAGCCAAGATTACAGCATCCATGGGACCTGACAATATCCCAGGCTGCGTTCTACATGAACTACAGAATGAACTAGCACCCCACCTAAGTACCATGTTCAATCATAGCCTCACCTCAGGCTTTGTGCCGACTGAATGGCACACTGTGATGGTTATCCCACTCCACAAAGGGGGAGCCACAACAGACCCTGGGAACTACCACCCCATTAGCCTGACGAACCTGGTCTGCAAGGCCATGGAATGTATCATCATGGAACTCATAAACAAAGACATTGGTAATCTCCAAACTCTGTACCCTACCCAGTTCGGATTTGTAAAAGGCAGATCATGTCTCCTAAACCTGATTGACTTCTTTGAAACAGTCACCAAAGCCATAGATGAGGGTAAAGTGGTTCACACAGCTTATCTAGATCTCGCCAAGGCTTTCGACACCATCCCCCACTCTGGAATTATAGATAAGCTCACTAAACTAGGTATAAATCCCTGTGTCACAAGATGGGTTGCCAACTGGCTCATGGACAGAACCCACACTGTGAAAGTATCAGACTCCAAATCCGACTTCAGACCAGTGACAAGTGGAGTACCACAGGGTTCAGTCCTGGGTCCTCTCCTGTTGGTATCTACTTCTCTGAAGTACAGGCTAACGCAGAAGGTCTTTGGCTAACAAAGTTTGCAGATGGCTGCAAACTAGGAGCCATAATCAAAACTCCTAGCGATGTGGACATACTAAAAAGGGCCTCACTGAGACAGATGCCTGGTGTCAAAGCCATGGCCTGAAGCTCAATGCCAAAAAGTATATTGTCATCCCCTTTGGTAAAAACTCTGTACCCATGAACTACCACATAGCTGGTAGTCTACTTAATGCTGAAAATGTGATAAGAGACCTTGGAACACAGGTGGACTCTCCTTTGATAATCACATTGCCACAGTAGTTAGGAAATCCTTCTAAGTGGCACACCTCATCACAAAAGGTTTCTCATCCAGAAAACAAGAGGTTATTGTTCCTTTCTACTCATCACTCATTGGACCCATTATAGAGTACAACCCTCCTTTTGATATGTACCTCACAAGACATCTACAACAACTAGAATGGCCACAGAAATACCTCACAAAGAGGATTACTGGCCTCAAACAGATGCCCTACGCAGACCGTCTCAAAAAACTCCAGCTTTACTCCATTGCATATCGCCTTCTCCAAGGCAATCTCTGCCTAACATACAAAGCTATGTCAAACCCAGAGCTGTTGGACATGCTCCACTTAAAGAAATCCCAATCCCTCTGAGCTACACGCTCTAGGGACCTAAACTTTGTTACCACAATAAACAGAACATGCTGGAGGGATAGATTCCTGTCTCAGAGACTTCCCATACTCTGGAAGAGACTACCTATCTATGTCAAAAAGAGCTCCTCATTAGCACTCTTCAAGAAAAATCTTGATGATTGGATGGGAGATAGGAAATTCACTTAGGGGATCACTTCTGTGGCTCTGCTCGACAGGGGCACAGGAAAATAATTTTCTTGGGTGGCGAAAGCCAGGGTACATTTTTGGCTAGGCTTATATAGGCCCTAGGGCCAAAAGCCTAGTACCTACCTATGAACCTATGAAACCTATGAGCCACTGTCCAATCCGGATCATTTTGCTAAATGTAGTTGTTAGTAGGAATATTTTCAGAAAATTTCTGTTAACTGTTTCTCTTCATCCTGCTTGTTGTCAAGGGATCAACTACCACTACCTTAGATAAACACGTTATTGTAAAATAGAACTCTATTCCCCCTTTCTGGTGAAATAGGCATTCTAGTCTCTAATCTGTCATACCAGCTCCAAGAGACACAGAACTAGGAACATCAATGATTTCACTGATTTCCTGTCTTTATCTGAGCAAGCAGAATATTTCTTCTCAGACTTACAGGGTGTACATTCTTTTACAGATGACTCCTCTTTTAGGCAGATACAGAATAACACAGAATACCTCTTAACGCTTTAAATAAACTGATGTAGGTGTAGCATTTAAACAATCATTAATTTACAACCCGGGGGGCTCCCTAGCAGTGACTTTACTTCCACAATACACTGATACTCTAATCACACTCCTAATCCAACACTCTTCCCCCTTCTGTACTTCAGCATTCCCCCCTCTTCCTGTCCTACCTCCAATGAGTCCCTCCTTCCCCTGGACCAATGCATGCACAGACAAATATGGATACTGACCTGCAATTGCAGTGTTGCTACAAATTTCATTATCATGCATACTACTATCATTCTAATACATGTGTGGTATTAATAAGATCCATAGGAATAATTTTATGATCTGCTCCAAATAATGTTCACTGCAGTATCTAGTTCTACTTCATTCTCCATTTCTAACTGATCAACCTGTCTCATCAAATCACCATACATAGGTGCACAACATTTTGTTTAACAAAATTATATAAAAATATTATGTTCTCTGTACACCTATGCAGTCAACATAAGAAAGCAAATTACCATGTTGGTAACATTCATAGACTTTAGTTACAGTGCTTGAAGAAAAGCTATGAACAATTGCTAGAAGGATTTCAACAAACTGTAGTGCTCCCCCAAAAAGGTATTATCTACTAAGAACTAATACTATTAAACACAGAAACATATATGGTAGCATAGCCGGTTTTAGGCACCAGCGAACCTACGGTCGCTGGGGGCCCCTGGTCCTGGGGTTGGCCCAACCACAGCAAGTTATCTTATCTTGATAGTTTGTAACATGTCTGTCAAACCAACAAAAGCTAGTACAGCAATCTTCTATACTTAATAAAGCAGGTAAGTAATAATAACTCATATTAAGCTCCTTCAAAATTCAAACATATTTAGTTATAGTAACAGCATTTTGTCAAGTAACAAACTTTACAATTTCATTAAATATTTTACCACTGACATAATGCCCCGGCCTAGGTTAAGCCCTGATGGTGGACATCCTCTTCACTAAAATTAACAACATAGCCAGTTTTAGGTACCTGCAAGAACTGTGGCTGGAGGGGGGCCCTTAATCATCAATGACTGTGTGGGGGCCTCACAAAAACCACTGTTGGTTGGGGAAAAATGAGGAGAAAAAATGTATTAAGCTTCAATTGTACTCTTTAACCTGAACTGGACTGTGATATGACCCTGTTAGGACAAAGCTGTAATGGACATAAGCAAAGTAAGCACTGCAGAGGTCAGCAGCCCAGGGTGACCGATCTCAGTGCAAACTGTGGAGTTTAAGAACAGCTGATGCTTTTAATCTTCAGAAATGGTTTCTCTTTCAAGGTTTTTATACATACTGGCAGAACAACTGGTACTGTAACTCTCAACATCTTTGCTGAAGAATTCTGTTCCGTGATAAAAATAATAACATAATAAAGTCTCAAAATGAGGAACACATTTTATATATTACTCTAATTCATTTAAAAAGTTACTATAATAACACATTTTGCATCAACATGCATTTTTAGACAATAAGTATAAAACTCTGATGACTGGATTTATTGTGACAGAGCAAAATTATGAGACAAAATCAGGAATATCTGTGAAATCAAGGATAGTGATAGGTATTAATTTACTCCTCACTGAGGTAAATAAAAGTGACTTATCCCTGTTTCTGTTTGATGACTGCTAAACGCAGTCACTGATCTTGTGTTGTAGTACTAGTGTTGTACAATGTACTTGCTGAAATAAGTACAAAATTAGCATTGCTGTGGTGTGTGTGCGTGTGTGTGTGTGTGTGTGTGTGTGTGTGTGTGTGTGTGTGTGTGTGTGTGTGTGTGTAAAAAATATCACAGATTTTTATCAATGCACATACCCAATAATGCCGGAACACACACGTTATTCTTCAGGGTATCAATAAAAATGTAGCTAACAAGTGATTATATTTCAAAAGTAAAGCATAAAATATATCACAGAGCATTCAGACACTTAGATCTTCTAGGAATCTGGTGGCCCCCCACTCTCTAAACTGTATAAATGGATACAGGAGGCTTCCTTAATCATCCTTGACTGTGGGGACCCCAAAAAAGATGTTTTTGGTTGAGGAAAAATGACGAGAAAAAAATGCTTTCATTTTCTGATTGCACTCTTTAGCCTGAATGGAGTTATGATATGACCCTGTTAGGATAAAACTGATAATAGCCTTTGTCCTCAACCACAGACATTCTAAAACATCCCTGCACAGATGTTTGTGCACAGAAATTTACCGTAGGTTATGAGGGTGCTGGGGATTGCGTAGTCATCATTTCCTTTACTTTTCTAACAGACCTCAGAGGTATACAAAGAAGGTTACTTTAGCTCCTGTAGGGGCAGTGTACTGCCTGGTAGCAGCAAAGTAGAATACATTATTGCAATCATTATTTTTTTATTTATTTATTTTTATTTATTTAACATTTGTTGACCGGGAATGTCCGACTAGGTACCACAGAGCCTGTTTTCAGCGGAGGCCCGGGGAGAAATGCTCCATTTTCACTTTCCTCACAATCAAACATCAGCCACATATACAGCTGGTTGCCTTTGGGGGTTAGGATCGAGGATTAAGTAGGCATGCTATGTATATGTATTTCAGAAGTCACTTGAAATATATGACTGTGGCCATTTGAATCTCTGCTTTCATCCCAATCTAACACTAGAGGGTTGCATAGGCAGTAACTGTCTTTTTTGGGAGGATTAGGGAGGCAGGCAGTATTCCCGTACATGATCTGTGTATCCTCACAACAGTTGACCTGTTAATTTATTTTGAGCTACTATTTTTGTCAGCTTTGAATTTTAAGCCTTGGATACAACTTGTCTTCATTGAAAGAAAAATTAAGACTGAAATTCTTTTTTCTTCCTCATGATTTTTGTTTAGGCCACTTTTGGATTAAAAGGTTGGGAAATGCTCTAGCTTCTGGGGGCACCGGCTTAATTGAGTTATTTCCTAAATGGTTATTACTGTGCTGTCTTGGTCAAGAAAGTATATTGAAAAGACGGAAGGAAAACTAAAGCTGAACAGCAATATTGAATTTCTTTCCTTAATCATCATTTCTGTTCAAGCCATCATTGGGTAAAAAAATAAATAAACTTAAAAAGCACTTTAGAGCACATATAAAGTTATGGCTTCTTGAAAAAGCTGAAGAAAAAAGAAATAAATGTGAGAAATGGAAGAAAAAACAGTATTGTGCATAAGTGGGAAGCCCAACAAGGGGGAAACAGAGGGGAAACTCTGGAGGGTGTGTTTTTTTTTTTTGGCGGGGGCTGAAACAGTAAGCAGTGCCTAGGGTTCCATTGCACATTAGTTCTCCCCTGTACATGGAGTTGTTGTAATGTATCCTTGTTACACATAAATGCCAGTAACTGTAAAATGTCCCTTTGTGAGATGGGCCAACACAGTGTGGTATGTATGCCTGTTGTAATAAGATCATTGTAGCTACAGGTCAGTCTGTGTGTACTACTCCTAAAAGCCTGCAGCATGAACTAAAAAGATGGATAGAAGTGGTGGCAGTGACAGGGTCATACTTAGACTGAATGTGCCCAGGGGGCCCCAACTTGACATTTGCCTGGGACCCCCAAAATGCTTACACTGGTCCTGTATGGTAGAAAAGTACCCTTGTTTTACTGCAGTTCGGAACTAAAAAAGTATTACATTTAACAAACTTAACTACTTCCTGTTTCAGTGCAGTACAACATATAAGCAAAAAAAAATCACTTGAGTACTTATTCACACTGGCAAAATATTGTATCCGTTGGCTACAAGTAAGCAACTGAATGAATAAATGTCAGTGATGTTTACAGTTAGTAAAACCATTCAAACACTGCTTCACACTCATGAGTTATGAAACTTAGTACGTGAGTGCAAACAGGATCAGCTTTATAGTTCTGGCAATCCACTAGCAAAAATAATTGAGTCAGGATCCCCTCAAAGAATGAGAGATCCAAAGGGGATACAGAAAAATTAGCAGAGTTCATATCCACCACAGCAAGATTAAAAACATGGACCCTCTCTGCCATAGAATTAACAGAGTCAATGGCCTTTTGCAGCATTAACAAATTCAGCGAGCACCCCCCCCCCTCCCCCCATGATTAATAGGGGAAACAGAAGAATTCCAACAAGATTAACTCAGCTGAAAAATTCAACAGGATTACCAAAGTTAAGAAGTTCACACTTAACAAATAACATTAGACTACTGGAAGCATGATCTGAAACAGAGGGCCTTAACCGAATAGAAGAATATTGAAGAAGTCAAAACCTAGAGACACTATGGAGATTAAGAAATTTGGGAGGGCCCAACAGGAATAAGAGAGCTGTTGGGGCTAGAGACATCTGGTAATCCAGAGAGTCTCAGGCCTGTGTGGTCCCAGGGCTGATGTCAGGCTAAGGATGACAGATTTAAAAAACATAACATATTGTTTTTTTCTGTCTTGTTTCATGCTGAGAACACATTTGGTCTGCAAAATGTGTGCTTCCTATGGCTCGGGAAAGTATAACCATTTCTATTTTTGAATAGGATATGAAAGGTTTTCTAGTGAAATTTTTATTTTTGTATTTCCTATGCCATCAGATCAGTCCACTTTAAAGAAATAGCTGACTAAAATTGTGACATGAAAGCAGATGTTGAAAGTAAGACAGTACAAGATACCCCTAATTCATAAGTTAGGCAAAATGATTTAAGGAACACTTTCTTAATAATTGTTGGATCAAGCACCATAGCCCCAGCCCAATTAGCCAAAGACTTGTTAAATTTTACGACACTATTCTCACCTCTGATATATCCAGGCAGTTTATGCAAGAGATGTAAGTTGATATCCTGTATGTTGGAGCTCCCTATTGTCTCTGGGCTGGTGTAATTAAGCCCTTGCCTTTACAGGTGGTAGAACTGGTGTTACTTTTGCTGTGGGATGATAAAATAACTAAGGAGAAGCTAATGCAATGCTGCCTTCTAGGAGAAAGTATGCAATGAAGGCTTAGAGCTCAACCAATGAATTTAAATGTATACAAATGAGAGCTTGGTCTTTATTCTTATTTGTCTTGTTTTTCTGGGAACAAATTGGTGGCACATCTGCCAAAGGTCTGCATGTATACTTTTAATATTTTTCTAACTTGGATTAGTCAGAAGATCTAGTTTATCAGTAGATCAGATTTTTCTTTATATTCCCTATCCAGTGTGACTGAATGTTATTTTGATTTTCCTTGAGCACTTTCTCATTTCTTTGCATATTTAACTATTATTTAAGTGAAGCATAACAATGACTTGAATGGGATGAAGACCCAGAAAGACAGGAATTACGTATATCCCTTTACATTTTGTACACACCCTCTGAATGTACTGGAAATTTAATTCACAGTGTCAGTATGCAGGGGAAAATGTCCCATTGCTTAAGTATAATTTATTTATTGTCTTTTAAGCTCTCCTGGTTGGTCTTCATTAAAAATGTGTTATTTTTAATATAATGTGGAAATACATTATCAGCAAAGTAGTGTATATGTAGCATTCATCAGGTCTTAAATTGTAAATTGCTATTAAAAATGCTAATAACAGTACTGAACAGTAGAGGCCTTGTTTGTCATAAAGACAATGCAGTATGGGGAAGCCTTCTATAAGGTTCAGTAGACTCTGTCACATCCTACTCACCTAGAAGAAATGCCTTTGCTGAAGTCTTGCCTGTTGGTCCTGTTACTGGTCATGTGAAGCTGCCACGACTGAATTTAACAAATGCTAATTAGATGGATTGGTAGTTTATAATATACTTTTAAATGCTGGGAAGTAGTTTGAGGAAAGAGCATTACCATATTTCATACAGTTGCACAGCACAGCACAACTGGCTAACAGCAGCTACTGAAGGGCTGATAAAGGACTGAGAAATCAAGGCCTGATTATCTTGCTATAAGTTCTGACATAACCTTAAATGAAAAACTGCCATTTTTATAATGAACTCATCATATATAATTCAGTATATGATAAATCATACTTCCCTTTTAAGAGATATGATAAACTACAGTGTGCAACAAACGCTAATTTTACTGGCTATTTATTCAGTTTTACCACAATTAAAAAATAAAAAAATAAATATAAAATACCACCAAGAAAAGGCCACTGATAAAAAAGAATCAAATTTAATAAACACTTAGCGCCTCAGCATAAACACCTTCCAAGAGTGGTGCTATTTTATATTTATTCAGTTTTTTCTACACTGCACTAAATACCAGTTTTTCTCCTCACATCTCCATTAACGTAGCATATGCGCACCAGAACTCTCCTTTGCTCTGTATGAAGGATGTCGCAGCTACATCTTCTATGCAGTAGGATGTTTTTCAGACTTAGAAGCATTATGAGATTAATAATATGGTCATTATAATATGACCAGAATTGTCAAACTGCCATTTTTAATCAGAATCCA
This sequence comes from Protopterus annectens, assembly GCF_019279795.1. Classification (NCBI taxonomy): domain Eukaryota; kingdom Metazoa; phylum Chordata; order Ceratodontiformes; family Protopteridae; genus Protopterus; species Protopterus annectens. Next base: position 172,890,150 of record NC_056725.1, read on the forward strand.
TTATTGAAAGCACTGTAAATTCTTGAAAGCTTCATGTCCAAACACTTTCAGATAGCATTTTCCAATGGCTTGACTTAGAAACTACAGTTAAATAAGAAGTTAAGAGTATACACAGTGCTTTTTTTCTTTCCTGTAGATTTTGCTTGGACACTGTAAACTGTAGTAACCAGTTACTGCAGTAACGTACTAAAGGCACAGCTTGCCTGTCTTTATGAGAATGAATCGAACAGTGAAAGTTCTGGCTCTAGGAGTAACCAGAGTTAGAAAAAGTGACACATGGAACAGTAATTTTTTTCTATGATATTTAACACACAATTTAATAATGTTGGTTTGTTTGTAATGCAGCTGAAAGTCTCGCTTGTCTAATCAGCAGAGACACCTCCTACTCTCTGCCTATATGAAGTTCTCATAGGGCTGCAGAGAATATGATTTTTGTTAGAATTTAAAGTATCATCCTATCAGTTCACATGAGCAGACAAGTGAAACATATGGACATGTATTACTAGATACCTGGCATTAGTTTATTTCTTAAAACTATCTGTAGATGGCAACAAATTTGTACCTATAGACACCCTTAAACTGTGTGCCTTAAAAGTTTGCTTCCTTTGCACATGTAGGCTTGAAAATCACAATTACTAAGACGCATAACTAGATCACTCAGTATTTTGAAAAGAATAAATGAATAAATGTTCTACACACCATGCTTACTACAGTGAAAGAATAATTAAAAACAAAACACAATAGAAATAAAAAAAACACACTGTACAAGCCTAGGTGTTAATGAAACATACCATTTTACTATATATCCTTGATGGAGCAGAACTACCCAGAAGCAGGATGTGGATGGTGAAAGGTTAACACTGATATAACAAGGCTACAGAGGTCCTGGATTAAGTGGCGATGACAACGATTCTGCTGCAGAAACACCTGCACATAATGGCCTATTTATTTAGGAAGTAAAGAACATTCTGTTTCCAGCATCAAATTAGCATTAAAAAACAACAGATTTTGTTTCTATCTCAAAGTGGAGGCAAAGGGAAGACTGAATTAGCAATAACAGCAAAGGGTATATTGAATAAGCAAGAATATGTTAAGCAGTAAGAAATTATGACCACTGGAAAGTCATATGATGGAATTTTGTAAATGCTTACCTTTCTGTTTGTAGGAGCAGCATACGCTTTCCCTTCCAGGACATTCTGTCCGTGCCTCCATCTTATGCAGACTCTGATACTCTAACTGCAGCCTGGCTCCTGTGAGATGAGTAATGCGTAACTGCTGAAAAGCTTCCTGCTAGCTTAGCATCTGCCTCTTTCTTTGTGCCTGTCAGGTCCACCCTATTTCACAGAAGCAAGGCATTTCAGACTGCTACACCCTGTGAAGAATTGCTGTCCTCAATGCAGCCAATCAGTGATGAAGGATGGGAGGAGAGGTTCCTAACTACTAGTTACCATAGAAACTAGACCCTGAAATAAGACTGCGCATTGACATAGAAAGAACCTGTGCCAACATTATCCTTTGTTTACAGCTGAATTTGTATGGAATGCCACATTAGAAATAAAGCAGTGGCACCCCAACAGACGGACACACACACAGACACACACACACACACAGTCTCTATGCTAGCATACTGCAAGTCTTTAGCTTAATTTCAGGCACCAACTCATTTTTTTATTTGCTTTGTAGAACTAAGTGCAGGTGGAAGGCAAGACATTAACATGATATCAAGACTTTTTGTTTTGTTTCATTTTGTTTGTAGTTCATGCACCAGTGCTGACTGAAGGGCAGATTCTTTTCATTGTCACAGCATCCTTCTCTTGTCTTGAGAGAGGGAGTTTCAACTATGTCAAGGGAATTATTAAAAAGTAAGGCACATCAGTGCAGTTGTTCAGAATTTTGTGGCAAAGTGTCCTGAAAGACTCTTTTGGAAACTTAATATCAGTAGGTTCCACCTGAATAACCAAGTCTTGTAATGCTTTTATTTTCTAAGACTAAGTAATTGGCTGCATCTAAAGGTAGTACATTGCTGCCTAAGACTGCAAGAATCCTAACTGATTTAAAAACAAAAATTAATTGGTGAAAAGATTCTCTTTTTTACAAATCTTTTTGGGTTATGTTTTTTTAGATACTATTGCAACAAGTATTTGTCAAAGTCGAATGTTCAGTTGCACTGGTAATCACTTGTTGAAATATATAATGGGAGGAAAGGCAAAGAGTCAACGTACGTTATCAGAAGCAAAAAGCAGATAAGACATTCTACAAAAAATATCTGAGTGGTATTAGTCTGTTATGCACATGGACGAGATGAGTTTTATTCATGCAAGACAGAGAACTGTACTTTTATTCCTTGTTTTTGATGCAGGATGCATAGATATGGTTCACAGTACATAGGGCTGGTTCACAACAAAAATAATGAAGAACGTATTTATAGACAGCAACATAACATAAATGCAAAACAAGTATGTTAACATATATCAAGCTTGCCTCTGTTGCATATCACATATTCAGATGAAAAACTCCTGATGAAAACCAATGCTATGCAATTCAGAGGTAGATATAATACATACCAAGGCTGCCAACATGACATTGTTTTACAACACCCTTGCAGAGGTCTAGGAACCAGTCTGAAACCACTGCGCTGCCCAGCCAGTACACTTCCCAAAGTTTCAAGACTTTCCTATACGGGCCAAAGCTGCTGCTGCCTCCTAATGCTTTTTTTAGACAGGGTCCAGCTGCTGGACATACCAGTGTTACTAACATTTCAGTCCCAAAACTGGATGAAATTAAGGTAGCTTCTCCTTAATGCCAGAAGTCTAAGCAATAAATTGCATGATCTTGAGGCACTGATGCATTTAGAAAACAACCATGTTTCCACAGTTACTTACATTTGGTTTAAATGTAAAGAAAGCACTGCCTCTCTGTATACCTGGATTTGGCACTTTTCATTCCTTCAGACCCAATGGCATCTTTTGTGGAGTCTCCATGTTTTGCAAAGAATATATTACCTCAAGGCAGACCCCAAGGACAAAATTATCAACTAATAGCTTGTTACACAACACCATGTTGGCCTCCTGATGACTATGTAAGATTCATCAGTATTCTAAAATGATTTCCCTATTTGCAAAAACTCCTTTATTTTTGGGTGACTTTAACTATCCTTCAATAAAGTGAGGCACCTAAAACTCCAGTGTAGGATATACCCCAACATTTCTAGACTTAAAAAAAATTCCCTTGAGCTGTTGGTAAATAAACCTGCTAAAGGACACAGCATTCTTGACCTGATTCTTACAAATATGGCTGCCACTTACACTACTCCTCTGGCATTTCCTTCTCTAGTGAAGTCTGACCTTAAACTTGTGACCTTCTCGTTTAAACTCCCAAAGACTCCCACAGCAAACCCCAATAAATTTAAGGACTACAGGTTTGCCAACCTCAACCTATTCTGTGATGAATAACAAAATTCATGTATGACTGGACCTCCCGACTTTAATAAAGTCACAAGCCACACTAATAAATCGTATCTCCATTTAGAAAAATGTATGGAGCTAGCAGTCTCACCAAGAACCAAGTATCAGAGGAAATCTGAAAAACTAATCACCACGGTGGTCCACCACCATAAAAAAACTATACAACAAAAGAAGGAAACTCCTTAAATTATTAATAAATCCAAAACCCCTCTTCTCAAGAATAATATCCCAAGCCTTGCTAAAAACTGAAGAACACTATCAGATCCCCTAAATTAATCCATGAACATATACTAGCCTCTAAAGCCAATTAAAATTATAAATCTTTATTTAGCTATATTAAAAAACAAAAACAAATGCCTACATTACTAAGAACTTATACATAATGAAGCCTCCTATTCTAACTCAATAGACATCGTCAATATCCTGCAACAAAATTTAGTGCCAACTTTACCCCCAAGACTTCTGTCAAATCCACAAGATATCTGAATCCCTTACTCCCCAATAATCTCTAAAGATCATTTATTGAAAGTGATAACCAAGACCAAGATTTCTTCCTCCATGGGACCTGTCATTATGCTGGGTTGCTTAATTAATAGTATTAAACATGCCCTTGCAGACTCACTCCTCAATTTGTTTAACCTAAGTTTAGCTACTGGTTTTGTTCCTAATGAATAGCACACCACAGTGATAATACCCATCAGTAAGGGTGACCTTACAACCAATGGAGGTAATTACAAACTTATTAGCCTTACAAAGCCTCATCTGAAAAGCCATAAGACATATTATAAATGATCTCATAAACTGTGTTATCAAGAATCTTGTTAGACTTGTCCCACAACAGTTTGGCTTTGTGAAGGGTAGATTCTATCTATTTAATCTGATAAACTTCTTGGAAATGGTTATGGAGGCTGTAGATGGTGGCCATGCAATGCCCATGCCATATCTTGATTGGGCAAAGGACCTCAGCACCATTCCAAATGTTGGTATCATACAAAAGCTAAATGCTATAAAATCAACCCATATGTAGTAAGATGGATATCAAACTGGCTGAAACGCAAAACTTGCACTGTGCAAGACACAGATGCCTCATCAGAAAATAAGAAAGTGACCAGCAGTGTCCCTCCTTTTTGATATTTACTTCTCAAATTTCCAAACAGAGAATCAAGACCTCCAACTAACAAAGTTTGTAGATACGTGCAAACTGGGGGATTCTTGTTAAATAACTCTATCACACCCAAACCCTTCAGAATGAACTCTCCCTAAAATACTCTGGTGCATTGAAAATGGTATCAAACAAAATGCTAATAAGTGTAATGTCACCACTTTTGGTAGACAACCTCCTCCCTACATCATACTGTGTAGACATCACACCACTACAAAAAGAGAAAGTAGTCAGGAACCTAGGTACTTGGGTAGATAGTTCCATGTCTTTTACCCATCATGTAACAATGTCTGTCAGGAAATCCTTTTATTTTAGCTAAATACTAAAATAATATCATCAGGGTCTAAAGAGGTAACCACTCCCTTATACATGACATTGATCAGGCCAATTTCCAAGCACAGAACCCTCTTTGGAATGTATCTCTGTAAACATATCAAGCAATTAGAATGACCTCAGAGGTTCCTAACCAAAAAATCGATCACAGGCCTGAAGTCCCTGAGCTACTAACAAAGGCTCCATCCCCTTTATTCAGTGTTTTAAAGGCTTTTCAGAGGAGATCTCTGTCTTGCTTTCTGTGCCATTACAGACCCGATCATCCTGGGCTTCTGGTTTATCTGCAAGTCTAATATATTTTACAATACATTAACAGGACTTAAATCTTCACCAACACATAAATAAAACATGGTGGAGGGATAGGTTTATTACACAGCACCTCACAAACCTCTAGAATAAATATCTCCTCCATGTGAAGCAGTGTCAATCACTGTCTTTCTTTAAACATAAACTAGATGACTTACTGACTTGCTGAGTATTCACTAATTTACTCCATGGCTGACTAGTATGGATCACCTGGAGAAAAGAGATGTGGTCTGAAAGGTGGTACTGGCAAGGCATGAATGGTCATAAGACTTAGTAGCCTTAGAATATGTATGAATCAATAAATAAATGAATGTATGAGATAACAGACCTACATGAATAGTAAGAACATCCCTCCCATAAACATATGGATCCAAATGTACAGTTATAAGGTGCATATAAAATTATAGAAACTAGACATACACATCATCTATCAAATTATATAAATATAGTACATATATATATATATATATATATATATATATATATGGGTCTATTTCACATGATCGAATGTTCAAATGTTCGAATTCCATATGGCCGAGACCATATGATCAAACATTTGAATGTTCGAAAATATGCAGTAGACCTGCAAAACATAAACAACAAAAAATAAACTGTGTATAGCAGGGGCAAGCCCCCCTGCACCCCCACAACCCCCCACAGCTTAAATATACCAACTCCAAGATCGCACTACAGCGAGGACAAAGGAAATCTCCTGGTACACTCTGTATGCCAATCCCCATTCAGAATTTTGAAGTTTTAAAACTTCAAACATATGGTCTTTGATCATATGAATTTCAAAGTTTTAAGATTCGAAATTCTGAAGGGGACCGATATATATATATATAGATATATAGATATATATATATATATATATATATATATATATATATATATATATATATATATATATATATATATATATATAAATACACACACACCACACACACACACACACACACACACACACAGGTTCATAGCTTCAAAGGTAAGTACAAGGCTAGCTGCCCTTGTGGACCACTTTATGCCTAGCCAATTTCACTTTTTGTGCTCAAAATAACCTCTCCCATTTGATTAAACACTGGCCTTACCTATCCTATGGTCAATAATTATATATTGTCCCTAATGAGAATAGCTGGAATCCTACAACAAGTAAAGCATTTACGAGCCAGCTCTGTCCATTAGTGGTACAGAGGCAGTCCTGGAAAATTTTCTGTTTCCCATCCATAGATCTAAGTTGGTCTTGAAAATGGACAGGGAATAACTTTGTTTTATTGTGAATGGGGATTCTGTTCCACAGCAGCAGTATGCTCTGTGAGATATACCTGTCCCTCCAAACTGTTCTGTTGATGTTGCAGATGAAGTTTAGATCCCTACACCATTTACTTCTAATGCCATTTAACTTACCGATGTGTAGTAAATCCATCAGTATTGGGTTGGAGGATGCCTTGTATACCAGACACAGGTCACCTCTTAGCAGTCTGTAGGATACTGAGTATAGTGACACGGCTTTGAGTCAGTACATGTAGGACATGTTGTTTAGTCTGGGTATCCTTTTAGTAAGGTATCTTTGTGGGTGTTCCAGTTGTTACATGTGTCTGGACAGATACATACCAAAGAGGGTGTTATATTCAATGACTGGCTTAATGAGGGCTGAATAAAGGGGGACAATGACATCCCTAGATCTAGACATAATCCATTTGTTTATAAGTTGTACAATATAGAAGGACTTTCTTACAACAATAGACACATGTTGGTCAAAAGTTAGGCCACTCTCCACATAACTTCCCACATCTCAAACAACTGTGTCAACTCTTAGGTGTGTATTGTCAATGTGGTAGTTAACTGAGTTAAAGGACTTTCGAAAGGATACAATAATGCATTTTCTGGCATTAATTTCAGTCCATGACTTTGGCACCAGTTATTTGAGACAAATCTTCCTGCAGGATGCCTAAGTTATTTGGGGATTTAATGACTGCTCCTAGTTTGCAGTCATTTCCAGACTTAGTCAGCTAAAGCCCTTTGGTATTGGCTTTTACTCAAAAAAGTAGATGCCAAACAGAAGAGGTCCTAACACAAAACCCAGGGGGACTCCACGGGTGACTGGTCGCTTTGTGGAGGTAAATTCCCTTATTTGTATTATCTGCATCCTATCTATGAGCTAGCTGGCAATCCAGTGGGTCACACTGGGTTTATTACCAGTTTATTTAGCTTATCTACTATGCCTGAGTATGGAATTGTGTCAAAAGCTTTTGCTAGGTCAAGGTATGTGATGTATACCTTTTTGCCTTCATCCATTGCTTTGGTGATCTATTCAAAAAATTCCACCAAGTTAAGTAAGCATGTCCTGCTCTTGTTGAATCCAAACTGAGACGGGTCCAGTGTTTGGAGGTTACCTATGTCCATCCATCCTCAGCTCCTTTTTGCACATGGGGTCAGGGTGTCATTTCAACAGTGACAATCATCTCAAGCCTGCCACAGTATTTCATCCATACTACTCACTTGCACATCCACTCGCACCTATGGTCAATTTAGAGTGTCAAATCCAGCTACTGCTTGTCTTTGGAGTGTAGGAGGAAGCTGGAGCACCATGGAGGATGTGCAGACTCAGCACAGAAGATACCCCAGCTGAGAATCGAACTGGAAAACCCCTTACTGTGAGGCAACAACATTAACCTCTGCACCACCGTGGCCACCCTCCCACTGTGGAGGAGGTTACCTATGTCCTATTAGAGTAATTCTATGATAAGTCCATGGCTTTGCTTATTAGGCTGGCCAGACTTATGGGACTTTAATTACCTGGATCTGTGGAAGGTCCTTTCTTATGCAGGGGAATGTCTGTAGCTGTTCTCCATTCACTTGGTACAAAACTTGTAGAGAGGCTGAGATTTAGCTGTGTTGTTAGGGGTGTGGCTAAATCATACTTCACACTATTTAAGATACATAAGGGACATTGCCAGGGCTCATCAATGCATTATTTTTAGCTTTTGATAGCACTTTCAGAACATGGTCCTGTGGGATAGATGGGGGTGAGCCAGTTTCAGGTATATCTTGAGATAAAGATGAAGGGGAAAGAGGGGTAAAATTAGAGCTAAATCTATCAGTCAGTAGATTCAGTATATCTTCAAGTCTCATTATAGGCACATCATTTGGAATCAGTTCAGCGCATCGCTGCACTGTGCTTTTCAGATTACGAACATAACTAAAAACTGCCTTGTGATAGTCTTTGGCTTGGGTAGTTATTTTAGCATCAACTGTTATCCCACAGTGGATACTCTGACTAATTGTTCAGGGTATTTGTATTGACAAAATCAAAGAATCTGTGCTTGTGCACTAGTAGTGGTGCAGGTTTCCCAGTCTACAGCTGGATAGTTTAGATCACCTAGGAAAATGGTATTTGAGTGATTCTAGTTCCTATAGATAGGTGTTGTGGCTTCTTTTGTTATAGACGGAGTTTTATAGCTAGTTAATATATGATAATGTACCTTTCTGGTGGTTACTTGGACATGAACAAGCTCTAGTGCATCATACTGCTTTATCAGCCTTGATGTGATTCTCTGCTGTATGTAGATTGAGACACCTCTACATTTTTTCCCCTGCTGCATAGTAGCTGGTCTGAATGTGTGGAATGTGTGATAGCCCTGAACAGCCAGCGTGCTCTCTGCTATTTTAAGCCACATCTCAGTCACTTAACAGATGTCAATGTCTTCCAAGGTGAGAAGGGCTTGTAAGGAGTAGAGTTTCTTGTTCAGGCTCCTAGCATTAATCAATAATTCAACCAATAACACCTTCATATTTTCCTTTTTTTTTTTTTTTTTTTTTTTTTTTTTTATGTTGGTAAGTTTATCTGGTTGGCAATTCCTAAAAAAGGCATTATGGAGGTGGACAATGTCTTTGCCAGTAACTGAAACCCTAGAGGGAAAAGATGAAGGTCATCGGTGTGGTCTGTTGATCCAGGCTGACAAATGTTGGACCCCATTTGAATGACACCAAAAACTAAGCCAATACTGATTTTCCAAAAGTTAGGGATGTGGGTTTCTGTAATGGAATGGTTTATTAGGATGGAGATTGGGTAAGCTAGGGTGTTTGTGGCAAGTTTAATATACTCTACTCGAAACATTGTCTGGGAGAAGTGCCATTGGCTTCAGTTTGAAAAGTTATTTCCTGATAGTTCATAGGTTCATAAATTAGCACTAGGCTAACTGCCCTTGTAGGCCTTTCTAAGCTTAGCAAATTACCCTGTGTGAAAAATAAAACCCTAAACCTTGTGTCTGTAAGGTAAACACCTTAACCATTATGCCAACCTCCCACCAACCATGGTGAATGTGTGGATAGGTTCAAAATCAAATATGAAGGAATTATTTGTTGTCTCTGGAGAGGGTGGAATATTACAGATGGTATAGCTGTTTAAGAGCGAAGTTATTGCATTAATAAAATGTGTACTGAATTGTCTGACAGTGCTGTCATTAGCGTATTTAGCAGAAGGGATTGTTTCAGTAGTGTGGCCAGGATGTATAACTTGGCTGATGAAGGGCCAGAAAAGTTTGGGGTTGTTTTGCTTAGAGTATTGGAAGTTTATATAGTATGTTTTTTGTCAACTTTGGCAATGTTTTGCTGTCTTTAGTAGCTGGTTATAGATTTGGAGGCTAGACTGAATTTTAGTTTGTTTCTGTTATAGATTTGGAGGCTAGACTGAATTTTAGTTTGTTTCCAAGTATTCCAAGTTCTAGCTCTTTCTTTCATTATCCTTTTTGTCATTTTATAGTTAACCATGGTGCAGGGTTTACTTTAACTCTTGTTTCTTAATGGGACATGTTCATTTAGGATAAAAAGAAAACCTCCATTAAAGTGGAGCTTTTCTCCCCAGGCTTCCACTGCAAAATGGCACTTGTACCCAGTTGGACTTTCCCAGTAAACAAAAGATAATAAATAAATAGATCTGAAAGTGTCATCTAAAGGGAAAGTATAAAATGAGTTCCACTTAATGTATCTTAATCAGAAGATCAAAGGACGTTACTAGACAAGCAGCCCTATAGTCTTTTTAAGTCTAGCCATTCCTGCTCCAATTTTACCAATTATCAATGCCCAAGGAGTAGAATAGCTTTGGTACATGACTCTGCCTTAGGGCATATGCAAGCTGCCCCTATCCATAGGGACACAGTAGATACGTTAGGGATGAATTTACATTTTTCCATCCATTGTTCCAAACTGCATTTGAATAGGTTTAGGAAAGAACTCTGCTTCACATGAATGGGAAGTCTGTTCCAGAGAAGGGGTAATCTCTGAAACACATAACTGTCCCAACAACATGTTTTGTTTATGTCACAGAAGAGGAATTATGGTAATTCTAGTGCTGTTTGTTTTGCAAATGTTTAGCAGATCTATCAGGGCTGGATTGGAGAATGCTTTGTAAGCTATGCATAATTCACTCCTCTGTGTTCTGTAGGAGACCAAGTACAGGGACAGAGCTTTGAGGTGGTCCACATAGGACATGTTATTTTCACCCTGTATTCTTTTACTGAGGAACCTCTGTTGCCACTCCAGTTGTTGCAAATGCCGTGTCAGGCACATGCCAAAGTGTACTGGCCAGGACAGTGACTTTATAGAAAGATATGAGTTTATATACTATAGTGGCAGTGTTTCAAGAGGGAGTTTAGCTGCTTAATTCTAAATGCAAGGAGGTGATTGCTTAGGGTATCAGGGGGAGCCAGAAGTGAAAATATTGTTTGAGGAATACGTGAGTAATCTGTCAATGCTGGAGCTTTTAGTTCTGGTTTGAGATTGGGTAAGCTAGGGTGTTTGTGGCAAGTTTAATATACTCTACTCGAAACATTGTCTGGGAGAAGTGCCATTGGCTTCAGTTTGAAAAGTTATTTCCTGATAGTTCATAGGTTCATAGATTAGCACTAGGCTAACTGCCCTTGTAGGCCTTTTTAAGCTTAGCAAATTACCCTGTGTGAAAAATAAAACCCTACACCTTGTGTCTGTAAGGTAAACACCTTAACCATTATGCCAACCTCCCACCAACCATGGTGAATGTGTGGATAGGTTCAAAATCAAATATGAAGGAATTATTTGTTGTCTCTGGAGAGGGTGGAATATTACAGATGGTATAGCTGTTTAAGAGCGAAGTTATTGCATTAATAAAATGTGTACTGAATTGTCTGACAGTGCTGTCATTAGCGTATTTAGCAGAAGGGATTGTTTCAGTAGTGTGGCCAGGATGTATAACTTGGCTGATGAAGGGCCAGAAAAGTTTGGGGTTGTTTTGCTTAGAGTATTGGAAGTTTATATAGTATGTTTTTTGTCAACTTTGGCAATGTTTTGCTGTCTTTAGTAGCTGGTTATAGATTTGGAGGCTAGACTGAATTTTAGTTTGTTTCTGTTATAGATTTGGAGGCTAGACTGAATTTTAGTTTGTTTCCAAGTATTCCAAGTTCTATCTCTTTCTTTCATTATCCTTTTTGTCATTTTATAGTTAACCATGGTGCAGGGTTTACTTTAACTCTTGTTTCTTAATGGGGCATGTTCATTTAGGATAAAAAGAAAACCTCCATTAAAGTGGAGCTTTTCTCCTCAGGCTTCCACTGCAAAATGGCACTTGTACCCAGTCGGACTTTCCCAGTAAACAAAAGATAATAAATAAATAGATCTGAAAGTGTCATCTAAAGGGAAAGTATAAAATGAGTTCCACTTAATGTATCTTAATCAGAAGATCAAAGGACGTTACTAGACAAGCAGCCCTATAGTCTTTTTAAGTCTAGCCATTCCTGCTCCAATTTTACCAATTATCAATGCCCAAGGAGTAGAATAGCTTTGGTACATGACTCTGCCTTAGGGCATATGCAAGCTGCCCCTATCCATAGGGACACAGTAGATAAGTTAGGGATGAATTTACATTTTTCCATCCATTGTTCCAAACTGCATTTGAATAGGTTTAGGAAAGAACTCTGCTTCACATGAATGGGAAGTCTGTTCCAGAGAAGGGGTAATCTCTGAAACACATAACTGTCCCAACAACATGTTTTGTTTATGTCACAGAAGAGGAATTATGGTAATTCTAGTGCTGTTTGTTTTGCAAATGTTTAGCAGATCTATCAGGGCTGGATTGGAGAATGCTTTGTAAGCTATGCATAATTCACTCCTCTGTGTTCTGTAGGAGACCAAGTACAGGGACAGAGCTTTGAGGTGGTCCACATAGGACATGTTATTTTCACCCTGTATTCTTTTACTGAGGAACCTCTGTTGCCACTCCAGTTGTTGCAAATGCTGTGTCAGGCACATGCCAAAGTGTACTGGCCAGGACAGTGACTTTATAGAAAGATATGAGTTTATATACTATAGTGGCAGTGTTTCAAGAGGGAGTTTAGCTGCTTAATTCTAAATGCAAGGAGGTGATTGCTTGGGGTATCAGGGGGAGCCAGAAGTGAAAATATTGTTTGAGGAATACGTGAGTAATCTGTCAATGCTGGAGCTTTTAGTTCTGGTTTTACTGTATCTAGTAGCAGTGCGAATGAGTTGAGGGAAGCCACATAAATTGATTATATTATTGTCTGAGTTATTAACAATAGTTTTTTTTTCTATTTGAAGTCCCCTAGTATTACAGTTTCTTCTTTGATATTTGATGAAGCTCATCAGAGGATTTCCACTGAAGTACCTATGTTGTCACGTGGGGGTATGTAGATAGTAATGATGCATAATGTCTTTTAGTTATTAAGTTTAAGTGAGGATACATGACTCTCACCTGTTTTAATAGCTGAGGACTATAAGTAGATTGGGATAGCTGTAAATTAGTGTTGCATATTATTGCCATACCATATGATTTTTTGTTTTTTCCACCTAATACCTCACCTCCCTTAATGTACTACTGTATTCACACACACACACACACACACACACACACACACACACACACACACACACACACACACACACACGCACACACACAGTATTAAACCAAAAGAGCAGAGAAGCAGCGCAGGAATAGTCAGAAGGATACTCTAATTCTCATTCTCCAAATAGCACAGCAAATAACATGCTTGATTTTTGTACCAGGAGCATGAGAATTTTATTGGTTCTATCCCCACAATGGGCATCTGTATTTATATTTAAATACTAACACTGCAGTGCAGCAAACATGTGCATACGCAGGGGTACTACATTTCTGAGGAGTTGCCCTTCAGGTACAACATTAAACAGAAGTCATATAAACCTGAGTTGCTAAAAGTTCAGGCAGATGTTAGTGGCCTCATAGAATTCATCATAAGAAGAGAAGAGGAACCTCTGTCAGTATCCTGGACCAATTTCTCTTGGTCATTATTAACAATGCTTCAGGTCTTTCCTGACAAATGGCATGTGTTAGTACAACACTGGAGCACCCTGCAACATGTTTATATTAAAAACATGCAAACACATGACTGTTTGGTATCCTCTGCCGTAGTCTATCTCTGTATAATATTCACACACAGTGCTGCTGGGAGATTAAAAAGTAGCTGCAAATGCAGCAAAAAAAGGATGTGAAAGTAGCTTGGATCTAGGGATATAGATGGAATTAAACATATCATATGGAAGGAAGAAAGGAATGAAGGCAGTTTGGTGGGGATCCCTATGTTTTCTTATCATTTTTTACTAATTGGTTTGTTCTGTGTGACCTTTTTACTCTTTGGTTTGGATGTTAGTTAAGATATTTTGCAAACACCTTCATGGTTATGGACATCAGCTGGGTGTACAGACCTTGTGTTTCTTAGGTACAGCCAAACAAGCCACATATGCTGTGCTGATGAGGTCATAAGAAGAACGAAATATGCATATCCACAGCTAGTTGGGTTTGACTTTATTGACCTGAATGTATCCACAAAGACTTAAGAAAAAAAAGTAAAAAGTTATACATATTCAGAAGCCATATAGCTGAAACACTTGATGTCCTTAAGGGGTCATTTGCATATATTCTGTGGAACTCTATTTCGGGAGGTTTAAGATATCATACAGTGAAAACTGCTCAATATCGGAGTTGTTTGGCTTCTGCTACATACCCACAATCAACTGCATTACTAGCTGATTTAAGTACAAACTTGCAGTGTTAAAGATTGGACTGCATTTTTTTTATCTTTTTAATTGTTTCATTGAATATTGTGGTCTGTGCCTCTCTGTAGTTATTTATTTTTCTATTTAATTGTTTCATAGAATACTGTGGTCTCTCTCTCTGTCTCTGCAGTTAGTGGGGGCTATTGTGTTTCACTTCATTGATATTCAGTGTTAAACTCTTAGCCTAGAGGGTTTCTCTGTATTTATAAGTGTTACTCACATATCTTTGAATGTATTACTGCTCAATATCTGAGTTGTTTGGCTTCTGCTACATACCTACAATCAACTGCATTATTAGCTGAGTTAAGTACAAACTTGCAATGTTAAAGATTGTACTGCATTTTATTTTTTTATCTATTTAATTGTTTCATTGACTATTATGGTCTGTGTCTCTCTGTAGTTATTTATTTTTCTATTTAATTGTTTCATAGAATAATGTGGTCTCTGTCGCTGCAGTTAGTTTCCCACCCTTCTTGTTCTGGTATTAATCTTGGTGGTATTGGAATTGCCTATCCCTCCTGTAAATTTGTGTTTGAACACTCCTCTTGGGTCTATCTCATTTGCTCACTCAACCAAGTACAGTGAGATCATACTTTGACTTCAGACACTCCTATCAGTCCCATCTGTTCAGCTCTATCCCAGCTCTATTCCAGTCTAGTGCCACTAGTTCATTCTACCTAATACAGAGAGAATGTTTGTGAAGGGCAAGCCACTTAGGTCCGTAATTTTGAATTATCTTCTGTTTCTCCTTTCTCCCTTCCCACTTTCCAAAAAAAACTGCTGTAACCAGGACTGTTTGTAAGCTTCTGAGCCCCCAAAGCCTTTCTGTGTTGGAGGGAAGCCTTCTAGCTTATCAGTGGGAGTGGTAAGCACTAGGTAGCCTATCTACCACAAGAGTGGTTTCTGGCCCAGAAATTGTAGTTTATTGGGCGTATGGGCAGTTTTTCCATCTCTTTCAACTTTCTAATTTAAAAGCTTGTGTTTGCACTTGTTTCCCACCTTTCCTGTAACTAGTCTAGTCCAGATACAGATTTGCTGTATCCAGGACTGTTTGTAAGCTTCTGAGCCCCCCAAGCCTTTCTGTGTTGGAGGGAAGCCTTCTAGCTTATCAGTGAGAGTAGTGAGCACTAGGTAGCCTATCTACCACAAGAGTGGTTTCTGGCCAAGAAATTGTAGTTTATTGGCTGTTTGGCAGTTTTTCCATCTCTTTCAACTTACTGGTTTAAAAGCCCACATTTACACTTGTTTCCCATCTTTCCTGTAACTAGACTAGTCCAGATACATATTTGCTGTATCCAGGACTGTTTGCAAGCTTCTGAGCCCCTAAGCCTTTCTGTGTTGGAGGGAAGCCTTCTAGCTTCTCAGTGAGAGTGGTAAGCACTAGGTAGCCTATCTACCACAAGAGTGGTTTCTGATGCAGAAATTGTAGTTTATTGGCTGTTTGGGCAGTTTTTCCATCTCTTTCAACTTTCTGGTTGAAAAGCCAATGTTTGCACTTGTTTCCCACATTTTCTATTACTAGTCTAGTCTAGATACAGATTTGCTGTATCCAGGACTGCTTGTAAGCATCAGAGTCCCCCAAGTCGTTCTGTGTTGGAGGGAAGCCTTCTAGCTTATCATTGGGAGTGGTAAGCACTAGGTAGCCTATCTACCACAAGATACAGGTACAGATTCTTAGTTTTAGCACTTGAAGTTGCTTACTAGTGCTCAGCACTTGTTCAGAACTTGTCGTTAGCACTACATAAGCTACAAATTACTACAGCACTCAACATTCCTCTTTACCTACAGGAAAACATTTTTTGTACTTACTTTCCTCACTTGCTTAGAGAAAAACAGCTCTTATACTAACTTTCCTCACTTGTCTAGAGGAAAGTATTTTTTATTCAGACACATCCAGGGGTCAGCACCCAGAGTTCTCTCCTGTCTATCTGATAAATCTGGGCATCTTAGGGCAATGTAGCAATTGCCTCATGTACACAGACAACCTTCTCCTCCTACCGCCCAATACCACAACCTGTGAGAGTTGCACTTATCTAGCCAAACTGGAGGTAAAGCTCTTTCCAACCAAGACTGAATGTGACAGTCAAGAGGAGTAGGTAAACACTTGTACCACACCACAATCATCACATAGTCCCACTAAACCTACCATCAAATCCACACATAGAAACACAAAAACATTTGTAGAGGCTCTCAATAATAATCTGCTCAAGCAACAGAGACCACCAAAGCAGAAAGGGAAGCAACCTCCACCCCCAAACACAACCCAAATGACACATAGCCCACAGACTCAGTGTGCCAATAAACCACAGCCCATAAGGCAAAACAACGTACCCAACACACTAGTCATAGGTGACTCTATAGTTAGGCACACTGATGTCCCACTCACCAGGCTAAACAAGGAGAAGGTTACTGTCAGCTGCCTATCAGGTGCCAGGATCCTCCACATAAGCCACGCACTCAGGTCACTCCACAACAAGTACAAATATGACTCTGTCATTGTCCATGTTGGTGTGAATGACCTGAGATGTGCCTCCCTGGACTACATGAAAAGAGACATGGAAGAGCTCTCCGAACTTTTAGCCCAGGCAGGTATGACCCTAGCCCTGAGTAGCATCCTGCCATCACCCAGAATAATACCACAGTACAAGGACAAAATGATTGCCTTCAACAATTGGCTAAGCTTCTAGTGTCATTCTAAGGGGATCCAGTATCTGTCTGCCTGGGACGACACGGTCAACAGACCACGATGCTTTGCCAGAGATTGCCTGCACCTGTCACCCCTGGGATTCTGGATACTGGCTAAGGCTCTTGCCGCCCCTATAGTGCCTTTTTTAGGCAAGGTTCAAATGGTAAATTCAACACCATAACAGGAATAGTCAAGCAAAAACTGAGGGTAATGCTACTCAATGCTAGAAGTCTAAATCTCAAAATGCACTCACTCGAGGCACTCCTTAAAATGGAGAACATCGATATCTGTGCAGTTACTGAGAACTGGTTCAAGGCTATAGACAGCAGACCTGCGTTACCAGGCTAGAACTCATATCACACTTTTCGGCCATCTAACCTAGACCAGAACACCAAAGGCGGAGGTCTGTCCATATTCATTAAGGATATCCACACCTCCAGGCTAGTTGAGCAGCATGATGCATCCGAGGTTATCCAAGTGCAACTAACTCTGGGCAAAATTGCAATCCAAACTGTAGCTTGCTACAGATCCCCCACCATGCTCCAGGACTCCCACTCCTCTTTTCTTAATATACTGGAAAATATTAGGATTCAACCAAACACCCTAATAATGGGCAATTTCAACTACCCCACCATTAACTTGAAAAACTACTCATGTATCAACTCCTTTGCTCAACGCTTTTTGGAATTCATAAATTCCAATGCCATGGATCACCTTATCCACACCACCACCAGGAGCAACAATATCTTAGACCTAGTCATTACCAACATGAGTGACCGGTGTTCCACACCTGAAGTCAACTCCTCATTGGTCAGATCTGACCATATGCTAATCACCCTAGATATCTGCATCCTGTCCCCACCCACTATTAAGGAAACCATGGTAAAAAATGTCTCCAAAGCCAACTTCATGCTTCAAGACAGAAGTGGTGAACTTCATGACACCCATGCAGATGGACAATACAGTTATGATTGCTGAATCCTACACAAATGCACTCTATAAGCACTTACATGAGTGCATGGATCATGCTATCCCAAACAGAACCAAGACGCTGTCCTCCAAAAAAAGGAAGCCAATCTGGCAGTCCCCTGTCATAAACAAACTACAACAGAAGGACGAAACTGTTGCAAAAGAGAGTAAAATCCCATGAGTGGAGGAGCTCCCTGGTCAGTCTAAGTAAGAAGCTGAGATCCTTCATAAAATCCTCCAAAGCTAGTTACAAAAATGAAATCACCACTGATTCTAAGGACAACCACAAAGCATTACTATAGCCATGTCAAGAATCTGAATGGCAACACTCAGATCTGCTCTGAGTTACAGCACAATGGCAAAAAAATGACAGAACCAACTGATATTGCCAGCATCCTGGCAGATAGGTTCAGTGCTAACTTTACCCCCCTCTCACCCCCTAAAGGGCCCATATCTATACAGGAAGAATGCAGACTCCCTGTAATCACATCTATGCAGGTAAAAGCTGCACTCTCTAAAACCAAAAACACAGCATCCATGGGATCAGACAACATCCCTAGCTGAGTTTTATATGAACTTCAGAATGAACTGGCTCCCCACCTAAGCACCATGTTCAATCATAGTCTCACATCAGGCTTTGTGCCCACTGAGTGGCACACAGCAACAGTTATCCCACTCAACAAAGGGGGAGCCACCACTGATCCTGGGAACTATTGCTCTATTAGCCTGATGAGCCTGGTCTGCAAGGCCATAGAATGTATCTTCATGGAACTCATAAATGAAGAAATTGGTAACCTCCAAACTCTGGACCCCACCCAGTTCAGGTTTGTGAAAGGCAGATCATGCCTTCTGAACCTGATCAACTTCTTTGAGACAGTCACCAAAGCCATAGGTGAGGGTAAGGTGGTTCACACAGCCTATCTTGACCTCGCCAAGGCTTTTGACACCATACCCATTCTATAATTATAGCTAAACTCACTAAACTAGGTATAAATCCCTATGTCACAAGATGGGTTGCCAACTGGCTCACTGACAAAACCCACACTGTAAAAGTTGCAGACTCTAAGGCTGACTTCAAACCAGTGACAAGTGGAGTACAACAGGGTTCAGTCCTGGGACCTCTCCTGTTTGGTATCTACTTCTCTGAAGTACAGGCTGACACAGAAGACCTCTGGCTAATGAAGTTCACAGATGACTGCAAAATAGAAGCCATAGTTGAGTCCCCAAATGATGTGGACATCCTCATTTAGACAGATGCCTGGTGTCAGAGGCATGGCCTCAAGCTCAATACCAAAAAGTGCATTGTCATCCCCTTTGGTAAAAACTCTGTACCCATGAACTAGCACACAAACAGCAGTCCACTTATTGCCAAATGTGTGATAAGAGACATTGGGACTCAGGTGGACAGTAGTCTCTCCTTTGATAATCACATTGCCACAGTAGTCAGGAAATCCTTCTATGTTGCACACCTCATCACAAAAGTGTTCTCATCCAGGAAAAAAGAAGTCATTGTTCCCCTCTAATTGGCACTCATTAGACCCATTATAGAGTACAATGCCCCTTTTGGACTGTACCTCACAAGACATCTGCAGCAGCTGGAAAGGCCACAGAAGTACCTCACAAACAGGATTACTGGCCTTAAACAGATGCCCTACACTGACCATCTCAAAAAACTCCAGCTTTACTCTGTAGCATATCGCCTACTCCGAGGAGATCTCTGCCTAACATATAAAGCTATGTTAAACCCAAAGCTGTTGGACATGCTACACCTAAAGAAATTCCAATCCCGCCGAGCTACATGCTCTAGGGACCTAAACCTTGTCGCCAAAATAAACAGGACATGCTGGAGGGGATAGATTCCTGTCCCAGAGACTTTCAATACTCTGGAACAAGCTACCCATTTATGTCAAG
Source organism: Protopterus annectens (assembly GCF_019279795.1). Taxonomy (NCBI): domain Eukaryota; kingdom Metazoa; phylum Chordata; order Ceratodontiformes; family Protopteridae; genus Protopterus; species Protopterus annectens. The sequence goes on from NC_056725.1 coordinate 172,910,062, forward strand.
CAAAGTTCCTCATTAGTACTCTTCAAGAAAAATCTTGATGAGTGGAAGGGAAATAGGAAATACACCCTGGGGATCACTTCTGTGGCTCTGCTCGACAGGGGCACAGGAAATTAACTTTCTTGGGTGGCGTAAGCCAGGGAACCTTGTTGGCTAGACTTACTTAGACCTTTGGGCAGATAGCCTAGTACCTACCTATGAACCTATGAACCCTGGCTTGGCTACATTTTTCTTATAGACATGTTCATAAGGGAATACTGTGAAAAGAACAGCAAAGCAACAATTTAAGGGTAAATTTTGCTCACTGCTGGCTGAACTCTTATAAACCACATTTCTTTTTTCATATACATACAGATACCCACACACACACACACACACACACACACACACACACACACACACACACACACACAAACATACACATAAGTACACACTGTATAATCATATAATCACTGCATTCATCTTTCCATATGTTTTATGCTCCTTATTAGGTCTGCTGCCAGGCCTTGATCTGTGGCCCAGATAGTTGCTGAAAAGGGTCTTGTAGCAGCCCACCCATCTGGTTATTAAACAATATATATATATATATATATATATATATATATATATATATGTGTGTGTGTGTGTGTGTGTGTGTGTGTGTGTGTTGTGTGCATGTATGTATATACAACTACATATGTGTATGTGTGTGTGTGTGTGTGAGTATATATATATATATATATATATATATATATATATATATATATATATATTTATGGGTTTACCTGTTATTATCAAAAACCAACTTCACCGAACTTATAAAAATTGGGACAACTCTAACAAACACTTACTTGCCCGAACTCTCAGATCACAGGAATTTTACTCCAAGAAAGTAACTACTTAGCCACCATGACTAAATAACCAAACCAAAGCAAATCAAACTCACTCAAGTAGCGGGCTTTGCCTCCCACACCCCCCCAACTAAATATACCAACTCCAGGATCACACTACAGTGGGGAAAAGGGCAAAGTTCAACATGGTGGCCAAGTGTTTACATTTCCAGAGTAAAATCCCAGCGATCCGAGAGTTCCTGCAGGTAAGTGTTCAGCAAATTCATCCCAGTTTTTAGAAGTTTGGTGAAGTGGGTTTTCAATAATAACAGGTAGACCCATATATATATATATATATATATATATATATATATATATATATATATATATATATATATATGTGTGTGTGTGTGTGTGTATTGTAATGTATATATATTTGTACAGTTAGCAGATTTATCTGGGTTCTATGATTAGGATAAATGTATGCTTACATTAACTTATGATGATGTGTAGGTTGTGTGGGTTTTATCCTAATAAAAAGACACCCAGGTACATTCTAAGGCTAAAACCTGAGTGCCTGATTGTGCTCTTGGCAGAACATAATCCACTCCTCAAAAGTTTTAATGCACTTATAAAATATATCTCTCTAACAAAACAAATAAATAAAAACAGAAGATATAATCAATAGAAGAAACAAGCTGGAGGTGGGTGTGGTTAGAGTAGTGAAAGATTGAGGCTTGATTTTGTCAGAGTACTGTAGCTGTTTGGGTTATTTTGTCATTTGTATTATGGCAAACACAAACAAAAGTTCCCAGTTGTAGGAATCATTGTAGAATGGTTCAAAAAGGCCTCATGAGGATGAGAAATTGTTTAGCCTGTTTGAGCGGATGACCCATGTAGTGTCTGAGGTAGATGCCTATCATTCACTCGTGACATGGCAACAAATAAAGATTGAACAGTTTTATACAGAGCTAGTAGCTATTAAACAGTCCCTTGCATCTCTACAAGAAAATGTGAAGTCCATCAAATGAGAAATCATCTAACTTAGAAAAGATACATGATCTCAGATTAAAAAGATCAAAGATATGGAGAATAAATTGAGGCATGATAACCTGTGAGTAAAAGGTGTGCCTGAAAGTATACTGGACAGGGATATCCATCCCTTCTTCAAATGGCTGATAACAGACGTAATTCACTTACCAGAGGCACTGCTAGGGCTAGTTGAGGGGGTGCCAGATCAGGGAATGGCACTGGGTGCCAAAATAGTTAACTATACCAATGCACTTACACTTAAACCCACAACTAAGAGGGTTCACAGATCTGAACCACTTAAAAAACAGGTGGCACTACCAAACATGACATGACTGCGCTACAGCTGGCCAGAACCAAAGATTAGCTTTTTAAGAATACCCACATCCACAAAGGAGTACCTTGTGCCAGATATTCTCTGGAGTTTATTACAAGTTACTCACATCTTTTATTCGGGATAAAAAAGGCACTGTTACATTATTCTCAAGAACTTACTAATCAGCACTATGGGTTGCAGCAATATACCCTGCTTTGCTCATTGTAAAATGTGAAAGCTCCAGAACTAGGTTGCATGGCCTAGAGGAGGCTGCCAGTTTCTTAAACAGTGTCAAAGAACAAATGGATGGATGGGAATTTGTAGCAGAAAAGGGATCATGGGCAGATAAAGAAATGGAATAGAAGAGGCGACATGAGAAAGACTGTGTTCTTCCTTTCCATTTAAATTATTTGGCAGGATAAAGAAAAAAGTAGTTCCAACCCAGAGATGTACAAAACAGCCCACACGGATCATTGTTTTTCTTCCACTGAGGTACTGCCACTGGAACCTTCAGCAGTTTCCTCCCCACTTGGTCTACATGCTCAGAAGTCACCCTCCTTTGATAATGCACCCCAACATAGAAGGGAAAAGGGCAAGAGGAGCACCCATGGCCTGGTGAGCCAGAACAAGCCTTCCATAGAGGGATTTCAAGACTGGTCACACTTAGGAACAAAACTCCCACCTCAGATCACTGGACTTTATTATATCTCCAGTTCTAAAGATGGAGAGACTTGGTTGGAAATCTCTTGCTTATCAGACTTTGAGGATGAACATTGTTGGTCTAAGAAAGGGGTAAAAAGCTTGATAAAAGTCTGGATGATGGCTGAATTTCTTTTGCATAATTGGCAGCCTATGGAGGGTTAAGACCCCATGGACAATATGCATACCACCTGCAAGGTTTATTTGGATATAACAGTGTATGCATGATGTGGCTATTTCTTTATGTAGCCTTAACGTCAAACCAGGTGTTTTTCCTTTTATTTCTCTTAACTTAATCTTAGTAGCAGTTACGTTTGTCTTTTTATCTATAGCCCTTTGTAACTGAAAGGGGAGACTGTTAAGATAATCTTGATTTTGGATTTTTGCTGCAAGATACTATCCAAATTATGAATTTCCCCTTTTTTATGGCATGCTACCCTAAATGGCATGCACACCTGCATACAGTAGGATAAGGGGGGAGGCTATGTTGGCATATTTTCTAATTACTAATGTACAATTCTTTTTTGAGTACTCAGATTGTGTAATGCAACTTTTCCTCTTTGGAGACACCATTCTGAGAAAAGTGGTAAGTGTTGACTATAATTGTCTTTTCCTTTGATTATAAAAGTTGGGGATAAGAATTCCTTTTATATTTATATATATATATTTTTTCCTACTGAACATTGCTTGCATCCTGGTGATATGTTTTTTTTATATGCATTGTTACTGCCTTAATGTTGCCTTAAGGGAGGGGGGTGGTTCTCTCACTTTTGTAGATTCTATCTTGTGGACTTGAATGGCCATCAGGTTTAGCTAACTGGGTGTCAGTGGTGGTTGCCCCCCCCCCCAAGAAATTTTCATTGGTCCTAGTCCAGGGTCTCATCCTGGAAAAGGAGAAGGATGAAGGGGATTATCACACTAAGGTTGATCTAGTTACAAGGTATTATAATCTTCTGCGGAAAAAAACTTTAACAGATTCTATCAACTTGTTCTCATGGAATATGGGAAATAATATCCATCTCATTTGTAGAGATAGAATTATACAGAGAATTAGGAGGGGACACCCATATGTAGTCTGTCTACAGAAGACCAATTAAAGTTAAGGTTAAGGACTCACATAAATTCAGGAGCATGGATTATGTAAGTATGCACAGACAATAAGCTAGGATGTGGGAAGAAAGGAGGGTCTTGCTTATTTTTCATAAGTCCATGAAGGTGACTACAGATGAGGTGTTGGTTATGGTAGATGGATTATTTGGCAAGGATGAATCAATGCCGAATATTGGGTCATTGGTAATCTGTATGCCCCATCTGATGATGATAAGGTCTTCTTTAATGTATTTCTCCATTCATGCCAGGAAATCTTAGAAAAGGATAATATAGCTTATTAGTGGGGGCCTTTAATCTAGTCTTGGATGTGAATAAAGATATAGCATACCAAAAAGATGAATATTAGAAGAAAGGCCAAGCTGTTGTTACGGCATGGATACAGAGGAACGGGTGGGTGCATGTGTGATAGGCACCTCATCTAAATGACATATCACCCACTTTCCCATGGAATTTGTAGAAGCTGGGTAGTAGAATTAATTTGCTTTTTGTCCTGAGATACTTATGCACCAGGATTAGACACTCTATAGTTCGTGCAATAACCTTGTCTGATCATGCTCCACTTAAAGCTAAACATTTTAGTTCTGAGGTGTTGGGGTCAAAGAGATGAAAATGGGCTCGCTACAAATGGGACAATAGGAATAGGATAACAATAACAATAGGAACTGGGGGGGGTCCAAACCAACATTAGGTAGGAAGGTTGTAAGGTGGACCTAAGAGGGGACCTATAAGAATTTGAGGGGCTACATAAAATAAAACAAAAGGAAGAGGTTGTATATCTCTATGCTATTCTACAGAGAGCATTGATATAGGAACCATGGCCTAAGGTATATGAAGTCCAGTGAGACACACACAGGTCCACACGCTAGAGGTATTAAAGGCAAAAAACTAAGTTAATCATCTGTAGGCATTTTTGGTGATTCAAGAGAGAGAGAGGGGACCCTACATGTATATCATGGTCATCAATGGAAAGTGGACCCTCATTACTTCATCTCAAGGACCTGTCTGTGGCTACTGTTAAGGGAGACTGTGAAATAAAAGAAGAATTTAAAAACAATTACATGGATGTGTGCAAATCTGCTCAGATTCCTGATTTGAATTTATATTCTCAGACCAGCCCGTATCTCCCAATTAAAGTAGTAATGCTAGACAAACCAGTTTCTTACAGGGAGATTAAGTCAGCTGCAGCTACCCTGAAAACACATAAGGCCTCAGGTTTAGGTGGTTTCTTACTTGAGCTATAGAAGTGTGGGGGCGGGGCGGCACAAAATGTGGATGGAAATGGCAAGTACATTTAACTTCCTAAAATGTGTCCACATAAGCAACTCTGGGTGTAAAAAAGCCATGATTAGAGTGATTCAGAAAAGCAAAGACCAGATTCCTAGAGAATAAAGACTTATGACCCATTTCCTTGATCAACTTAGATATGAAGATTTTTGTATCTAGGGTTGATAAGGTTTTACCAAAATTGATCCAATACAGACAAAATGGCTTCATAAGCAGAGAATAGTCTCTGGTAATTATTGAGAGTTGTCATTATTTTATGGAGGCAGGAGCATAAGTTCCAGAAGCCTGGAATAGTCCTTTTGGACATTACCAAGACTTCTGACACAGTGGATTGGGGTTTCTTATTTCAAGTTCTTCAAAACCGAGGTTTTGAGGATGGTTTCATGAACTGAGTGAGACTATTTTATTATTTATTACAGGACACAAATAGCTCCTTACTTGACAACACCACCTTCCCTTCATCAAACCCTTCTAGCAATACTCATACAACCCCTTCCTTTAAAATTCAACCAGTACCTACCTCTCTTACACTCAAACTCTTAACCAAACTAAAACCCTGCTCTCTTTCCACTGATAATCTACCTCCTGAATATTTACAACTTGCAGCAGAAGCAATTGCATATCCAGTTAGCACCCTCATAAATCGCTCCATTTCTGAATGTTATGTCCCCCAATTGTGGAGAAAATCTATTATAAGTCCATTATACAAGGGTGAAAATTCCCATGACCTCTCCAACTATCAGCCTATCTCTATACTCTCTCCTTTATCAAAAATCCTAGAAAAATGTGTTCAGACTAACTACTTCCATATCTCTCTGAAAATTACCTACTTGCCCCCACCCAACATGGTTTTCATCCTGCACAAAGCACTATCACAGTCCTTCTCTCTTTCACTAATACTGTAAATAAAGCCATTGATGCTGGCCTCCCCACTTCAGTAATCTTACTGAATCTATTAAAGGCTTTCAAATACAGTGTCTCATATCAAATTGCTTAACCAACTATCAAAGCTAGGTTGCTTCCCCAGTTCTCTTACTTGGTTCTCCTCCTACTTAAATAATAGGGAACAATCTGTCAAATGGCAAAATGAACAATCAGAGTATCAAGTAAATAATATGAGTCCCACAAGGATCCATTCTAGGGCTCCTGCTCTTTAATATATTCATCAACGATCTTCACAAAGCTTCCCAACAAGGTAGACTTATCCAATACGCTGATGATTCTACCATTACATCAACCTCCAAGAACTTTTCAGACCTCCATACAGCCACACAAAATGCATTTACAACTATAGAAACCTAGCTAAATAATGTGCAACTATTGTTAAACCCCCCAAAAAACAAACTCTTACTTTTCTCAACAAAACCACCAGCTACTGATTTCAAAATCTTTTCACTAGATAATAAACTCACCTTTGAACCACATATTCTTACTACAATAAAGAAAACGCACTTTAAACTAGGTAAACTTTATCGTCATAAACTGCCCCAAGACAACCACACCAGAACAAAACTGACCAGTACCTTACTTATCCCTTCTCTTCTATAAGGAAGTGCCATTTTCACCAACCTTCACTCATCCCTCAGTAATAAACTCCAATCCTGCTATTACAAAATAGCCAAATTTGCCTCAGGCAAGCCTAACCACACACATCATTGCTAAGCAATTTCAGAATTGAACTGGCTTGATTTTTCCCACTACGTCAGTTATGCCCAGCATTCCACTCCATCCTACAAACTTATATTCCAACCCGAGCTCTTAGATCCTCCAGCAAACAGCTTTTAAATATTATTATGAATACAAACAAAGCAGCGCTGAATAAAGAGCCTCCACAGATCCAAAAAATGTAAGAAGTCCAAAACAGAAGAGGCTCACCACGACCACTTAAAACACAAAAACCTCTAATACTGCAGCAAAGTAAGTGCTTTCACTTTACAGGAACGCTTCTTCAGACTTTAATAACTGCTATATAAAATCAGGTGTTTTTAAATACCATTTGAAAAACACATCTACCAATCATATCAACAATCTAATTATCACAATTAAAAACACAGAACCAATGCTGGAACAATCACTAAAACTCTTAGATAGTATGTAATATAGAATAAATGTACAAATATATAATAAAAATACATATAAAAACATACAAAAATATAAATATACCAATGCATTCACCTATATCAGTTTATAATATTAATATATTTGAAAAAATTACTTAAAAAATTTTTCATATATTTTATATATATATATATATATATATATATATATATATATATAATTTATATATATATATATATATATATATATATATATATATATATATATATATATATATATATATATATATATATATACATTTAATGTATATAAGAACAAGCTGCCAAGAATGGCTTAAGTGTGACCCTCTCATTCAAACCATGCCCTCTAGAGCCCTGTAATCTTAAAATCCATTTGTTCTCCCTCTCTTCAGTATAATTTTTGATATCACCTAGCCTATTAGATTTCCTTACTAATTCTAGTATTGTGAACTTAAATTTATGAGATGTGCCTTTCTGTAATACATGGCTAGCTAAAGCATTGGACTCATTTTCTTTATTTATCGCATAGATGTATTCTCTGACGCGTTCCCTCAAACTTCTGTTGGTCTTGCCCACATAGAAGGATGAGCATTTTTGACATATAGCAATATATATATAGCATCTCTCGATTTACAATCTGCATAGAAATTCATATGATAAACCTTATTAGTATCAGGATGAACAAAACTGTTATTGCCAGACATGAAAATACACTGGTTACAACTTCTACATGGGAGGGTTTCTTCTCTAGTAGATCTAACAAGTTTTTTATTTTCACTTTCATAGCACAATTATCTCTTAAGTGACTTGGTGTTCCTATATGCAAAACTTGGTTTATCACCCACTATCTGAGTTATTCTTTCATCTATTGTTAAAATGTTCCAATTCTTGCTTATCACTTCTTTAAATCTTGGGTTCTGATTTGAGTATGGAATAGTTAATCTCTTAAATTTTTGTATCTGTCCATTATTATTATTTACTATCTCTTCAGCATTTCCCAAATAAGGGTTCCCTTTACTATTCCTATTTAAATCATTGACATGAAAAACATTTTCCACTTCATGTGTACTATAGCCTCTTGATTTCAGGTTTTCGGCTAACATTTGTTGTTTAGAACCAAGTGTCACTTCATCTGTAGTGAGGCGGGATACTCTTAGACTCTGGCCTATGATAATATTAGAAAAAATGTGTTTAGGATGCATGCTGGTACGATGTAGAATGTTATTCCGCCAGCATGCCTTCCTAGATATTTTCGAGTGTAAGTCACCTCTACTCTTCAAAACCTGTACATCTAAAACTCAATTGCACGTTCCGAGCTTTTGCATTCAAAACTTAGAAAAGCTGTTGTTCCATTAATGTAATGAATGAAATCATTTAACTCAACTTCAGTGCTTGCCCAAACAAGAAAACCATCATCTACAAAGCGTTTATAGAATTTAATATTCTTGTAATAGAGCTCATTTCTTATTATATATGTATTCTCCCAATATGCCAGCACTAGGTTGGCATAGGAGTTTGCACAAGGGGTGCCCATGACCACCCCTTTGGTTTGGAGATAATAGTTTTCTTTATACAAGAATACATTATTGCTTAGTATCAAATCTAGGAGCGCTAAGATCTTAATAATCAAATTGTTAGATACGTTTTTCTCAATTAAAAACAATCTTAAAAACTCCATTCCAATCCTGTTCGGAATAGATGTAAATAATGAAGCTATATCAAGGGTTACTAGTAGTTCATTCACAATACCAGTGTTAGCCTCTGGGGTTGCTAAATAACCACCATAACTCTCAAGAAATTCCTTTGTGTCTCTTAGTATAATATCAGTGCTGTTTACAATTGGTTTAAACTGTTTTTTCAACATAAATAGATGCTGGTTCTAACAACCAGCCCCTACCTGAAACTATAGGTCTCATAGGGGGATCTGTTAAACCTTTGTGTATTTTGGGTAATCCCCTGAATATGGGTACGGTAGGTTGATCAACCAATAAAAACTTATAGAGATCAGCATCAATTATACCACATACCAACATATCATAAAGTTCAGAATGCACATTCCTTATCAAATCATTTAAGGCCATAGCATTCAGAACACAATAGGTCTCTGCATCTTGCAACATAGTGCTCATTCTTCTATCGTAAGCAGATGCATCTAGAATTACGATGGCACCCCCTTTATCAGCTTGTTTAATAACTATCTCGGAATTATCTTGTAACTTCTTAATACTCTAAAATTCGTCATAGGTTAGATTATATAACTGAGGTTTGTTGTTACCTTTATAAAGCTCAAATAAATCCCTTTCACAAGCTTTTTCAAAAGCTTCCAGAACAGGATGGCCTTGAGGCATAAAAGTGGATGGTTTAGCAAAAACATCTTTTCTATCTGTCATGGTATTACCAAACATCAAACTAAGTCCAATCTGTCTCATAAACAGTTTCACATCTAGAATGGCATCAGTTATATCAACAGTCTTTGAAGGTATGAATGATAGGCCACAGTTCAACAATGACCTTTCGTATTCAGTTAATCTATAGCTTGAAATATTAACAACTAATTCCTCGTTGCGGGTTTCAGTACCTTTTTTTGAAACTCGTGTTTCTCCTCGACCATCTTCCACTTCCTCGTCACACCTTGTGGAGAGCAGCTGGTTAAAGACGACTTCCGTATGGGTAGAGGAAAGGAAAAAGAATCCTTTTCATCAGAGAATCTCATATCAGAAGTAACTTGCTTACTTCTAGCCCCCAAATCTTTTTTTGTATTCTCAGTTGCTGATGTTTCCGTCTCAATCGACGTACTCAAGCCCATATTGATCTGAACTCCATTGTCAGCATCTGAATGTACGGTGCCTTCTTGCGTGGGTCTACTTTATGATGTCATATCTGTAGTAGGTGAGTCTTGAGATCTAACATTTATTGGATACGTTCTTAAAATGGCAGCATCAGTATTAGCGCTGCTACGAGTGAAACTTGGTTTTGATACATTCGCATTACTGTTTACATTGTTCTTATTTTCGACTCTCGGCCAAGAGAACACCTGGCCTTTCTGAAAGTCGATTAAGTCCCTTTCTAACTTCTTCTTTTTATCCAATAGCAACTTATTGTCTAATATTGCAATCCTTGACGATATATCAGCCGAGAGTCGTTCTTTCTCAGCTGCACTCACCAAGTTCATCAGGTCATTCTCTATTGACATAACTTCTTGTATACATGACAACTCTATTTCCTTGTATTGTTCTATTAATAATTTTATATAGGCAAAGCTTGTTTCTAGGTTTAATTTCTGCCACTTAGTAAGCAGTTCTGGGTAAGTAGTGCCGAAGGTGGGCATCTTCAGCACTCTTAACCCTCTAGGTATTACCTTAAAAGATAGGCAAGCTTCCATATGTTGTCGCTGCCATTGAGTACCCCTCAATCTCTGTAGGATATTCTCCAATTTATTTAGGGGTTAACTGAATAATTTCAATGTTCCTATGTGTATCCAGGATACAAAGACCATCCCTTGTTAAGTCACTCTTAGTATATTTTAACAACGGATTCTCCGACATCTCAATTACTCCATGGAAGGTACTAATGGAAGCATTAGTGCCATTTAAGTCATTAATTCTTCTCTCAGCCATGTCTCAGAGCCGCAAGGACAATAAAGTAACTATGAATACAAACAAAGCAGTGCTGAATAAAGAGCCTCTGCAGATCCAAAAAATGTAAGAAGTCCAAAACAGAAGAGGCTCACCATGACCACTTAAAACACAAAAAAACTCTTTAATGCTGCAGCAAAGTAAACGCTTTCACATTACAGGAACGCTTCTTCAGACTTTAATAACTGCCATATAAAATCAGGTGTTTTTAAATACCATTTGAAAAACACATCTACCAATCATATCAACAATCTAATTATCACAATTAAAAACACAGAACCAATGCTGGAACAATCACTAAAACTCTTAGATAGTATGTAATATAGAATAAATGTACAAATATATAATAAAAATACATATAAAAAAACATACAAAAATATAAATATACCAATGCATTCACCTATATCAGTTTATAATATTAATATATTTGAAAAGGTTACTTAAAACATTTTTCACATATTTTATAAATATATATAATTTCTATATAAATATATACATTTAATGTATATAAGAATGAGCTGCCAAGAATGGCTTAAGTGTGACCCTCTCATTCAAACCATGCCCTCTAGAGCCCTGTAATCTTAAAATCCATTTGTTCTCCCTCTCTTCAGTATAATTTTTGATATCACCTAGCCTATTAGATTTCCTTACTAATTCTAGTATTGTGTGTTCTCTGACGCATTCCCTCAAACTTCTGTTGGTCTTGCATACACTGTTATTGCCAGACATGAAAATACACTGGTTACAACTTCTACATGGGAGGGTTTCTTCTCTAGTAGATCTAACAAGTTTTTTATTTTCACTTTCATAGCACAATAATCTCTTAAGTGACTTGATGTTCCTATATGCAAAACTTGGTTTATCACCCACTATCTGAGTTCATGTCTGGCAATAACAGTTTTGTTCATCCTGATACTAATAAGGTTTATCATATGAATTTCTATGCAGATTGTAAATCGAGAGATGCTATATATATATTGCTGTATGTCAAAACTGCTCATCCTTCTATGTGGGCAAGACCAACAGAAGTTTGAGGGAACGCGTCAGAGAATACATCTATGCGATAAATAAAGAAAATGAGTCCAATGCTTTAGCTAGCCATGTATTACAGAAAGGCACATCTCATAAATTTAAGTTCACAATACTAGAATTAGTAAGGAAATCTAATAGGCTAGGTGATATCAAAAATTATACTGAAGAGAGGGAGAACAAATGGATTTTAAGATTACAGGGCTCTAGAGGGCATGGTTTGAATGAGAGGGTCACACTTAAGCCATTCTTGGCAGCTCGTTCTTATATACATTAAATGTATATATATATATATATATATATATATATATATATATATATATATATATATATATATATATATATATATATATATATATATATATATATATATATAAAATATATGAAAAATTTTTTAAGTAATTTTTTCAAATATATTAATATTATAAACTGATATAGGTGAATGCATTGGTATATTTATATTTTTGTATGTTTTTTTATATGTATTTTTATTATATATTTGTACATTTATTCTATATTACATACTATCTAAGAGTTTTAGTGATTGTTCCAGCATTGGTTCTGTGTTTTTAATTGTGATAATTAGATTGTTGATATGATTGGTAGATGTGTTTTTCAAATGGTATTTAAAAACACCTGATTTTATATGGCAGTTATTAAAGTCTGCAGAAGCGTTCCTGTAACGTGAAAGCGCTTACTTTGCTGCAGTATTAAAGAGTTTTTTGTGTTTTAAGTGGTCGTGGTGAGCCTCTTCTGTTTTGGACTTCTTAGCTTTTAAATGTTACCAAACTCAATAAAAGAGCTGAACAAAGTCTATATTACCATAGCATTGCTGAACTATGGAATGCTTTACCCTCCCACATAACTCAAACTGACTGTTTAAAAACCTTCAGATCAGCTTTAAAAAAAAATTACCTCAATAATCTCTCTTGCTCCTGCCATGCAAACAGTAAGCCTCACTAAACCTGTTCCTTAATTAATGTATGTGTAATTTAATGTATGTGAACTATCTTAATGAATTCAATATTGGTTGGCATCCACTCTCTGTGTTATATACTACTATGCATTTTTGCTTTAGTGTAATTTTTCAACTGAACTTTATTATTTTTATACATTTATATGTATTGTAATATGCTACTTCCATGTTTATTTCTTAAACTTGGTACTTTGTATAAATTGTTTGTGGAGCTTTTCTCCTCGGGCCTCCACTGAAAATGGGTTTCTGACCCAGTGGACTTTCCCAGTAAACAAATGTCAATAAACAAATAAATAATACTTTATAGGAACCCCTCTTTTTGCATGCTCTTCAATGTGCACATTTTTGAAGTCAGACAAATTTTAAGGGGTGCCAGACAAGGTTGATCTTTGTCCCCCAACCTCTTCCTGTTGGTTATGGAAGAATTGCCATGCAAGATCATTTTTCTCCTAAGTAGGTTGTATCATGAGAAGGGACTTGAAAGGACAGTCTACCTTTTTGCAGATGACTGCATTCTTCTCACTAACAATCTGCCAGAAAGAGTTTTTCATTCTTTTGGGGAAGTGTTGGATCCGCAGTGCAATATGGACAGGTCTTCAGTAGCTAGGTTAGGTAACCTCAACAATTATCTGGATTATATAAGAATAGCAACTGTGCCTTTTCTCAAATGCCTGGTGCTATATATTGGCACTGCCTTTAAGATGATGTTAGAAGAAATTATCACAGAGTTTATTACAGGATAGTGACTATCCTTCTTCCAAAAATGAACTGTTTTTTGTTCCATTTCAGGTAGAATACAAGCCTTAAAAGTGATGACAATGCCTCACATTCTGTATATAATACAGAATATATGTATCTCTGCAAGCCATGTTAAAATCTGGTCTGTTCAAGATGAACTTAATAAAGCCATCCTTGGGAAATCAGAAGGATATCAGTGTGGCAAGTTTATCTCCCTAGATGTTATGGAGTTTGGGGTTTAGCTCATCTTGCTGGGTACGATATAGATTTTAAGCTGGCACAGCTCTTGAGACTTGGGAATAAAGAATGGGATATGAGCAATCAGAAATTGGGGAAATTCTAGACAGGATCCTGGAGGGCTGAATTAAATCTACCTATAGGGAAAGCATGGGAATTGGAGGTCAACGGTGGGGCAGGGGGCCTGACAAGTAACATTTGTCACATGTTAAAAAACAGAAGTAATAAATTTACAGAGAAATGGTCCCACTATCTCTGCTTAAAGATGTGGCAGAGACAACATTTTATTAATGCAGAACACATTCCCGTCATCTATGAAGGCATTATGTAGTTAGTTATCCTTCTAAACAGCCATCAGGAAAAGTGTCCCAGCTACTTTCACATCCATTTTATTACTGCATGTACAGCTACCTTTTTATTTCCCAGCAGCACTATAAGTGAATATGAGAGATAGACTACGACAGAGGATACCAAATAGTCATGTATTTGTATATTTTTAACATATACTTCTTGCAGGAGAGCTACAATGCTCTAGTAACACATGCTGTTTTACAGGAAAGACCTGAAGCAGTGTTAATGACTAAGAGAAACTGGTCCAAGATACTGACAGAGGTTCCCCTTCTCTTCTTATGATGAATGCTATGAGATCACTAACACCTACCTGAACTTCTAGCACCTCGGGTTACATGACCCCTTTTTAATGTTTCACCTGAAGGGCAACTCCTCATGAGTGTAGCACCCCCACATATGCACGTTTGCTGCACTGCAGTGTCAGTATTTAAATATAAATTCAGGTGCCTGTTATGGGGGTAGAACCAACACTATTCTCATGTTCCTGATACCAAAAATCAAGTGTATTATCTGCTATGCTATTTGGCAGAAGGAGAACTATTGATCCTTCTGAGTATTCCTGTGCTGTTTCTCTGCTCTTTTGGTTTAATACTGTGTGTGTGTGTGTGTGTGTGTGTGTGTGTGTGTGTGTGTGTGTGTGTGTGTGTGTGTGTGTGTGTGTGTGTGTGTGTGGCAAAGTATACATCAGTTTAGAGCAGTTAAGCCTAATTTTACAGAGGGTGCTGTGCAAAGCAATTATTGTTTACTATCAGTTACTGTTAGTCTCACATATCTTCAAGTGCGAGAGATATTTGTAAGGATGAAGGGAAACAAAAAAATGCACACATTTTAAGCCATTAATGCCCTGCAAGTGTGTTTTAATTATGTCTAAGACCAACTGTGATCCATGAATATAAATCTAGATTCCACTGTCATATAACTCCAATGTAACTTCTCTCTCTAACATCCATAAATTTCTAGAAAGTGTAGATTCTTATGCCCCAAAGGATTGCAAGAGAAAGAAGAAATGAAATGTGTGGCTTATGCTGCTGTGTAATTCAGACAATTTAACTTATATGTTTAGGGAGTAAGGTGATCAAAGAAAATTTGGAAAGGGATGTGGGATATGTGGCATTATATTTCAGAAATGAAGAAGGAGAACAGATGGAAGTTCTGCATAGTTGTTAAAAAGTGGATTGATGAAAAATAGGAGAAAGATCTAAGCAGACAGAATAGGAGGGCCATCTTAGCAGGATAGCCAAACGAACTCAACAAAAAAAAATGGAGAGACCTTGGAAGACAGTATTCAGGCAGGCGTAGGCAATTTGATGAAGAATAAAATGGTGATGAAAGAATATGAAGTAGGATCTGTGGGAGAAAAATGGCAAAGAAATGAAGACAAATAAGGTATTACTATAAATTATTAATGAGAGGCATTTATGATATGGAGAATAAGGACAAGAACAATTCCAGGAAGGTAGAGGGAGGAAATTACCACCCGAGAAGAGTGCACATATAAGACAAATGGCAAGTAGAGACGAAAAGCAAGATGCTCTTATTTACCAATAAGCTGGCAGTGGTTAAGAGCACAAGAAAAGGATGGGCACATCCAAAGGTGATGGAGAGGTAGTGAAGACAGGAGGATAACATATTACAACGACTCTCTTTTGAAATATCTGCACTTGAAATGCTGACTGCTGACAAGCCAAAAAGACTGAAAATACAGGAGAAGAGCAAATCTCAAAAATCGCTCTTCTGCTTTAAAGTTCTTTTTGCAAGGAGCAAGCCCTACTGCACTACCATTGGTATATGTACCAACTCTGAGATCGCCAGCTTCTCTGGGCCTTGCTGGTATCCTCAGAATTCATATTAAATCTATAGCTCCCTCCACTTCATCTGCAATTAACTTCTTTTTTTTTTTTTTTTTTTTTTTACACTAAATAAATGGTGTATTTTTATGCCTGAAAAAGGGCAGTAGGTGTGTTAATACTTAAGAATGGCTAAGTGGCAAAAATTAAGGATTCAAATCACTGGTAATGGTGGGATTTATATCTCATCTGTTATTCACATTGGTGTCAGTTTAGCTATCAAACTGTGACATATTTGATGCCAGTAGTAGTATTCAAACCCAATCAATGCCACCTGGCTGTAACAAGCAGTGCCGCTATTGTAGTGTACTACTGTTTATGCAATTATTATGTTTTTAATTTAGTTAAATTATTAACTAGTTAGTAACTGCAGTGGTGGTGCTGCGGTAGCGTTGTTGCCTCACAGTAAGACGGTGTCCTGTTCGATTCTCAGCTACAGCGTCTTCTGTGTGGAGACATGCGTGAATGGGGGTACCTTCGTTGAAGGTTGTGCGTCAGGGCCGGCAACTCGGCACGTAAAAATCTACTGCCAATCATTAGCGGACCGGAGTTCCGCTGTGGTGACCCCTAACCGGGAAAAGCTGAAAGACACAACAACAACAACATTAACTAGTTAGTAAGTGAACTGGATCACAATGTCTTTGTGAAAAGGTAATCAACACTCTGTGGGGCACAACAATTACAGTTAACCACAACATAAAATAATATATTCAACGCAGCAGTTCATGACGATATAAGGATGTAGTTACCACTTTCATTAAGTGGGTGTGAATGTGCTCAGATGGGGCAATACTAATTTATTGCCACTGGGCTTGAATACTTATACTACTCTAGGTTAACAGTGATGTTTTGCTTCTTCACATGTATCTAGTTTATTTAGGTTGGGTAGGATAAGAACTCAGAGTGCTAGTACATTCCAAGTTTTTGGGCCATAGATGGTGAAGGTTGACTCAAGTGAGTGTTAAGGAATGGCAAGTCAGAGAACACAGGTCAAAAAGGAACTCAGAGCCTTTGTGCTGGTATTACATTTTAAATTATCGGCTCATGAAAGCCATGCCTATAATTTTATAGTTTTAATCTCAAGGAGCATGGGAGTGGGTGGTTCTCTGTGAGATGGAAGGCAGCTGACTTGACAAACTTAGGCAGAAATGCCCCTTCAAAGGTAAGTTAATAATACATTTACTGGACTACTTTAAGAGCTCGTGTGCTAGTACCTTGTGACACAGTTGCTCGCTGAAACCTGCTTAAAAAGGCAAGTGCTCGAATTTCCACTAGTTCAGTTGTACTATTCAGCTCTCCCAATACCTGAACCTAGGAAATTGTACAACCCTGCCAGAGAACTAACGCTAAACCTAAAATCCCCACCCAGTTTTTAACCCACCCTCACTCCCTAACCTTAAAACTCTACTCCTCTTTCCTAACCCTAAAATGTCCAACTCCTTTCCTAAACCTAAGACTGCAACCCCCCTAATTTCCCATTCACTCCCTAAACCTAAACTCTCCTCCTGCTCCAAACTCTAAAAGTCCCCTTCTACTTCCTAAACCTAAACCTTCCTTTCCAATTTCCACCTCCTCCCACTCCCTCCCCACACATGGCACACTTACTTGGCTTGAACCTGAATGTGTTTGTGTAAGATGGGGCAGCTGCTTGCCCAAACTCTTATTCAAGTCTGAATGTGAGCAGCAACCTATATGAGCTACAAGATGATCAGGTCCCTGGCTAAGAGACAGTGGTCTTTTAGTGCTTCAGACTCATGTGCTTGTAGTAGAACCTAAACAGCATTTGTTCACACCAGTCTGTAGCAGTTTGTGAATAAGACTTTAATAAAACAGAAGGCATATCCCAAAGCTAGAATAAGTATACACTTGGCTAGGATTTTGTTGGCTTCCTTATTCAGAAAATTAGATACACTATAGCATGTGTCAAATGAATTTTATGTAAGACCTTGTGCACATCTAAGACAAAATAACATAGCCTGCGGTATTTGTTCCTGCTACTCCGTTCAGTTAGCAGCTTGGGCACCGAGTGGGGGATGGGAATAAGGGCCAGTGTTGATTTAACCATTCCTGGCAGAGGGCGCTCTGAGACGTTGTCAGACAGCACTCTAGTGTAAGCAGGAGCTTGCATAAAGGCCATTGGCTAGAAAGGTTTAGGCTTGGCTTTCCAAAGTCATTGATGGTACCTCTCTGGGGATATGTGTCTGGGAGTATAAATAAATGACTTGCTTGATTATGACTGCAATGTCAGCATACCTCACAACCAATCATGGAGACATAGCAACAAACTCATGGACAACTGCTGTCAGAAGCAGGCATAATCAGAAACAATTTAAAAATATCAACAACATTAATCTGTAACATTACCAGAATATGTGAGTTTAAGTTGTTATACATGTCCTGCAGGGACAAATGTGAACAACTATAATGACTGTAAATATTCCATAAAGGGAATTCACCAACCCTTTTCCAAAAATAAACTATCTTTGGTGGTGTTAAGTGGAACAGTTTTAAGCCTGGAGTTAAATTCAGGAGCAATCCTGGCCACTTGAAAGGTTAGCATGACACATAAGCCGCAAGCCACAAGTGTAACAATGGAACCCATGCCATCAGTGTTGTCAATGATCTCCGTATCTACTGGGTGCAACATGGAAAGGCATATCACACATGCATCTTGTATAACACCTTGAAGGGAAGTCTGCACTGTTAATTCCTAATAGGTATGCATAACAAAGAATAGTTCTGTATGGGTGACAAGATGTGTGCAAGCACACGGTGCCAAGTGTAATACACTTGACTAAACATCACTGGTTGACATAGGTATCAAACATGATGATGATTTTTTCCACTGGCTTATAGATGTGGCTAGTCAGACTTATGTGTCTATAATTCCCTGTGTTGGGTGATGGTCCACCTTGTTCAGACAGATGGCTGTTGCTGTCCACCATTTTGCCAGAAAATAGCCTGTCTGGAGGCTGTGGTTAAGTAGGGATCCAACTGTGTCTGCAAGGTCATGTATTAATTTATTGATAAGGCAAATTGGGATTTTGTCAGGGCCAACTGATGCAGTGTTGTTAGCCTTAGAAAGTGCACAGATGACCTGCATTCTTGAGAAAATATGCTGAATACTGTCTGCATGTATACTTTGGGTGATGACCAGTGGGAAGAGGGTGGTGAGGTTCGATCCAAATCTGTCAGCTAGCAGGTTGTGTATTACCTCTGTTTAAATATGGGTGGTGCCACCCATAGCCATCTGTGCACATAGCCGTATATTCCCCTTAAAATTTTGTACATACTTAAAATAAGATTTGTGACAACATCTCCAAATACAACCTTGAGTCTGTATCACATGCCACACAGTGGAACTGTTAACACAGTGGTACGACTCTACCTAGTTCACTTTATTACAGTATTTTCACATCATATGCCTATATGTTTTTCAGTGGAAAGCTGTGTGTGAGTACCCTGATACCATATATGGGCACATTACAAGTGAGATGGATGTGGTTCATGCAGAACAGTTAATGACACAAATGCTGACAGTCACACAATGCTGCTGGGCAACACCTGAATAATCCTTGTAAATAGCAAAATAATTGTGCATACAATAAAATCGCCAAGGTTGCAAGTCAATGTAAACTAGTTATATTTATTTATTTATTTTATTTATTTATTTATTGCATTTTATTACTGGGATAGTCCACTGGGCCCAAAGAACCCATTTGCAGTGGAGGCCTGGGGAGAAAAGCTCCACATTTATTTCATATAGGCAAGAAAAAAAATATTGAACAATACAGATTTTGTAAGACAACAGTAGCACATAAGCTTGATGATTGTATACAATGGTTCAATAAAATGGCTACATTGGTGTTTGTATGTATGTGTGTATATGTTTGTGTATATAATAGCATTATAGTATGTGAATGTAACGAGATGTATGTGTACATGTAACCAGTATGATGTAATACTGCTGTATGTCACACATAGCATTTCATGATGGTAGGTATACACATGCACACATTTGCCATAATGAAAGTGACACTGTGATGATTAAATGAGAAATGTATGTAATGTTAATATACTCCACTGCAAGAACTTATGCCTTACTAAGACAACAATACACATAGCAGCATCCCATGTCACCAGTCTTCAAAAGGCATATTGCTACAACTGTTATGTCTGTAACGTGTAATCAAATGGCAGCAGTAGCCATCAATACATTACCTGAAATCACAGATCGAAATACACTGTTGTAGGGCTACCATATATCCATACCTCAACACATGTGGACGTCAGTAACATTGACATGTGCAATCTTTATAGGGTTATAGGACATTACTAGGCTAACGGCCAACATCACATAAAATCCGACCTATAATTATACCATGTAAACACCACCCCATTACAGAATTAGCAATCACACATCCAGTGGTCTGGAGAATACTTGCAGAGGGTCATGGAAGGGATATGCTTCATGATGTGTGTATGTATCTTTGAGATAATGACATCCTCCAGTGTTCTGCAGAAAGAATGTCATTTGGACAGATGGAAAAGGGGGATATTGGATTCATGGGGCTATGTTAAAGGTTCTCCTGAGTGAGAGTCAAATGAAAAGAGATTCAAAAGCTCATATAATGACCATAACATACCACCAACCACACACACAGCAGGTGACTGAGGTCAGATTTGAAAATTAAGCCTGTGTAGGTATACATATTGGGTTCCATCCAACACAACAATAGCACCACCACATATGTCTGACTTTAACAGTGTCACAGTGCACTTTATAGAGGATGACAGCATCACTGTATGCTGAGAAGATGTTGGGAGAAGTGTCTGACACAGATCACATCTCAGTATAAAATTGTCTCCACACTCATATCTGAATGAACATACACACACAAGTTGTCTGCTGTGAGATTAGAACAAACTACCTGGCTGCACAAACTAAAGAACACAGTAGTCAATGCTCATGCCAACAGGAATGTCTGAGTGTAATACTGTCAGAGAGCAATTCATAGGGGGGGGGGTCACATCATCACTGTATGTCCAGAAGAAGATGTCTGGAGAAGTGACTGACATAGCTGTCAGACTGACACGAGTGCAATTGCACTCCACCTACCTAACCTGCATAATACATAGATACTTTATAACACACAAAGTTTGTTCTTACTTATACACTATTGATTAACCCTATGTACTGCCTTCATGCTAATGCTACCTCCATACCACTCTCGAGGATTTAAACCTCTGTATTAATTTAACTCATGTTAATATTCATGCATAAAGAACTCATCCATGCTAATGTTACTTCTATATCATTCTCAGATGATTTATGCCTCTGTATTAATTTAACCTTGTACTACTGTTCTCAACCACTAAACATGTAAATATGTTTTACATCCTTCTCCAAGCTGTTTAACGTTTGTTTAGTTTTTGCTATTTTGTATGTAAAATTTGCTTAGTTTGTTTCTGTTTCCACTATGTATTGTATTTCATATTATGGAGCTTGTTGTTGTTGTTGTCTTTTGGCTTTTCCCGGTTAGGGGTCGCCACAGCGGAACTCCGGTCCACTAATGATTGGCAGTAGATTTTGACGAATGCCGAGGTGCCAGCTCGACGTTCAACCTTCAATGAAGGCATGCCCATTTACGCATGTCTTTCGAATGCCCACCCAACTGCAGGGAGGACATGCAGACTCCACACAAAAGGCACTCCCAGAACTCCTGCCGAGAATCGAACGGGAGAACCTCTTGCTGTGAGGCAACAATGCTGCCACTGCACCACCGCGGCATCATATTATTTTATGGGGCTTGTACTATGTATTATTGGAGCTTTTCTCCCAAGGCTTCCACTGAAAATGGGCCCTACCTAGTCATAAAACTGGAAATAAATAAATAAAATAAATAACTGTGGACTTGTATGCTGCTCTAAAATTGTATGCAGACTGACAGTTGAATGAACATGTATACACACACATACACACACACACACACACACACACACACACACACACACAGTTACATATGCAGGCACACACACAAGATGACTGTTGGACAATTCAAACCCCTACCTAACTAGTTAGTCCAGCTGCAGAATATATTACTTAACATTTGCACTAGAACAGAGGTCTGATATTTTCATTGTCATAGTGGTCTTTATAGAGGATGACATCATCCTAATGTTGCAGATCACATATACTGTTATGAGATTTGTACTTCAGATTTGCTTTTGTGATTGCAATGTGCAAAATTACTTTAAAAGGCATCTTGTTAACCTAGATGAAACAAGCTTTCTGTCATTAATACATTTTGCCGAACTGAGACATACATATACCAGTTTCTCAACATGTTGTTAACATAACACACATACACACACATGTGCATGTGCACACACACACACACACACACACACACACACACACACACACACACACACACACACACACACACTTTGGAAACAACAGAAATGCACAGGTTGATGTATGTGTTCATATTTTGATGAACTGATGCCCACAGTACTAGAGTTTTCAGATAATATCAATGTGTTTTTATCAGTGATGAGTCAGTATTAACTCATAACAAATGTGACACTGCAGTTGCATTCTTTATCTCTGTAGTGTATTTGACATTGGATCTATTACTGTGATATCATTTGCAAGTGTATTTCTGCAGGACACACATGAGTCTGAGTAAGTATGTATTCAGTGAATAACAAGCCCTTCCCTTCTGTTGTGTTTATGAATGCCTTTTGATGAGATAGAGGATAACTGGCAATAACACTGTAAGACATACCAAAAACCTGTTTACATAGCGCATCATTGAGCAACTCGTTTGCACAAACGATGGCAAAATTGCGAGGCTCCCATTTTGTGAATTCAACTTGAACTTGAAAATTTGTTGGGAAGTTATGTTATGTGAGAAATAGCTGACAGATACTGTACTAGTCATACTTTAGTTTATATTGGTAATGTTTTATCATAACCTTTATGACATGAAGAGCTGTTGCTATTGCCTTCCCTGTTTGCGTGGACTTAAGTAACAAGCAAATGCAGTTCTCTGCTTAAATGGAAAAATAGTAAAATTTCTATTGGTTCACTTTCCTTTGCGCAAACAGGCTAAACTGCAATGCACAGCCATCATCACTCTGGACAGTACTGAGTATAAAAAATACAACTGCAACTTACCTTTCCCCTGTGGTAGCAGGTGTAAGAGCAGTAAGCTCATGGTCAGAGCACAGGGTTCAAATCAAGCTCATGCATGTTTTTTTATAGATGGTGCCAGGATGGCATTACCTAAGCAAATGTGATCATTACTGTAAATGTGACAAACAATGACTACAGTAATGTATGTGTCGTACATAATTTTTATCATTAATGCTTTCCTCTACACAGTGATACAACTATTAGCTGCTTTGCAGGCCTCACTGCAAGTCACAATTTGTCTGTACAGCTTTTAGAAATGACAAGAGGTGGTATATGTTTTGAAAAGATTATTTCTGCCTTAGCTGATAAGATAACGATTTTGTATGGCCATATACCCTTAAAAGTGTTTACACATCACATTATATGAAGATTCATCACCTGAACATGTCTAAAACAGAATCCTACAGATGATTTTAAAACACTGCACAGTACACAAGAAATGCTAACTATTGAATTAAGGTAACATGTTAGTATTAACCATCAACACAGTCAAGTCAGTCTGCAGACACCATCCATCAACCTAATAGATACACACATGTACAATGGAGTTTGAGTGATGGGATGAATATAAGGAGAGATGAACATAACATACACCTAGCAGTGTTTTTTTCATTGGCACATTAATGGTCATGTATTTGTTCTGTTGTCATTATTAACACTACATGCTGTGTAGCATGAGGTGAATGACATAGGGGTACAGAAGGCTTAGAAGAGGGACAACAGGCTTATGATAAGCAGACCAATGTTAGCTAAATATGTGATAGCAGTGGGTTTGGATGTCACTTCAGATACTCATTTTTGGGCAATAATCAATCTATCTCCATGGAAAATCATAACTTTTCCAAACTGTGATGTAGGTGATTATATATATTATACACATATAACATCACATTAAGAAATGATGAGTGACACATCTGGAACCAAAAACTTGATGCTGTTGTTAAAAAAATCTACAGACCAGTTTTTATCAACACTCCACAGAACAATTTGCATTTTCTTACATTCAGCAGTCTAAATAACTGTCAGAGCAAATGTTTCAAAGTACTGCCTTTACTTCCTTTAGCATAGTGAGTTTAAGCATCATTGCATGGAGATAACCAGACTATTGCAACAGATTGCAACAACTCATCAGATTTTGCCATAGGACATGAACAGCCATTTACAGCAAAGGACAAACTATGAAGGCTTTATTAGAGGCCATTTCTGACCATGTGTGTGGTGTGTGATTATATTTTTTGACCAGATTAAAGGTGTGAAAATGGGGTAGATAGGGAAGGTGGTAAAATGGGGGGCAAGCAGGGGAAGAAAAAAAGGTTAGCAATAAAGAAATTTTCAGGAGGGAATTAGGAGAGAGCCATAGCTGTCCACTTCTTTAACACTGTAATGTGAACATGTACAGAAAATTGGATGAATTTGGACTGTTACCACAACACAGATGGGTGACAACAATGCAATCATGTTGTATAACCAATTGGATCAAGTCAAGTGTGTCAAGAAGACACATATGTGATGTGGAGAGCTATTTATGGGACATTATTTTTTTGTGAGACAGGTGCCCAT
This sequence comes from Protopterus annectens, assembly GCF_019279795.1. NCBI lineage: Eukaryota > Metazoa > Chordata > Ceratodontiformes > Protopteridae > Protopterus > Protopterus annectens. The sequence goes on from NC_056725.1 coordinate 172,934,958, forward strand.
TTTTTTTTATTTTGGATTTTAAAAAGAGAGGAATGTTGGGGAAAAGACATAGAAATGTAACCGTCGGGTAGATAGGGTAGGTGAGGAAGCAGGTACAGACAAACAAACCAACAAACAAGACACAGGGATGGTGATGGTGCAAAAGGTTAGGGACAACAAGATTGAGGATAGGTAGGAGCCACTGGAGCCACATGCCTATCAAGCATGGGAACATTGAGAATCTAGTCCTCACCCTCAGAACTGTTATTACTGTCCCCTTCCTTGGCTCCCTGTGGGATTCTTCGATGTGGGAGTCTATTTTGCATTCTAAGGAGTAACTTCTCCAGATGACTGAGGCAGGCACCAATGCTAGTTTCTAATACTTCATGCTCAATCCCTGGCAGCTCCTGTCAGGTGATGTAATCCCAATACTCCCACAGGATGCGCCAGCAGTCAAGGCAATGCTACCTGATGTGGATGGTCCAGGTAGAGCAAGGGCTGCTGAGGCAGTACTGCCAGGTTGAATCCCAGATGTGTTGGATGCTGGTGTGGCAGTCAGTAGAGGGTTGGCAAGCTAAGCCATAGTGGTAGGCCTACTTCCCTGTGCTGATTTTGTTGTAGAAAAGTATGAAATTTGAATGATATGTTCTTACACACACACACACACACACACACACACACACATACATGCGCGCGCGTGCACACACACACGCGCCCACATATAAAACTTACAAGCTGAGTTTGTATCTTTTTTAATTTAGTCAGCTTTCATTTTTGATGTTGTAGAACATCGATCATCTCGTCCTCGATGATGTGTGGTTCAATGTTCTGCACCTTCAAGCATTTGAAGTAGATATATATATATATATATATATATATATATATATATATATATATATATATATATATATATATATATATATTCATAGGTTCATAGGTAGGTACTAGGCTATCTGCCCGAGGGCATTTATAAGCCTAGCCAGAGTGTGTCGGCTTTCGCCGCCCCATTGATTCATTAACTGAACCTCTATCAAGCAGAGCCAATGAAGTGATCCCAGGGGTGTATTTTCTGTTACCCATCCACTCGTCAAGGCTTCTCTTGAAGAGTGTTAGTGAGGGGCTCCAATAATGTAGTTAGGAATTTTGTTCTAAAGCATGGGAAGTCTCTGTGACAGGAATCTATCCCACCAGCATGTTCTATTTATTGTTGTGGCGAGGTTTAGCTCACTAGAGTGCGTGGCTCTCAGTGACTTGGATTTCTTTAAGTGGAGCATGTCCATCAATTCTGAGTTGGACATGACTTTGTAAGTCAGGCAGAGATCACCTCTGAGTAAGTGATATGCCACTGAGTACAGCCGGAGTTTTTTCAGTTGGGCTGCATAGGACATATGTTTGAGGCCAGTAATCCTCTTGGTGAGGTGCTTTTGTGGTCTTTCCAGCTGTTGGAAGTGTCTTGTGAGGTACATCCCAAATGGGGCATTATACTCTATGATGGGTCTGATGAGTGACGAGTAGAGGGGCACTATAACCTCTTTATTTCTAGATGCAAACCCCTTAGTAATTAGATGGGCCACATAGAAGGATTTCCTAACTACTTTGGCAATATGATTGTCATAGGAGAGATTACTATCTACCTGGGTCCTCAAATCTCTTATTACCTCTTCTGTATTAAGGGGGCTGCCACCTATGTGGTAATTTGTGGGTGTTTTATTTTCCTAAACGGGATGACTATGCATTTTTGGCATTTAGCTTGAGGCCATGACTTTTGACACCAGGTGTCTGTCTCAGTAAGGCCTTTTTGAATGATGTCCATATATATACACAAAGAGAGATAATGGGTGGTATCAACTTGCTATACTTAGTTATTTTTATGTATATAATTATTTTTATATTATTATTGTTGTTAAAAATTACAGTTGGGCACTATTAATAAAAAGTGGAGTGTGCTGGATTATAACCCTGACTTATCTGTGCTCTAGCCATGAACTTACACCTGGTATCACATGGAAAGCTAAGCGGCAGGTATATTTATTACACTCAGTACTGTCCAGAGTGCTGACATCTGTGCATATACATATAAATGTATCAGTTTCTTTGCAACAATAGCATTCTAACAATGTTTTTTTTCTTCAGCTGTGAACCTGTTTGCACACAGGTGAGCAAAGCACACATAACACAAGTAAAAGCAAATATAGATTATTTCTGCTAGTACTCATTATGATCATTCCTCAGTAAATAAAATACTGTGGAACTCAAACCAGGGTCTACATATCTTATATATTGTTTATCTCAACATCTTTACACCTTGTGCTACTCACACACTTGGGTCAAAAGTGTAATTTCTGATGTCATTATAATCCAAGGTGGTGACCGCAGCACAAGGCTGCTAAGCATGATTGCACTTCCTAAGTCAACTGACATTAATTTATAAATTGTTATACATTTGACCATGTTTCTGCTAAGCTGTGCACTGCACAAATGTTACAAACAAAAAAACATGTTTATCAATTACACAACTCTGGATTTGAACTATCAGAGTAATGAAATTACAAAACACAGTTGGAGTGTGTTATCTCTCTTTACCACAGACACAGCTTTGGAAAAGCAATTAAATCATGAGCACATAAGCAATTCACATTTCCCCTACAGTATTAACAGTTTACATTCTCAGTTGGTTGTACATATGTGGCTTACATATTTAATGCAATGAAGGATCACCCAGCCATTTATGAATGTCTGCAGAAATGCAGCTCTGTCTTCTCTTTGTATTGTGCTCATTCTTCCCTTATCTCTATTGTAATCTGAGACATGCAGTCTATAGTGCATTTTTATCATTGTCCTTTAAATGCTCATTGATAAAAATACATGAGAGTAAACAACAGTTTTCGGCAAAGGCATGCGAGTTTTGCTATTATTAATCAAAAATGATAAAAGTGTGCTGTTCTGTTTCATTTTAAAGCTTGCTGAAGTTAGTTCCATACTTTGGAAATGCATCCTCACTGATACACCCACTGAAGGGAAGGTTTTCTGAATTGCTGTTGTGTTTTCCTTCTGTCTCACACAAATCATTCACAGTTGCAGGCCATTAGCAATCAACAATGGTGTAGAGCCTATGCTATGCTTACATCTGCTACACAAAGTCAGAAGTTTGGTATTAAGTAATTCTAATGACTGCACACCTCATTTGCATTTTCACCATGCTCAGAGGACTGAATATACACTATAAAAAGGTAACCATGTAGCTAGGGAACTTGAAGGTAAGGAGACTTGTGTATTTGGATGAAACAGATGTTTGGTATTCCTTTGAAGGAGATTTATTGGTAGAGAAGGCTTATAATTTGTCTAAGATATGCTTGCATTATTAATTTTATAAAATGTTACAAATGTTTTTATATATCCAGCAAAAAATGGAAATTTTATCTTATGCACTTCTTATATTTTACTGTTAGCACAGGCATTTTGGCAGGCATTTACATTTCAGAGATAGGTTATACTTTCAGCACAAGTATTAGTTTTAAAATTTGATTTTTAAAATATTCTTTGTTATTGGAGAGAAATGAAATGTACGTGTCACTGACACTAGTGTTATACTTCTGTGGTGACACAGGAATGGTGGGCACAGTGAAGTGAAGTGACTGGTATTCATATATTTATTTTCTGTTGTGAATGTGTGCACATCCTGATAATTGTGTGAAAAGCATATATACAATTCATTCTGAGGTATTCCTTGGTTTGTAAAAACCTTCATTTCTTTGTTGTTTTGGGGTGGGGGACCACCTACTATTATGTGGTCCAAGAAGAAAAGTGTGTTGCAAGTGTTTTTTCTGCTGAAAATGTGTAGGCATCCTGATATTTCTGTGTGAAACATATACGCATTTCTTATGTGGTAGTTATTGGTTTGTACAAACTTCTGTGTGTGAGGGGCAGGTGGGACAGCCAACTAACCTTCTGTTGTACTAAATGAAAAGTGTGTTTCAAGTGCTTAATGTTGACAAAAGGGTACACAGACTGATTATTTTAGTAATACATTACTTATGTTATATTTATCTGTTTTGCCCTACAAATCCAGTAGAAAATGAGGTGATAATACAGGCTCTGAGGTTCCATGGAGCCTTTCTATTTCAGAAAGGACATGGGGATAGGGCTGCCAGAAAGAAGATCTGGAACCAATTAGTGAACAATGTCAACACAGTCAGAGGTCACAGCAGAAATTATGATCTGATCCAGCATCGGACCACTATTATGATTTCATCAGCCCAGAGGAGGACAGCTGCAGTTGCATCAGAACAGATGGCAACAAGGGGTGTTGCTGCTACCAAGCCACCACTGACACCAAATAAGGAGTTCTTGTCCTCTGCCAGAGATCCAGACAGCTCTGTGGAGACTGAGTACCATGTGCTTGATGTCGGTGCTGATGTGGCTGAGATGACAAATGTAGCCCAAGAGCAGCTTCCATGTAAGCTGATATATGGCAACTTTTATATTCAGTTGTAGAATAAAATATATAATTTGACTACTACTTCCTGTGAATTTCTTTTTTATATCTGTACCTATTGAGAATTAATAGAGTTATACAAGAGAGCTGTCCAGTACACATGGTTGTGGATAGACATATCAGGCAAGTTTCAGTTTCAGCTATTTCTTACAAGACATATAGGTGATTGTGTATTCACTGTCCCCATGTGTAATTCCCACTGTGATGCTTAACTGACAACCCTTCTTTGCTTCATTTCTTCTAGGACCGTCCTCCCTGCAAAGTGTAGAGACATCTGCACATGGTAAGCAAATGTCTGTTAGCTTACTACTAAGCATTATTTACATATAGAAGTATTTCTATGTGTGAGGAGGGTGTAATGAGTGTCTGGATTGCTGTACCATCTGTGATTATGTGACCAATGTTACTTTATTATCATCTATATTGGTTTAACATTTAATGGAATAGTAATTTCATTCCTGTGTTTGTCTCTTATTATCACAGGTGATCCTGACAGTGGAAGTGTAGGACTCCTACTAACTGATGTTGGGGTATCGGTAGGCTCTGATGATAATGGTGACCACACTGAGGCAAAGTCAGGGGGTGCAAACGTTGAATCTGACATTAAGGTTGTGGCTCACACATCCCCTGTATTCCTTCAGACACAGTCAGTATACCTACACATACCCATTCCACTAAGCCCCTCAGATACTGGACAGGTTGAGGGGGACACATTTGATCAGGGTAGTGTGCTTCCCCCAGTAAACGACCTTGTGAGATACCCCCCCCCCCCGAAAAACATCTGGCAGAGTTCTGAGCTATGCCAGATATGGGAGTAATGGTAACTACCGGGGTTGCCAGCACATACATTCAGGATGATTCCCTTTGTATTACACACAACCTTTCAGTTAATGGACTGGCAGATCTTTCTGTTTATGTAGACCCTTCCCTGTTCCCTGGATGGTGCTTTGATCTCAATGTGCATATATTCTATGGCACCCAAGACTTCAGGAAAGTGTGCTATGGGGTAGAAATCCTGTATAGTTACAGCTCTGTCCTCAAGGATACGGGAAAAATATAAATTGTCACTGGCATTCTGTAGCATAACATTCAAGTAATGATGTAGGATACTGGATACTGATGCCCATAACACCCCCCAGCATGTCACCTGGTGGTCTCTGGAAGGTTCCTGTAGCTGAAATTGTGAGTGCTGCACATACCTAGGTTTTCACAGGTATTGATTCCCCTGAATTTGCCCTTGCCCTCAGCTAGGATGACAGAGATTGCAGTGTTCCTGGAGTGTCTCTCTATCCACTCTGCAGTGCTCTACTGTTTTTACCTAATGCAGACCATGAAAAGTTAAACAGGGTCTAAACAGCCTTCTCCTTCTTGCCCGAGGATTATCAGCAGTAGCAGCGTAGACTTGAGCTTGTTGCACATACACATGCAGAAAAGCAACAGCAGCCTCTAACATTCTTCCCTCTAGTGTAGCTTCCATGGCTGTATTCCAATAGGTTTTGGAATCTGAGGGAAAAGCCTGCACTAAGTGTACACAATTTTTTTTATAGCTTGTTGAACAGCTCCACCATTTTGAATTGGTTGATTAGCATACAGTTCATCTGCTTATGTTGTAATTAGCATGCCATGGTGTTTAGCATGTTTGCACGGCTCTACACATCATGTTGAGCTGCTTACAGAATACAAACTGATGCTCTATCATGTGCTTGTTGCACCATGACACACACACATTTTTAGCAATCTATGTAGGATTTACTGAATCCAGCCCAGTGATTTAATATTTAGAGAAATTTTAGCCAGTTTATAGAGAAATGAAAGATAAGTTAGTATAATACAAACAGGAGTTGAAGTAAGGGAGTGAGTGAAAAAGGTAGAGTAAGGAGGTGCAAGGTATGAAGAGGTATTTGTTCATATTTAGGGATATATAGCCTGGGTTTGAAAAAGAACAGAGACAGATTCAGAGTAGGACATCTTTCAGAGTGGTTTTAAAAGACTGTGGGAAGGATGTGTGGCAGTAGCAGGTGAAGTTTTAGCTGTGCTAGTGAGAATGTTTTGGGCTCTGTAAAGCATTTCTAGTTTTTGGCCTTAGCAATATTGTATGAATACAGACCACGCCCAGTAGATTTGATAGGTTTGTGGACAGACAGGAGTTTTTGGTCACTCTATCATAATAATTGATTGGGAACATAGTTGTATAGTATAGTATTTAGTGTTGGACAAGCAAATGGATATGCAATAATTTTATAAGTGGTAAGAAACTGCATGTATGTTAGTTGATGGGGTAGGTCTAACCAATTTAGTCTTTTTAGTGCTATACAGTGGTGGGTTTTGAAAGGGCTATTTGCTGCAAATTTAGCCACTTTATTGTAGTATTGTTCACATTTTGATTTTTGTGATGCTTGGAGGTTAGTAAGGATGGGAGCACCATAAAGAAGTGAGTGGGGGGTAAGTAGTGGCAAGTGTAGTTTAAGTTGCATTGGTAAGAAAGGTTTTGGCTCTGTAAAACATCCCTACTATTTGGTGAGTTTTTCTTATGCAATTTTCTATATGCAGGTCAAATTTAAGATTATCATCCACTATCATACCTAATAATTTGCTATATGAAGTGACCTCAGCAGTTGTATTATTAAGAGAGAGGATTTTAAATTTTGTTTTTTCACGAGAGATGGATTTAGGGAAAAAAGAAGCTTTTTTGGGGGGTTGTTGAGCATGAGTTGTGAGTTGTGAGTTACAAAGCAATGTTTCAGGTGTTGTTAAAACTTCCTGAGATTTTTTTGGAGATGTGCCAGGTTGCCAGGTTATCAGATGTGCATATGAGTGTGGAGCTGTCTGTGTATTTTATTAGGAAGGCCTGTTGAGTGGATGTGTGGAGAGTGTTAGTGAGAATATTAAAGAGGAGGGGACCAAGGATAGAGCTTTGTGGTACACCAGTGGTGACTGGGAGGTATGGAGACAGGGTGGAGTGCCATTTTACTGACTGATACCTATTGGATAGGTAGTTTTTAAACCATAGAAAAGAGGGCTGAGAGAGACCTAGTGAGGACATTTAAAGTAGAAGTTTGCTGTGACAAACTATGTTGAGGGCTTTAGATGAGACGAGACATAAGGAGGAGACTAATTTGCCATTATCTCTTGCTTTATTGACGTCTGTTGAATTTCCTCCTTTGTGTAGAGGGAAGATATGTGATTTTTTTCCAGAGAGAAGGAATGTAGGATTCCTGGATTGACTTATTTATTAAGATGGAGACAGGATAGGCAATGCTATCGGCTGCCATTTTAAGGTACTCACTTGGAAGGTCATCAGCTGAAGAAGAGCTTGGTTTGAGTTTCTTTTAAATGTATTTTTATATAGGATGTGGGCACAGGTTTACAAGTGAAAATGGATGTGGTGATATGTGGCTGTTGGGCAGGGCTGGGATTAGATGCAGGGGGAATCCTCATTAAACATGTTATACTATCTATGAAATAACAGTTGCATGCTATTCTAGTTTTGAGTGGAGAGTTATTGGGAGAGGGGTTTGGGTTGAATATTTGTACGGGATATAAGATTTATTTAATGGCTAATCAGAATTGTTAGGGTTGTGTTTACTATTGCTATAAAAGTTGTTATAGTATAGTTTTATGTCATCATTTATATACTTTTTATTACAGTTGTGGAACATTCTGAAGCTAGAGATATTGTGTTTTATATTTTGACATTCTTTCCACTTTTTTTTCTCTATCCTGCATTCTACTTTGTGGATAACCACACTGCATAATTTGTTTTTAGCCTCTTCCTTCTAGGAGATGCAGGGCTATTTAAGATATTTAGAAATGTTGCATTGAATTCATTTACAGCATCATCTAAGGGGAGGATTCTTGGGATATTCCAGTTAATAGATGATATAGTAGTAATGAATATTTCTGGGTTAGACGTGGACAGCTTGTGTGTTGTTTTATAAACATGCTGATCAAGTGGATGTGTGAGATGTCTAGTTGCATAGATTGGGAGATTTTCACACAGAAAGTCTATCATTGTACCTGTAGGAGTGAATTTGCTAGGGTCTGATATTAGGATCCAGTTTAGTAGGGAATTTGCTGCCTTGCTATAATGTGTGGGGATATTAATTAGTTGTGTGCAATACAAGTTAATGCTAGATGTAGGAGAGTTAAAGGTTATGTCCAGCCAACTGATAATGACACCACCTAGTAGTTATTTTTTTTCTTGTGGAGTTGTTATGGATATCCAGCATAGGATATCTTTCAGTGTAAAGTCAAAACAAAATTGCTTTAGTGGATAAATGCACTCTGTAGTGGTCAAAAACAAATGTCTGAAATAAAACAAGGCTCTGGTAAAAAAAAATGCTTTAATGACAGGCTAAAAATGTTTTTTTTTTTGCTTTAAGGTCAAATAGCCATAAACCAAACAACAAACTTTTAAAAGTTAGTAGTAATCAGGTGGTACAATTACATTATGCATTGCATGGAAAACTTTTAAACATTTAAAGATACAATACTTAATATAGCACTGATGGTACATACAGTCAAACAGCATTCCTTTCCTAATAGTAGCAACTAGACTTTTGTATATAAGTTAACACTGTTAAACACTTAAGTTCAGACAATGTATACAAAAAAAATAATATATATATATATATATATATATATATATATATATATATATATATATATATATATATATATATATATATATATATATATATATATATATATATATATATATATATATATATATATATATATATATATATACACATATATAAAATAAATCAGTTGATGAACATTAACCTGTACAATGGCAAGTATTGTCAGCATAAGTTCTAAGGTGAAAATGTTTCCACTGAGAGGGTGTACAAAGGTCTTCTCTGAATAAATAAATTTACAAAAAATACAATTGTTACTTGAACATGTACCACTCTTCTGGGTGGTATGTATGTCATATTTATATATTCTATTCCTTATAGTCTGTTTATTACTTCAAATTCTGCATAAGGGTGAATGTTTAGCATAAGGCTAAATGCACTAAGTTTCATATGTTACAGCAAACATAAGTAAAAAGGTTTTACAATATGAGAAATTCTTTAAGGTGATTTTTTTTTGTTCAAATGTCATACAAAGGTCTTCTCTGAATAAACACATTAATAAAAAATATATACAATTATTACATAGTAGTCCAGGGGAGTAAAACTATACTGTACGTGGAAACTTGAACACCAATTTTTGATGTGACGCCCGTGCCCTGGCCCAGCAATCAAGGAGCCTCAATCCTCACCACTAACACCAGAGAGGGCATCTCATATGAGAGGAAAGGATAATAAATACACACAGTAAAGTGCAATTTCCCTTAAGAGCACACAGAGATCACAGTCAGTCCGGGCTGTCGTTCCCTTGCTCTCCAGGTCCCCAGTAAGACTCCCCACTGGCACAGCTATAGGGCCAAGATCTCAGCCTAGTGAGCAAGCTAAAACTTCTAGCACCCTCTCTGTCCAACCAGTGCTTCATGTCCCAGCCCAAGCAGCTGACACACACACACTTTGAGAAGAGTTTATACAACCACACAGACATTCCTGGGGAAGGCTGGCACAGGTTCTCCAGCTGTGCCCCTTTTTTCCAGACTATATGGTAGTACCAGCTGCCACCACCCACTAATATTTATCAGCTACTCAAAGGCCCTTAAAAGGGTGTCCAGTTATTACTGTGCAATATTATTATCCAATTGGTAGATGTGACTAAACAGTCAAAGCTGATTAGAGTGGCTTTGTGCAGTTTTACCAAAGGCATACAAGTACTCTAAAGAGCTTAGATTATCTCTACAGAAAACCAGTCACAGTTAAAAGGTTTCAATATATTTAATAATAAACAATTAAAACCACAAGCTAATACTTTCTACTACACAGTCAGTGCTAGTCAAGAGTTCAGAGATCACACAGAAATACTTAAAATAAATCAGTAGTACAGTTCTGACATCACAGAAAAACAGTCTAATTTTTCTAATTTTCTAGTATTGCTAAAAGAAAACACACTTCTAAAATAACTTACTTACATAGAGTATATGGCATTGTTGAGTTGGATGTTCAAGACAAAAATGCTTAATAATCAATGATTCTCACTGTTTAAATTGAAACTGCCGTTCTGATAAAACATTACATAATTTCACATTTTTCTGGTGTTCCCAGGCTGACAGAAACTGCATTTACATTCTTTTACACTTAGAGCAATAAAGGACATTCCACATGTAAATTCTGGTCATTAACTTTAGCCTTAAAACAATAGGCAGGAAGCCTTCATCTAGCCCAGCCAGAGACAAATTGTAAACATCAAAGGCAGTCATGAAATAATTTTAATTTCAAAGGACCAACAAGAAATGCTTGACTTAGCTTTCTTTACAACAGAGGGCAATGTTGCCACATTGTTTTAAGTCCAACATTCCACAGTATTTACAAATGATAGAATTATGTACCAAATTATTTTTGACTAGGCTATCAGCCTTCACCCATCTCTACCAGTCTTCACAGATGTCATACAGAAAAGCAAAGTGGAATGGAGCCAAGAATTTGTGCAGGTGTACATCTGTATATGTCTGTGTGTGTGTGTGTGTGTGTGTGTGTGTGTGTGTGTGTGTGTGTGTGTGTGTGTGTGTGTGTGTGTGTGTGTGTGTGTGTGTGTTTATGTCTGTGTGTATAGAAGCATGAATTTAGCTAAATGAGTATGTGCGTGTGTGTGTGTGTGTGTGTGTGTGTGTGTGTGCGTGTGTGTGCGTGTGTGTGTGTGTGTGTGTGTGTGTGTGTGTGTGTGTGTGTGTGTGTGTGTGTGTGTGTGTGTGTTTCCATGGGTGGTGGAGAGTGAGAGAAATAGACAGACAGAAGTGCACATACCAAATACACACATGTACAGAGATCAACTGACAGATAATAATTGTTTTAATTAATGTATCCTGTCATACATATTGGCCCTCTGTCTTTGATGTTCCAGGTTTTTGAAGGTGATCCCCTGGCAACTCAAGTTCCTCTGATGCCAGAGTTAGTACTAAAATAAATGCTTCCTAATGGATACTAGTACTGCAGAAATACTTAATGTTTGTACAGCCCCAAACCAAATAACCACAGTAAGCAGATGATCTGTTTATCTTCATTGTAATCAAACTGGCATTTTCTAAGCCTACTTATCTACATAGCAGTTTCACAAACATGAACAAACAGCAAATTGGGCTTATTCTACTATTTTTAGAAACATCTGCAATATCTGGCACAGCCTTTATGCTTATATCAATGCATTATAGGATGATAGGAACTTGGTGTTGTTCCAGCAGCAACTTAGCAAATTTGTAGTTATCTGCAGTGCCTATCTCTAGGGATACAAGGTCACCTCTGTCCTCAGGAGGACTCCAGAAATGGTATAGATGTGAGAAGATTAGTTTTAGTATTGATTTATTATGGTGGCTGAGCTTATGGAATAAATGGGATTGCTATCAAAACACATGATATGGATATGAGTAACAGCAAGAGGTTCTCTGAACAGTCACAGCAGCATATGGTGGCACTCACTGTGTGTGGCAGGGAAGACATGATCAGACTGGTAGCTGTTGCTTTACCTGGAGTATTCTCCTCATCACAGTACCATTTTATTAGCAGACTTTCTGAATAACTACAGGGATAATATAGCCCCACCCCACAGAAAGGATGCTATTTTATTAAATAGGGAGGTAGTTAATAAAGTTTGTCAAAGCATATTATCTCTCTTATTTTTTGGAGGGATGTTTGTAATGAAGAGGTCTAAGAAAGTGTCTCAGCAAGCGGATGTGTTTAATTAAACTGGAGTCTCTACAAGCGGCTTCCAATTGTAGTGTGAGAAGATGACTGTTTTTGTTGGCAATGATTTGTTGGCCTTTTTCTGAGTGCTGTTCAGGCGAAAGTCAAAGACAGACTGTATCATGATTACTAGGAAATCTAAAATGCTTCTGGTAGCAAATTAAGAGTCTCATAGGAACAGAAAAAAAAGCAGTCAATATTCTTCTCAAAAACAATCAGCAGCTTACATCTACTACAGCAGTATCTGAGGCATTTGTTGATTTGTTTTTGTTTCAATATTTGCTTAGGATAGCCACAAAAGACAACAAACCACTTCTGCATGCACAGTTTCTATTTTATAGTATGTCTTTAGGTTACTTTTAATATATCAAGCAAAGTGATTTCAAATATTTTGGTTATGGAGTGGGTGGGTGATATGCAAATCACAGCTATAAGTACTTTGGTTTGCTTACGAATGAGGTGTGAATCTGCTTGTGATGCATATCTGAGGCTGTTGTGCTGTGCCCTACGGAGGTTGATAATATATAGTGTTTCTATGCATGTAACATTGGGCTGACTCCAGAGTATGGTCCTGGTCTCTTGTTACCCCAAACCTAAAACAGATTTTGTGTATACTTCAGTTCATACCCATACCTCATTTTGGTGTCCAGAACTTTTTGTGGTCTGGTTTCTTTACCTAAGTGACTTACCAGCTATTTTTTGGCAGCAGTAGAAACAGCAAGGAGGTATTAACAAAATGGCACTAAGATTGTTAGCCTGGGATGTTCTGCAGTGGAGAAATTAATCTTTGTTTGCTGCTTATTATTAATCAAATATTCAGATTTATGTTCATATTATAAATGAGAGACCTACATTTTATTGAGGTGTATGGTGAGAAATACCAATATGGAAGACAGGACAATTCACTGAAAATTCTGGTTTATATCAGACTATACTGGAAGTTATTTGTTAATAATTATAAAAATAAGAAATATTTCAATATGTACTTAATACTTCAAAAACCAAGTGACACAAAACTGTTGCATGACATTAGGAGAAGCTTAAATGTTGTTGAAGAAAACTGTATGTCTTGAGAGATATATGTTATTTGTACTGATAATTATACAATTAAACACGTTTTCATATATGCAAATATCCCAATAGACATGCAATTACAGAGGAATTTCTTGTCATGAGAAAGCTTATGTCTGGTTAAGAAAAATATTTCCTTTATATCCCCCTGTCCTGATGATTTTCGACTGGAAACAGACTGCCTGCCTTGCTTGGAATACTTTCGAATACTTAGTAATTCTGTACAATTATATATTTTTTATTATTTTTTTTTTTACTTAAGACGAGTTTAAGTTCGCTACTTCTACTATTGCCTGATCTGATTAATATACAGTGATTAACTAGAGATATATGGACTGAAAATCTTCCACACACAAATGTTTCTTACACTGTTTTGTTAAGAAAAATATTCTAACAATAGGTGTCCAGGTTGTATAGTTTTCACGATATGAATATTTATTTATGAAAGTGTAGGGAAAATATAATGTGGGATTTTTGTGCATTATAATATATTGCAATATTCATGGAAAATGCTATGAATGCACTGTTTTTTAAGTTTATTTTTGAGGAAATGCAAACCGTGTGTGTGTGTGTGTGTGTGTGTGTGTGTGTGTGTGTGTGCGTGTGTGTGCGTGTGTGTGCGTGTGTGTGTGTGTGTGTGTGTGTGTGTGTGTGGGTGTGTGGGTGCGCGTGTGTGCACGTGTGCATGTTTGTAGGCTGCTACAGGTGTGACATTCCACACCATGTTAGTGTTAACAAGTTTTGAAATGTCTGGAACTGATTGTTTAGGCAGATTGATAGGGAAATTGAGTTTTTAAGACAGGTTTCACTGATGACAATCAGGTCTGGTGTGTTCTCAGAAATCCAGTGTTCTCTATAGCCTAGCTTGATTTTGATGCTTTCAGCATTTCACAGTGTAATATTCATTATGTTAAGGCCTCTTCTGGATATTGCAGTTTCCTGCTGTTACAACTATTTTGTAAATATTATATAAATTGCTGTACCTTCTTTCTCATTATTTCTTTATTTTTTTTATGTTCTATTATTTATTACAGTTATACATATCATTGCCTTCCGTGATGCATAATGTGAGGAGAGATAATGTCTGGGCTTTCCTACAAGTGGGACTGGCCCAGTCAGACAACCACATTATAAAAACATAAATAAAAAAATAAATGCAGTTATATACATACTAGGAAGGGATTGTGTACTGCTGCAGTTGTGATAGACATTCTATACAGAAGCACATACTGAGGTAAAATTGTCAGTGATGTGATGAATATACGTAGAAAACCCTCACTGATTACCAGTTTTACCAACCAGGGAATATGGGGGGGGTTCATTGCCATGGTAACCACTATAGTACTTGCTGGGAAAGAAGGCTAAGAAGATCAATAAACCCTCAAGGAAATTGAGTATACAGCCTGTCATAAAAGGAATGAAACACATCAAGGCAAAAACTACCAGAAATGAGAGTCAGCACAGATCCTAAGTCACCTACAAAGAACTCAGAGGGGGAGGGGAAATGTTAACTCTTTGGACCCAGTACGGGCTACACCATCTGGCTCTTTAGTAGCATTTAACTGTAAACTAGCAGTTTTAGTGGTCCAGACAGTTTTACTTTTTGGAGGATGCTTAACTACTACAGATGCTGTTATGTTGTTTAACTAAAACGAGGTGTTTGCAATGACAGGCCAAAGGCTAAAACTATCCTAGCATATTCTGGTCAAGGATGCTGGGAGGCATATGCACTGTACATTTCAATACAACTTCCTTGCAAGATGGGTAGGACTAGGACCCTGAGTGTGTGAGAGTGAGAAAAAGATCTATCTTGTTATTATTTTACACTCACTAAGCAATGCTTTTGCTGTTTAGCAAGTGTAAAAAAGTACAGTTGTGTACTCTTACCATAAATGTAGATGTTCGAGTGTGTTCACTGTTGCAGTCATTACTGTAGGGTTCTTCCTGCTGGCAGCAGCCCTCGATCGGCCAGAGTCCCAAAGTCTGGGTCCGACGTCGGCTGAGGTCGATCCTTCCCTGACGTCAGTGTGCCAGGGGTATAAAGGCCTCAGCCGACGCCATTTTCCTCAGTTTTTCTTGCCCCAGATGTCAGGTGTCCACAAACAACAAGCCAATAGCTTAGGCAGAAGAATAAGCATGCATCAAAGTAGAACCAAACTAAAAATCATCAGCAAATATACCTCAGAGGAAGAGTAGTGCAAAGGAAAAACAGACAGTACTCATAGAAACAGCAGAAGAGAGAATAGGAGGGAGGGTAACCCAGACTACAACAGTGAACACACTCGAACATCTACATTTATGGTAAGAATACACAACTGTACTATGTTCATCGTGGCTCACTGTTGCAGTCATTACTGTAGGGTTGAATCCCAAAGCTAAGAAAGGGTGGCTGGAGAAGGTACAGAAGGGGAGGCCACAAGGCCCTGCAGGACTGCAGAGGCAAAGCCAGCCCTAGATTTAGAGTAGAGAGGGAGGTTGTAGTGCTTAGAAAAGGTATGCACAGAACTCCAAGTAGCAGCTTCTAAGATTTCCTTGGTAGGAACACCACTGAGGAAGGCTGCAGAAGTAGCAGCAGCTCTGGTAGAATGTGTCCTAATGTTAATAGGAACTGGTTTGCCATGATGAGAATAAAAAAATGGTACTATAACTGGAGATTAACTTTCTGTAGTACCCTGCTGTCCCTAAGAATGCCCTCACCTGCTTTTTGGTAACAGGTGCAGGCCATGCCTGAATAGCTTCCACTTTGGCAGGTTCTGGCCTTATCTTACCACACCCCACTCTATGTCCTAGGTCGGAGACTTCTGCCATACACACCTGACATTTGCTCTGCTTAATGGTCAGCCCTGCCCTCTGTAGTCTGCCCAGCACCTCCCTGACATGCTGAAGGTGCTCTGGCCAGGAATGGCTGTAGATGGCAATATCATCTAGGAAAGCAAGGGCAACCCCTCCTGCTCCAGCTAGAATATTATCCACCAGCCTCTGGAAAGTTGCTGCGGCATTCTTCATCCCAAAGGGCATCTTTGTGAACTCATACAAGCAAATAGGAGTCACAAAGGCTGACTTCTCTCAAGCACTGGGAGTCAAGGGCACCTGCCAGTAACCCTTGGTAAGATCAATGGTTGTAAGCTATTTAGCCCCACCCAGCTGCTCTAGGGGGTCATCTGGGGTCTATATTAGATGAACGAGAGTTCATCTTAGCGAACGCTCACATGAGCGAATATCTAGGTACTCGAAATTACAGTTGTGGGGGCTGCTCCCCCCACACCCCCCTAAATATATATTCCAACTCTGAGATCGCACTACAGTGAGGAAAGGGCAAATATTCCCATCCTCACTGTACCACAACCTCACAATTGTGGTTTCGAATTCCGCAATATTCACTCATGTGAGCATTCGCTAAGATGAACTTTCATTCATCTAATATAGACCCCATCATCTGTCCTAGGCATGGGGTAAGCATCTGACTCTGTGTGACTATTTAATTTCCTGTAATCCACACAGAACCTGGTGCTGCCATCTTTCTTTGGCACCAACACCACTGGCAAGGCCCAAGGACTGTTGGACTCCTGCATCACCCCTAGTTCCAACATCTTCTGTACCTCTTCCCTCAGAGTCTGTTTGACTCTCTCAGGCACCCTATAAGGGGCCAGCCTAATAGGCCTTTGGGGTCCTGTATCCACCTGGTGTTGCACCAGGTGGGTGTACCCTGGTTTCCCAGTGAACATGTCCCCAAATTCCTGCAACACTGCTCGGAAATCTCGAACCTGGGTAGGAGATAGCTGCTGGGAGATTGCTACCCCTTCCACTGAGGTGTCAGCCCAAGCCTCACTGAGGAGATCAGTCCCCAGATCTCCCTCAGACTCCTCCTGCAATCCACTACAAATGCTCAGCACAAGGGCCTCCCTATCATGGTAAGGTTTCATCATGTTAACATGGTACAATTTGTGCCCCTGCCATCTGCCTAGCACTTCCACCATGTAGTTAACATCACTTATCTTTCTTACCACCTTGTAGGGTCCCTCCCAAGCTGCTTGCAGCTTGTTGTGTCTGACAGGAATGTGAACCATTACCTGCTGCCCCACAGAATATTCCCTAGCTCTAGCATTCCTGTCATTCCACACCTTTTTTTGTTGTTGGGCTTCTGCCAGGTTCTCCTGGGCCAAGCCCATGAGTTCCCTGAGGTTTATCCTGAGGTTGAGGACGTATGCCACAACAGACTCCTTGTGAGACTCACACTCTCCTTCGCACTCATCTCAAATTAAATCTAGAGGTCCCCTCACCCTATGCCCATACAGCAACTCAAAGGGTGAAAAACCTGTGGATTCCTGGGGAACCTCTCCATAAGCAAACAACAGATGGGGCAAATATTTGTCCCACTCCCTCTTAAACTCATCTGCAAATGCCCGTAGCATGGACTTGATTGTAGAGTTTAACCACTCAACAAAGCCATTAGTCTGGAGATGGCAGGGGCTGGTCTTCATATTGCGTCACCCCACAGGACTTCCACAGACAAGCCAGCAGGTCTGACATGAAACTGGCACCTCGGTCAGTCAGTATTTCTTTTGGGAAACCCACCCTGCTGAAAATCTCTAACAAAGCATTTGCCACCTTCTCTGCCTGAATGGAGGACAAAGCCACTGCCTCAGAGTATCGTGTAGCATAATCTACAACCACTAGGATATACTTTTTCCCTGTGGAACTTTGGGTACTCAGAGGACCCACAATATCCATGGCTACCCTCTGAAATGGCTCCTTGATCACAGACAAAGACATGAAAGGAGCTCTCCCCTTGTCTCCTGCCTTGCCTACCTTTTGGCACTGCTCACAGGTCCTGCAGTACCCTGTTATATCTCTGGAAATTCCAGGCCAATAAAAGTTTTGCATAATACACCTCTTTGTACGTTTTATGCCCATATGACCTGCAAAGGGAATATCATGGGCTATGGCTAGAAGCGCCAGATGGTAAGCTCTAGGCACTATCAACTGCTGTACTCTCTCACCTTCTATCTCACCCTCAGGGATCCACTCTCTGTATAGTAACCCTTTGTCCCAGTATACAGATTCCCCCTTCCCTTGAGAATCAGGTGCCTCCCTAGCTACCTGCCTCAGGCCTTGCAATGTAGGGTCTGAGAGCTGAGCCTGTCTCAACTCTCTCCTTGTAACCCTTCCCAGCTCCCCTTCCACTGGACGTCTGGCATCCTCTGACAGTGGTGCCTCACTGTCAGCCTGGGTACTACTACTCGCCTCTACCTTTGCATTTACCCTGTCCAAGGGAACATCATTACCCACAAGCAGCTGTGGCTCACATTCAGTCTCACTGCTACAGTGTAGCTCACTCCCTGAAGTAACCACCTCGGCAGTCCTAGCTGAAAGTATGCAGTCTGTCTGGGTCTCCCCCAGGCTACCAGACCCACATGGTTGTCTCCTAGCCTCACTGCATGTAACTGCATGAGTACATAGCACTGCCTCATCCAAATCCTTCCCTCTCAGGACATCTGCAGGATGGTAGTTCTGTACCCCTGTTGTCTCAAGAAAACCCACTATTGGCATTTTGTCTTTCCCACTTACTGGCTTCCTCACCTTTGGTTCCCCACCTTACCTCCGTGGACACCTGTATGCCACATGGCCCCACTGGTTGCATTCAAAACATTTCACCCTAGCTCCTAGATGTGTACCTGGACTAGTGGCTTCTCCTGCTACTGGCAGATTCTATTGGGGCAGTGTCTGCTGCCCACCATGGGTTCCTTTAGACCCATAAGCAGTACTGGGGGTCCCCTTCCTGTGCAGGGCTGCCCTGCTGGCCAGGTATAGGTCTCCCTTCCTCCCCAACTCATCTGAAGTAGCACATTGTCTATCAGCTAACCAGATCCTCATGTCCTCAGGCAAAGTGCTAAGGGCTTGTTCCCTCACCAAAAGGTCTGCCAGCTCTTCAAAAGTATTGACCTGACATCCACTCACCCAGATATGAAAATAAGTGCTCAGTTCAACAACACATTCACATACATTTTCATCTGCCTTGCGTCTGTGCTCACAAAACTTTTTCTTATACATTTCAAGTGTTAGCTTAAAACATTCTAACAGACATTTTTTTACAGCAGTATAATCAAAACAGACAGAGTCAGGCATTTGTGATATACAATTTACAGCTTTCCCATGGTGTAAGGGAGTCAGGAACTCTACCCAGAACCTTTGGTCAACACTATACTGTTTGTATACCCTTTCAAACATGTGAATGAAACTATCAAAATTATCCCCCTCTTTAAATTGTGGAAGAAATTTACTGACCTTTTGTGCTTCTGGGGTCCAGTTACTCCCTTCCCCATTACCTCCATGACTCTGGTGAAGAGTCAGCATTTCCCTCTCATGCTTCCTCTGATGCTCCTTTTCTTCAGCTTCTATCTCCAAATGCCTGGCCTCCAACTCAAGTCTATTTAGCTCCAGCTGGATTTTTTAAGTCCACTGCAGAAAGGTTGAGCTGTCCATTCTCTGAGGATATTGTATCTCCACTGCCAGTCTGATTGTCTGCAGAAAGCTTGAGCTGTCCATTCTCCAAGAATATTCTATCTCCACTGCCAGTCTGATTGTATTTCTGGATGCTGTTTTCTGATGCAGCTGTAACCAAGGTTGCAATCAGGTCTGCCGCAGTCAGGTTTCCATGCACCAGTCCCTTAGCCTGGCATATATCTACCAGCTGGTTCCTTGTCAGCTTTCCATACTCCCGTGCTGACATGCTGCTTGCTCACCCTGACTAACTAAGCTAACAAAAGAAATAAAACAATTGTGATCTGAACTCTGAGTATACACTGCGTGGCTGATTTAGAGTACAAAACACCTTCAGAGATCACTGTACATAAGCTACAGGATTCACTCTACCCACACCACTACAAGCCAATTAGTATATGCCACCTAATTAATATGTGATGTGAATATCCCACCGCTGCCAAACAGATATGTGAGGATATCTTATACCAACCACTGCCACCAGATGTGAGGATATCTTATCCCAACCACTGCCACCAGATATGTGATAAGCATGCCCTGGCCCAGCAATCAAGGAGCCTCAATCCTCACCACTAACACTAGGGAGGTCATCTCATTGAAGAGGAAAAGATAACAAATACACACAGTAAAGTACAATTTCCCTTAAGCGCACACAGAGATCACATTCAGTCTGGGGCTGCTTGCTCCCTTGCTCCCCAGGTCTGCAATAAGACTCCCCACAGGCACAGCTATGGAGTCCAAATCTCAGCCTAGCTGGCAGGCTAACCTCCAGTACCCTCTCTGTCCATCCAGTGCTTTGTGTCCCTGCCCAGGTAGCTGACACACACCCACACTTTGAGATAAGTATTTATACAACTTCACAGACACTGATGGGAAAGGCTGACACAGATTCTTTGGCTGTGCCCCTTTACCCAGACTATACAGTAGTAATTACTGCCACCACCAGCTTAATAATTATCAGCTACCCAAAGGCCCTTCAAAGGGTGTCCAATTATTACTGTGCAATATTATTATCCAACTGGTAATGTGACTATTCAGTCTAAAACTTATTAGAGTGGCTTATTACAATAAACTCTATAAATATGCAGTGTACTCTAGAGTCTACTATCTCTACACAAACCAGCCACTGGTAAAGGTTTTTAAAATATTTAATAATAAATAATTAAAACACAAGACAATACTACTACACTGCAGAGATATCTAAGAGTTCAGAGATCAAACAGAAACTTAAAATAATACAGTAGGACAGGTCTGATGTCAAAGAAAAACACAATCTAACTTTCTAATCTTTAGCTATTCTTAAGAGAAAACACAGTGCTATAATCCTACTTACATACATAAAGAGCATAAGCAGTGCTGGGGTTGATGGTCCAAGACAAAAATGCTTTCAGCCTCTCACAATACACAATAGTTTTTAAAAACACTAACAAACAGCTCTGCTAAAGCCCTCCCAAATTACATGATTTTGACACTTGGGTTTTCCCATTATTCATATTACATCATTTTGACACTTAGTCTGGAGTTCCCAGGCCACAAACCGCATTATTTAGCAATCTAACATTTGCTCAGGAAACTACAACAATAAAGGACATTTCACATGTACATTCTACAAGTATTCCTTAAGTTAAGACAATAGAAAGAATGTGTTCAGCCAGCCGCTTCCGCACCACTATTTAGATAATTTTACTTCAAAGAACATTTGAAATGCTTGGCTTGGTTTTCCTTACAGCAGATGACAATGTTGCAACAATCTTGAAGTTCACATTTTACAGTGTTTTCTTTCATTTAAGAATACAAGCTTGTATTTTACATTTATATATACAAATGATAGAATTATGTATCAAATTCTATTTGACTAGGCGGGCAGCTTTCACCCATCTTCCTCCAATCTTCACATAGTGCTTTTGCTGTTCATTGTGTGTAAAATAAAAAAAGGGGAGAATTAAAAAATAAAAATAAAAATGTTTAGCGACGGTAAAAATAAATGAGACAGACAAGTGTGTGTGTATGTGTGTTTATGTTTCTATTTGTGAGTGTGAGTGTATGCATGCTTGTATGGATGAAAGCTGAAGTGTGTGCGTGTGTGTGTGTGTGTGTGTGTGTGTGTGTGTGTGTGTGTGTGTGTGTGTGTGTGTGTGTGTGTGTGTGAGACAGTATGTGAAGAGTGAGATCGATCAACTACTGGCAGTAGAGGTTTGCATACCTCTCGACCTCTTAGCTCAAGAAATCTGCATAAAACCTAAACTAAAGGGGAACAAAGGCATAAACTAGGAACATATTTTAAATATTGCTGTCATGAAATCACAAAGGTTGCTTGAACAATAGTATTTGTGTTATCATGCATTTTCTGAAGTGCAATGTGTGTGTGTGTGTGTGTGTGTGTGTGTGTGTGTGTGTGTGTGTGTGTGTGTGTGTGTGTGTGTGTGCGTGTACGAGAGACAGAGTGAGATCGATGGACCACTGGCAGCAGCAGTAAAGAGGCTCATGGAAATCTGGATAAAGCCTAAAATAAAGGGGGACAAAGGCTCAAAAACAGGAAATGATATTAAATGTATCTCCTATAAAAGTATAAAGTTGCTTAAATAAGAGGATTTGTGCTATCATGAATTTTCTGAAAGAAATAAATTCTGACACTCAAATGTATGTCATTATTTAGTGACTTCAATCCCAATAACTGGCAACAAACCACACATTTTAGTAGTAAGGGACCAAAACATTCAGAGAGCATTACATGCCTAGCAACCCAGGGACCTTTCTAAGTCTAGCCAAGTTTTCTCAAAAGAATAATGATGTCGTGCATCCAAATAGGAAATTGAGGACCACACATTTATAAGCTTTCTGTGCCCTTTTCCCCATTCACTGGTCTAGGTTGCACTTAACCTGCATAATAGAAGAACTCAGCTTTACATGAATGGTAAGCTTGTTCCATAGGAGGGGCAGTCACCTGGGACAGATATCTTTCTCCAACATGTTCTGTTCAAGTCACAAAAGTCCCGACTGTGGCCCAGGTGACACGAGTTAAAGCAGCTTATGTGCTTGATGGGGTTGGCAAGAAGGATGAGCGTACCTATCGTGGAGATGAGGGACATTGCTAAGTGTCTCTCAAGTGGAGGATATAGAGCTTATTGAAAAGATTCAAAGCTGCGGTGGGCAGGAGGACAACAGTGGACAAGGCCACCTTATGGACCCAGGGCAGGCCACACACTTAGGTTAGGCAGACAATGGTGAGTAGCCTAACACTGATGTTAGCATTTAAGAGAGGAGCTTAGGACAAAGGGGAATAAATCTCCATCTAGGACGATGGCACCACTCCCAGATCCTACCTCACTTCACGGCTGAGTGTAAAATCCAAGACACCCCTTCATAAGCTAAGACCCTGGATATGAAGGAATAAATAAATCAACATATCAACAGGAGGGTGGCTTGACAGTTAGTGGGTGCCAACTGAAAAAAAAGAGAAAATAATTTATATGAAGCTGTAGCTTAGTTGGGGAGGGGGCAGCAGTATGAGAGCTGTGAGTACAAATTTGAAAATCCTAGCAACACCCCTGATTCTGGTCACAAGTATGTTAAAACAATTTCCTGGAATTCGTGTGGCTGTTGAATTTGCTGATCAGCTATTTTTACTTTTTTTCTTTCAAAAAAAAAAAAAAAAAAAAAAATCTCTTGTTTTCCCACCTTACTGAACTAGAGTAGTCCAGTTTCAGAGTTGCTGATCCCTGGGCTTTGTTTTTAGTTCCTGTTACTGATCCATTGCCTTATTAGGAAGGAGGGAAGTGGGAAGCACTGAGCAGCCTTTTTGTCCGAATTGGTGAAGTTTCAGCCAGAAACTAGTAGTCCATTGGTCGTTTTGGGCCAATTCCTAGCTCCTTTCAGCCCCCTGCTATAAAACACGCTAAACACGTGTTTTCCAGCTTGTACCAACTCAGCACAGATCCTCGTGGTGGCCTGCAGAGTGATCCAAGCAGCAGAGAGCTAAAAGAGTGACTTTCTACCAGATATAAGTATTTTTGTGGCTTTCCCACTGTTATTAAGCTAGCGACTGCATTTCGCCTGTTTTACTGCTACTTTAAGTGATTTCTGCATTTTACACTGTTTATTGCACTTTAAGTTACTAATTGTTGCAAATTGTTTCTGTAGGCTACATACTAAAGTGCGCTAGCCGATTTACAGCATTTATAGCATTTGCTGTCTGTTTTTTTTCCTTATCTCTGTAATAAAACAAAAAAATCTCTTGTTTTCCCGCCTTACTGAACTAGAGTAGTCCAGTTTCAGAGTTGCTGATCCCTGGGCTTTGTTTTTCGTTCCTGTTACTGATCCATTGCCTTATTAGGAAGGAGGGAAGTTTCTTTGCTTACCAGTGGGAGTGGGAAGCACTGAGCGGCCTTTTCGTCCGATTTGGTGAAGTTTCAGCCAGAAACTAGTAGTCCATTGGTCGTTTTGGGCCAATTCCTAGCTGCCTTCAGCCCGCTGCTATAAAACACGCTAAACGCGCGTTAGCGCAGAGTTGCCACTGTTGCACACAAGAGCAGCGGCGGTTAAACAAGGTTAAACTATTCGGGACATCTAAATTCCACTCTTCAAATTTTCCCTTAGAACTACCTTCCTCAAGCTGTACTGCTGATCTAACCAGCATATCCTATAACTGAAAAGTTCATCTCTACTTGATTCCCAAGTAGACTATTCTCTATCTGTAAAGCCTAGCACTTACTCCTACAGTACTTGCACCTTGATAAAGCACTCTTATTATAGATAGTACCCCACCAGCCTAAAACCCACTTCCCCGGAGTCCTTTGAAAGTCTCTTTATCTACTACTTCTAGTATGTCGAGGGATCAGTTGCTAGTGTCCTCTCCAGCTCAACTGGTGAACCTGGGAATATTGAGGCAATGTTACAATTGCCTCATGTACACAGACAATCCTCTCCTTCTCCCACAAAACACAAATACATGCGAGAGATGCAACTATACGGCCAAACTGGAGGCTGAGCTCTCTCAACATAGGACTGGCAAGACCAGATAGGAGGAGAAGGTAACCACACACAATACATACCCAGTCACACATGGTACCATCACAACTTCAAATCATACACATACTCACACAAAGACATACTGAGGCTCTGATCAAAATTTACCAAAACAGCAGAGGCCACCAAAGCAGACACCCAAACAACTACCACCTCACGACCCAACACATGCAACACATAGACCACACAGTCAGAGTGTCAAACAGTCACAGCCCTTAAGGCCAAACAAAATGCCAGACACACTTGTCATTGGTGATTCCATAGTCAGACACACTGACGTCCCGCTGACCAGACTGAGTAAGGAGAAGGTCACAGTAAGCTGCCTGTCGGGCGCTAGAATCCGCCACATAACGCAAGCACTCAGGTCTCTCAACAGCAGGTACAAGTACGACTCAGTCATTGTCCACGCTGGTGTCAATGACCTGAGATGTACCTCCTTGGACTACATGAAAAGGGACATCGAGGAGCTCTCTGATTATGTAGCCCAGGCAGGTATGACCCTGACCTTGAGCAGTATCCTACCTTCACCTAGAATGATGCCACAATACAGTGATAAGATGATCAGCTTTAATAATTGGCTTAAATTCTGGTGTCATTCAAAGGGGATCCAATGTCTGTCTGCCTGGGATGACATGCTGGACAAGCCACGCTGCCGCAAGGGACGGCTTGCACCTGTCACCCTGGGCTTCCGGATATTGGCAAAGGCTCTTGCCACCCCCATAGTGCCTTTTTAGGCAAGGCTCAAATTCTAAACCTACCACCCTAGAACACCAAAAAGGAAAAAACTAAGGGTAATGCTGCTCAATGCCAGAAGTCTCAATCTCAAGATGCACGCACTCGAGGCCCTTCTCAATATGGAGAACATCGATGTCTGTGCTGTGACAGAAACCTGGTTCAAGGCTCCTGAGAGCACCCCAGCACTAACAGGTTTCACCTCATATCATGCGTTCCAGCCCCAAAATCCGGACAACACCAAGAAAGGAGGGGGGGGTGTCCATATTCATAAAGGACACCCACACCTCAAGGTTGGTGGCAACGCACGATGCATCGGAGACCATCCAGGTGCAATTAACCATAGGCAAGACTGCTCTGCAATTTGTAGCATGTTACAGGCCACCCTCTCAGACTCAGGAACCTCACATGGCCTTCCTGAAAAGATTGGAGGGGATAAATGTATCTCCAAACACCATCATACTAGGTGACTTCAACTACCCTAATATAGACTGGGAACACTACTCAAGCCCGAACACTCTAACCCAAAGATTCCTGGAGTTCATAAACTCAAATGCCATGGAACAACTAGTCACCATCCCCACAAGAGGAGAAAACATACTTGATCTCATCATCACGAACATGGGATCAAAATGTTCAACACCGGAAGTATACCCCTCACTGGTGAGATCAGATCATAAACTAATCTCGCTGGAGGTCCTCATCCCGCCCCCACCTGAAACAAAAAAGACCACAGTGACAAACTTCTCAAAAGCCGATTTCACACTTCTAAAAACTAGTGTGGTCTCCTTTAAGGCCCCTGAGCCAGTGGTAAACATTACTCAAACCGCTGAATCACTTACAAATGCCTTCTACCAGCACCTACAGGACTGCATGGATCAGGCAATCCCAAACAAAACTAAGACTCTCTGTACCAAAGGCAAGCATCCAGTCTGGTGGACCCCAGCCATAAACAAGCTCTACAACAAAAGGAGGATGCTACTACAAGATAGAGCAAAATCCTTGAAAGGTAAGACACCTTTGATCATTATAAGTAAAAAACTAAGAGCTCTCATAAAATCATCCAAGGCAAATTTTGAGAGAAAAATCGCCAAGGAATCTAAAGACAATCATAAGGCCTTCTTTAGCTATGTTAGAAACCTAGGAGGAAACTCCCAGATATGCTCAGAATTAGTTCAAAATGATGTGAAAATTACTGAACCTACACACATTGCTAACATACTGGCTGACAGGTTCAGTGCAAACTTCTCCCCCCTCACCCCCCCAAAAGGAGAGATATCTATTCCAGAGGATTGTAGCTCCCCCAACATCTCCAACGCCCAGGTGAGAACTGCCCTCACTAAGGCAAAAAACACAGCATCCATGGGACCGGATGGTGTCCCCGACTGTGTGCTTCATGAACTTAACGAGGAATTAAACCCACAGTTAGGACAGCTGTTTAATCTTAGCCTCACCTCAGGATACGTACCCAAGGAGTGGCGCACGGCGACTGTGGTCCCACTTCATAAGGGCGGTGCCTCCACAGACCCTGGAAATTACCGCCCCATTAGCTTGACAAGCCTTATCTGCAAAGCCATGGAGAGGATCATAATGGAACTCATAAATAAAGACATAGGGAACTTGCAGACTTTGGATCCAACCCAGTTTGGCTTTGTCAAAGGCAGATCCTGCCTCTTAAACTTGGTTGACTTTTCGAGACAGTCACCAAGGCCATTGATGAGGAAAGGCAGTCCATACAGCCTACCTCGACCTGGCAAAGGCCTTCAACACAATACCCCACTCAGGTATCATCGAAAAACTCATCAGCTTGAATGTAAACCCATACATCACAAGATGGGTTGCAAACTGGCTAAGTGACAGAACCCACAGGGTCAGAGTTGCTGGAGCCATGTCAGACTCAAAGCCTGTCACAAGTGGTGTCCCACAGGGCTCAGCCCTGGGTCCACTCTTGTTCGGCATCTACTTTTCTGAAGTACAAGCAAACACAGGAGGGTTATGGCTGACAAAGTTTGCAGATGACTGCAAACTGGCCATAGTCGAAAACACATCTGACACAGATATCCTCCAGAAGGGCCTCACAGAAACGGATAACTGGTGCCAGAGCCATGGCCTGAAGTTAAATGCCAAAAAATGCATAGTCATACCCTTTGGGAAAAACAAGGTTACCCTAGCTACCATATAGGTGGCAATCCACTGAGCACAGAAAAAGTCATCAGGGATCTGGGGACCCAAGTTGACAGTAGCCTTCGTTTGACACTCATGTTGCTAAAGTAGTTAGGAAAACCTTCTATATCGCCCACCTGATCATGAAGGGATTCACATCTAGATCAAGGGAGGTCATCGTCCCCTGTACTCATCACTCATTAGACCTATGATTGAGTACAATGCCCGTTCGAATGTATCTGACCAGACACCTGCTGCAGCTTGAAAGGCCCCAAAAGTTCCTCACCAAAAGGATAAAGGGTCTCAAAAATATGTCTTATGCTGCCCGACTGAAAGAACTCCAGCTCTATTCAGTCTCATACCGCTTGCTCAGAGGTGACCTGTGCCTGACATATAAGGCCATGTCAAACCCAGATTTGATGAATATGCTTCACCTCAAAAATCTAGATCCCTCAGAACCACAAGGGCGGAGACTTAAACCTTGACACGGTTATAAATAGAACGTGCTGAAGGGACAGATTCATCACCCAGAGACTCCCTATGCTGTGGAACAAAATCCCGGTACATGTGAGGCAGAGCACCTCGCTGGCCTTGTTCAAGAGGAATCTTGACCAATGGATGGGAGATCACAGATATACCCCAGGGATTACTTCAGTGTCACTGCTTGACAGAGGCACAGAAAAATGATAGGCATAGTTTTTATTCAAACTAAAGGGGTGGCGAAAGCCACATAACTATGGGCTAGGCTTATAAATGCCCTTGGGCAGATAGCCTAGTATGAACCTATGAACCTATGAACCTATGTATAGTCAGTATTATCACTGCTAGTAATATGTAATATTATATTATGTAAAGTGATGCAGGGCACAATTTATACTAAATTACTAAATTGCAGTATAGAAAGTAAAGGCAGCTTGTTTCATTGTATTCTAATGGATTACTTACCTTCTAGAACTATGATTAGTCTTTTCTTCATAAGCCCCCTATCATAAGCAAACTTCAATCAATTTCATGTTTTTTGTTAATGTGCCTGGGGTCTTTTATGTGTTTTCATTTGTTTTAGTCACCTGTACACCTTGATCACATTGCTCTTGGGGCTACAGTTTTATGTATGGTCTGAGCCTTAAAAGCATACATTAACTTAAAAATGTGATGTCATCAGTTTTAGCAGAGTACAAAATAGCTATTACAAGCAGAAGGCAAATAACAGGGACACCTTGGTGTAGACCAGCAATTATAATGTCTTCAAGATATCACAC
Organism: Protopterus annectens; assembly: GCF_019279795.1. Classification (NCBI taxonomy): domain Eukaryota; kingdom Metazoa; phylum Chordata; order Ceratodontiformes; family Protopteridae; genus Protopterus; species Protopterus annectens. Next base: position 172,963,988 of record NC_056725.1, read on the forward strand.
TGCCCATTCAATAATACAGTGAACATAAAATTAACTTCTAATCCACAATTTCAGCAGCACAATCTGCAGAATAGGTGCCATTATCCAGAACAAGGTGAGATTTGCTGAAGAGTAAGGGCAGGCTGGTAGCAATGACAATTTCGAAAAAAGCTAGGCTACACATCTATATACATACATATATCAAATTATCTCACCAAACATCAGAGTCAAAAGAGAAGATGTTATGGTCAATTCATGATAACTTAGGCTAACTAAAAAAGAGGCACAAATATAACATTAGCAGGTATTGTACCCTGGAAACAAATGTCTTATTTTCAAAGAAGAATGCCTCTCTACCATAGACCTAGGGATACACAGACATTAATTCTGTATATCTCTATCAGCACTTTAAATCAAAGAACAATTCATTTGTAAAAGCTGAATGGGATTGAGATGAAAGCTGTGCTTGCTGTACATTATTCACTTACATGCATTTCACTTACAGCAGCATTGTCTGAATTGTCTGAAGGTAAGTACTGCTCTCTTTCTTTACAAGTATTTCTATATCTAGGTATAAAAAGGTCAGGGGTTCTCTTACCAGGACTGCAGTCACAGCATAAATTATGCTTACACAGTTCAGCAGTGTGACAGTAAAGTGCCAGGAAGTAAAAGTGGAGGAATGTGTATTTTCTAAGATTTGTTAGTAATGAAAGTCCTTTCAAGATGACTTCAAGGGAAGCATGAGATGAGATCATACAAGGGAGATACTGTATTTTATACATAAACGTAGAAACAATTCCATTGTCCATGATATAGCAGAATGACATACTCCTTGATTGGAAAGTAAGTTATCTCAACAGCTTCACTGTATTAAGGCAGTGAAGTCATTGTTCACTGATTTTATTATTGTCATTAAATTAGATCATGTCCTATCCTGGAAGTCAGGTCCACAATGCCAGGAATACAGTCATTCCATATAAATCACTTTGAAGTTATGTCCACTGGAAGTGAAAAAATAATTTGCATGAAGATGTACCATTATGACAGTCAGGTTTAGGTGTCATGTGCATCTACAAATTAATCAGAAGCCGGTTTTATTGTCAAGTCGGCACCTAGGATAAAGAATGCTTAAACAGTAAAATGTTGCATTACACAGTGTTTTTTGTCAGCGAGTCTGAACTCTGATAAACAGAAACAGCTTATATCCAAGAAGATACTTGGTATGCTGCTATTAAAATAGTATTTATCCAAAGTTCTAATCAAATGAAACTAAATGAAAATTGCAGTAAAGAAGTTATTTGTTTCCCAGAAAGATGGTCTATTCTCCATTAAAATATTATGCTGTGCATTGAAAAAAGCACTGATGTAATGAATATGCTTCAGACAGACAGTATACTGTATCATTACAGATTGTACTGCTTCAGATGTATTTGTTGGCAAACATTGATAAGTTATACACAGGCAAACCAACAATATCTCACAAGAAAGCTAAGTCTGATAAACATGTAGTCCCAGTTTGAAGTTACCAGCAATCTCAAGCCATGAGCTGAGAAAGAAAATGTTAAAACATGTCTGCAAAGCTCTGCAATATAACATAAATAACAAATGAAAGTCAGTTTTGTTCTATTTTCTTCCTATTTTCATCATGAAATTTTAAATACATGTCTTAATCCTCCCTGGAATGTTTTGAAGCCATATTTTAATATGCCTTAGGTGGTTTCTTATCAGACTCACTTCTTCCCTTGAAAAATAAGTGATAGTGCTGTTTTTCTGCAGCTGTCTAAGGATCACAGTAATTGCAGATAGCAGTACAGTCAGAGACAATGGACTATATAAACCTAACGTGGTAAGAAGAGGTAAGAAGTGCAGTGTGTCATGTAACCTGTACTTTGCCACTAGGTGGTGCCACACGCACAGACTAAGGATTCACTTATTACCAAAATGCTTTTCCTGTACACCCCATGCAAACTTGATCAAACCTGGTCTACTCTGTTGTTTACCAGAAACAAGTCAAAGTGCTGTTGCTTTGTTTGTTTGGATTAGTTATTAAAGTTTTTGAAACATTAACTGTCAACATCTTCTTCTGAGAATCAACATGTTTTGTCAAAATCAATTTTGGCAAATTAAAGGTTCTTAATGATTACTAAAGCTTCACTATTTCTGTGCGTACGTGAATAAAAATGCTGGCAAGCAAAGTTTCACAGGCACAAATCACTCAGGTGGTGATAAACCAAAGGTGTATTTAATGATAAAAATCCACAAGAAAAACAAATAAAACATGAGCGCTTTCGTTAAACAAGTGTTACCTTCATGAGGCACCATTAAAATGTAAGACAACCATTTATATACATATAAAAACACTCTAGGTAAGCAAAGAGAGGCAGCTAGCTAAGCAACACTGAGATAGAACATTAACCCCTTGATGACTGTATTACAGTTGAAACTGTTACATCTTAAATACAACTAAAACTTGTGGTTAAAAGATAAATTACTAGTATCATACTTATGTCATAAATGGTTATAAATAGAATAAAATTAAAACCAGAGTCATTTTTAAAAATCTCATATTACATGTTCACATAATGCTAAAATATTTCCCATAGCAAAATACATACAAAAGTGCTTGTGCTTAACAATGTTTTAAGATATTTTATTCCTTTCTAGGGCTTTTAATTTCAATACAGGAGAGACGGCTATCCTGTCATTTATCCCTGGCCATCTATCTGCCTGTAGTAAGATTTGCCACCTTAACTCCTTTAACTCTAACTCAAGTCCCCAAGGCTTTTTGTCACTGATGTCTACATGGTCTATTGCCATAAATGTGAAATTGTGGCAAGTGTTGTCTTGAATATGCCTCACTAATGCATTGTTAATACTATTCTTTCTTATGGCATAGTTGTGTTCATAAATTCTGGCGTTAAATTTCCTTTCTGTTTGCCTACATAATTACTATTAATTACTATTTGTGAGTATCTCGAAGGCAAAGGAAGTAAAAGAACTTTGGAACTGCTGGTATTATGACTAAATTGGATATGAAAATTCAGTCTTGGGAGGAATATTAGGAAATACTACAACAGTCTTCTATTGTCAATAAATATTAAAAAAAAAATAAAAAAAAGAAATAATCCAATCCTTGTAGCTTCTGTTGCACATGAGATGGAAAATGAAGACAAGAATAAAAAACACAGCAATCCTTATAAGTGTCTGTGAATCCTAGGCATGTAGAATATTGAGAAAGCTCTTGAGTAATGAGCTTTCCTGTTTGGGGTGGAGGTGGTGGCTGTGTGCAGCTGGTAAGTTTGTCAAAAATTCATTTTAATTCTAGCCTTAATGAGATCATTCACAGACAAAGCCTGAAGCACTGAATATATGGGAAAACTGAAAAGAAATTATCCCAGATTTCAATTATGTAGTGTCATTACTATAAATGGGTGACCGCAGTGGTGCAGCAGTTAGCATTGCCGCCTCACAGCAAGAGGTTCTCCAGTTTGATCCTCGGCTGGGGTGCCTTCTGTGCGGAGCCTGCATGTCCTCCCTGTGATCGCGTGGGTTTCCGCTGGGTGCTCCGGTTTCCTCCCATATCCCAAAGACATACTGTAGGTGGATTGGACACTTTAAATTGGCCCTAGGCATGAGTACATGCATGCTTATGCCTTCTGTGGAAGGTTGGGTGCCGGGCTGACAACTCGACACCGCAAAACTCCACTGCCAATCATGAGCAGTCAGGTAATCCGCTGTGGCAACCCCTAACCGGGAAAATCCGAAAGAAGAAGAAGTGTCATTATTGTAAATGATCAGAGATAAGAATGCATTTAGAATTAATAATGATCAGATGTACTAAATATTGCTCTACAAAACTAGTTAAACTTTTTGAAATGTATAAGATTTTCTTCTCTATGAAAGCAACAAAAAGTCATACTATTAATAAACTTAACACATAGCAAGAGCTTATAAAAAATAATATGAAGAAGAAATGTTTTAACCTTTTTAGTACAGACCATTTTCAAGAAGGCTGACCTGAAACTGCTGATAGTTTTGACTATGTTTGTTCCCTGTTAATATATGGGTAGCTTTCATTTAAATATTGTTCTGTGCTGTTACTTTCAAAACAAATGATAAGCTTTACCTTGAAATTTAATGTCATTTTATGCCAGAGCATTTAAAAAAAGAATTACACAGAAACATATACCCCCGGATTTTATAAACTTCATGTAGAAATAGTGTAATTCCTACATGGAGTGTATCATGGCAGTGTCTGCAGCTCCCCCTTGGCAGCGTGCCTTGCATATTAATGAAGGTATACTGCTGAGGAGAGCTGTGTACACAGTTACTGAATCAGTGCTAGGGGGTGTGTTACAGTACTCGAAGATGTGTAACACACCCCCTGCACTGTCAAAGTGCCGTATGGTACTAAAAGATTACAGAAAGCGTCTTTGGACACTTAATAATTGGTAGATAAAAAGTTGACACAGTGGGGTGTGTTACAGTGTCAGTAACACCCCACTGTATTATCAGAGTGCCGTATGGCACGGAAATCAAATGTGCAAATGTGACTTCCCCTTTTATGTTTATTTATTTTGTTTTGTTTTCTGTTTTTTTTATGTTTGTCAAGTTTAAGCATAGCTGAGCATGTTTGCGTGGTATGGCACATTGCTCAGCAGTGCTTAAACATAATGAAAGCTATATAGAAATGTATAGCTGAAATCTTCACAAATAAGTTAACTAAATAGTTAGACTCACGGCTTTGTGTGCAGTGGGTGCATGGTTTGACTACCACGACAGGCCATTCAGCTTTTACATCTGAAAGCATTTATATTTATATTTTTTTTATTGCTGTAGTTATTGATATTTTTCAACCAGTTTAGTGCAGCTGGTCCAGAATTCCCATGTCAGTGGAGATATGTGGTGAAAACCTCCAGTGAAACACAAGTGCCCAATACAGTTCAGTCACACACCAATGTAATGTAATTAAAGTACATAGGGTGAGGTCATGTAAAGTAAAATGCAAACACATAATAATAAAGTAGCAATAATGAGTAAATAATATCAATATATATTTGTGTTATTATATAAAAGTCTTGTTTTCCCTTAGCTAAATTTTGCTAAGCACTGCTAAGCCAAGCTAAGTAATGCTTAAACAGGATCTGTCTTAGCAGTAGTTAGCAATGGTCAGCTCGGCTTGGTTGCTTTGAGGATTACTAAATAGTCCTGTTCTAAGCAGTCATCAGCTAAACTAAGTGGATTTGCACACCACTAAGCACTGCTAAACATTTGTCATTTTAAACACTGCTCAATTCAGCTTAGCGGGTTTGTGCACTGCTCAGCTTTGCTTAGCATTTTTAAAACTGATCTAAGGGCAGGAAAATAGCCCTATTTAAGCTGCACAAGTGGGAATATACCCAGAGCATGTTCGAGTTTGACCCATGCAGGAAGTATGGCAGGAATTAGAGAGGGAACATGCTTTCAGGCACAGCGCTGGGGCATGCTGGAGTCCAGGGTCATGGTTAGATTCCTAGTGAAAGACCATGATGCCAGATTGCTGCAGGGCCAGTACCAGGGCTCTGAATACAAGTCTGAGGCCTGGGACCATCTGTCACGTGAGCTCCCCTGCACTGTTGAGCAGGTGCATCATCAGAATGACAACCTGAAACAGAGGAAGGGGGTGCTCTTGGCCCAATAGATCCAAGAAGCTTGGGACAGGAATGCCTCAGAAGTTTGTAAGTATAGGAACCATTGCTTTATGTAATTCTAGCATGAATATGTGATAGACAGGTACTCATAATGGTGTGTTTCCCTTCCCACAGCTGCACAGGAGAAGGCCCACAACTTAGAGGCCCAGACAGGGCACCTAGCAAGAATGCGCCAACAGTGTGGTGAATACAGACCTATCTTGCAATATATAGTACAATAAATAAGAAAGAGTACATTGTTTACTGACAGTAGGTATAGTGTGTTCAGAGTATATTGCAATAAATGTGTCCTTAGACCCACATTGATATAACTGAGTAATGCCAGCTACTGTGCAATACAGATGAAGGCATCAAACAAGCTACTATTGATGAAAGAAAGCTAATACTATAGTAACAGTGTGTAGGAATGACAGAAGTATATACTGTATTAATACTAAGGATCTTGTAATAAAATACACAGTGACTGAAACTGTGAAGGTAATAAGTGACATTCATTCATCATCTACAGGATATGCAGTACAACTGAAGTCAGAATTTTAAATGTAATAAACCACTATGTCATGTCACCCTTAATAAACTTCTTTCCACCAACTGTTGTGTTTATTCTTGTCTGTTGTTAAAGAAATACAATTGTACATGTGCTCCATCACAAATATAGCTATGACACCATGATGTTTGGCTGATAAAGAACTGTTATGCTAAAGTGTAGATGTGGAGCTGTACAAAAAGATACAATGCAGTTTGATATATGTTCTGCACTAAGATCTGAACCTTGAATACTAATGTGTAATGCATACCTCTCAACCTGGAAACATCAAAAATCTGGACAAGGCCAATAAAAAATAGGTACAAATATGTACACTGATTAACATCTAATTTGTATACATAATTGCATAACCCCACCAACTCCAGTGGAATTATGGGATACTAGCTTTCAAATGCAAACTGAAGGACAGACAACTAAAATATGGCACCAGCGTCCCCATGCAGCCATCCCAATGTCCCATTACCTGGCTATTTCACCCCATTTACCATAAACACTAATGTGTGCATACTGCATTACTTCTACAATGATTATTTGGATTTTATTTTTACAGTTTACAGCACAACAATGCAGAAACAGTAATAGACATCTGGTAAACAAATCAATACTGTCTCACAATGAAAATAGGCTTGGCATTAAAAGTTCTCTGCCCTTGAAACTCACATTCTTTGAAACAGCATTGAAACCCACACCACATCCAAAAATGCATCTGGTCAGTGGTGGATAAAGATTACCTTTGGGCTGTTTTCAAATCATTGGCCCCTTGCACACAAAACAAGAAACATACATGTGTTCTTTTCTTTGATACACCTTCCTGACTTTATTAAATTATATTATTTGTATAATACAAGTTGTATTATACAACACACTTGTTAGAGCGTATTTTAAATTTATTGTTTGAACATTTTTCCAGTAGGCTATACTGTAGGCAATAAAACAAAACGCATGAACCAATAATGACAAAACTGCCCAATTCAGAACATTTCCATCATAAAAGTTTATTTCCATACCCACACTATAAATAAAATGATGGTAGTGTAAGCCATAGGCAGCTTGCACAGTGTTTCACACTTATTTTCAATTTCATTTTTTTAGGGAGGGGGGCAAAAGGTCAAAAGCCAGGGACACATTTTAAACATTGCTTGTATAATTTTGTAAATTTGCCAGAATAAATTGTTGTGTTACCACCATGCATTTCACTGGCAAGTTTTGACCCCAGGACAGGACCCTATACACTACAGTCAGAACATACCACTTTACCAAATCAGCAGCTTCCTGAAAAGTAGGAAGACTGAAACTTAATGGCTACCATTTAGTGAATTAATTTCTCACTTCTTACCATAGCTCTCAACCTGTTAGCACAAAAACCCTGGACAAAGCCAATAATGAGGGAATACAAATTCATTTCTCACTTCTCACCATAGCTCTCAACCATTTAGCACAAAAAACCTGGACAAACAAAGCCAATAATGGGGGAATACAAATTCAGTTCTCACTTCTCACCATACCTCTCAACTCTTAGCACAAAAAACCTGGATTATTGTATATTCAACTGATTCATCACACTTTGTATGTATGTATGTATGTATATATGTTACTTTCTCTCTGTCTCTTGTGTAAGTTTTCTCCCTGGATCTCTGCTAAAAAGGAGTTTTCCACCCATTTGAACTTTTTCAGTCAATAAAAGCAATAAATGAATAAACAAACAATACTACCTTCACTATGCCAGAAATTGAGAATAGAAACCAGAATAAAGCTCATTCAATTACAATTCAAACTTTGTTTAGTATATTAAAATACACACAAGATAAAAAATATCCTGATTTATAATTCATTTTGGAAAATATGTGTTAGAAAAGGTCAATTTTCAAGACTGGAAAAAAATAGCAGCAAGTTTCTTGAAAAAAAATGTTTGCTGTTAAGGAGTATGAGAAAATATGAAAATAACATTTGCTGTTGGTTTTGAAATGAAAAGAGCTGATTTATATAAAGTCAGAAAATGCCTCTGGAAGTATTAAGACAAAAATACAAGTCAAAATGCTAGCAGAAAAAAGTTTAGAATTAACAGAAATGTTGATTTAAACTAGAAGGGGTAGCTTCCAATATTTTGTCTGAAGTTACTTTAAAAGTACAGTGTTTCAATGCAACAAAAAAGAGCTGTGTTTACGTTGTTAAAACATTGTAACCACAAGTTAATAGATCAAAACTGCTGATATGAATAAAATATAATGAAATTACAATATTTTTTTAAACCATTTCACTTTGAGAAGTTAATTGATACTGCTCATATTTTAGTCACTTCTCTTGAGAAGCTATTAATGATAAAATAATTTGATAAATTATAGCCAAACACTGTTCATATACAGAATCAGACACACACACACACACACACACACACACACACACACACACACACACACACACACACACCTTTATTAGATTCTCACAACACACATACACTAAATATTTCTTATACATTTTGCAGAAGAAGTTCAGAGTCCACCAATACAAAAAAACTGCACTAAACTTATTAATTAATTTATGGAGTGGATTTTTATTTGAGGAAAAAATAAATCAAAGTAGTATTAAACAAAATTATTTGCCTTTTTAAAGTTCTTCAAGACAATATGCACAGACTTGAATTTTAGCATTTGGTATTTTAAGGGCTTAATAGCTTTTCTTTAGGCAGCAGAAGAGAATCTGTGCTCTTGCTTCCCATTAAACATTGGTTCTAAATTTTAAACTGCTTCCTGTATTTTAATATGTAACAGTTTGTGCTGCTCTAATCTAGAATGTGTTTGTCTACTTAATATATTTAATATTCTATATGTACATTCATGATGCATTGCATGCAATATTTTCTATAATCCTGTAGAAACATATTAAAATGCAAAATTTAAGGTCTCATGTTAACAATTTTATTCATCCTCATCCTTTACTTGTATATATAATGTTTGAACTATTTATAACAGCATGACAATGTGTTAATCCAAAACCTATCTATAGACAGGTGTGCACTATTAAATATATGCAGAGTCTGTAAAATAAAATAAATCTCTTTTATCCAATTGTTTAAGATTCCATTGAAAGCTTTATTGTCTTAATATGTTGCTTCATTAACTTATGATGGTGACAATTGTCTGAGCTCATAATGGAATTGCTTCATTAAGGCCACTATGGGTGGTATGGCAGGAAAACTGCAGAAAATATACCAAGCAGATACCCTGCTGGTACCATTCATTTCTGTGTTTTCTGGTTATAGCCTATATGTATCTGTTCCATGCATTTAACAAGCATGTGCTCCCGGATTCAATGGATAAAGCTTAAAAACTTTTATTCTTATAATATTTAATTTGCATGAAAGCTAACATCCTGCTCAGTACAATGCATCTTTGCAACACACTTAGCTGATTGAAATTTCCTTTATTAATTTATGTATATTTAGCATTAAACTATTGTATGGTTTGTTGTATTACACCAAGTGTTATTATATTCACAACAGACAGGCACACACACACACACACACACACACACACACACACACACACACACACACACTTGAATCCTATGCAGCTAATAATATCTAAACAATTTCAGCTGCATTCTACAGGAAGTCAGAAGCCATCATGAGCTGAACACTAGGCAGCAAATAAATCGCATTTAATAAATTAGGCAGCAAACAGCAATGAGCAGAGATACAGGTAGGCTTCTCCTCTCCCAGGCAATTAACTGCAAAGTGAATAGAATGGAAAGTAAATGCAATCAGTGTGACAAAAACCTTTCCTAAATTAACTCGAGTTATAACACCTTACCATTCCTTGCAGTTCGTCCAGCCTTCTAAATCCCTATTCTTTGGAGCCTTCTAAATAAAAAAAAAAAATCCATGCCATTTGACCATAACTGCTCGCAAAGTGTTCATCATAAATAAAATCCTTCCCACTCGCAAACTACCGGAAATACATCGCGAGCTCGATTCCAACAGGCTGATAGCCCTGACGAGCTGACTTCATCAAGCTCAAAGCGAGAAAAATAAATATAAAGTGTAAAAACTAATAAAATTGGAAATGAAGGGGTGCCACTCGGGAATTGTGGCACCCCATTATTTGGATCCCAAAACTTGGTAAAAAACGAGTAATTCAGGAAAATTGGGAGGTATGGTATAATGTATTATAATGTGTTTCCCTCAGGATTGTCTGGTGTTAACCTTTTAATTTTAGCTATATGTATTCCTGAATGTAGGCACACTGATGCAGGCAAGTATGAGATTGTAAAAGCTGCAGACTGCAAATATAGCATGTGCAAATGTATATGGGTTGGGTATGCAACCCAGCACCCCAATATGGTCTGTACAGATCACACATATTCACATCCACTAGGGGTTAATTGTGTGCACCTGCATTCCGAGTATTAATGCACAGTTCACCCACTATCTCTGTCATGCATAAATCTCATGCATGTATGTGCAACTGTCACTGCACTCTTCTCTGATACTCTACTTATATTACCAGGTCAAACTTTGTAATTAAGTGAGTTTTCGGCACAAATCAGTCGAGCAGCATACAACAGTGGTCCAGTAGCACAGTGTGATAAGAAATAAGTATGTTTTCATTTTTGCATGCACAGATCATGGTTTGAATCTAGGGACTGGTACTAAGATGTATTTATAGTAACAGGTAAGTAGTCCTGACTATTTGTAGAAGCAGTCATGTAGTGTTAACGGATATTTTCTCCACAGGGCTTACAGGTAAAGAACTGTTTGCATTAGCTGTATGAAGGGTATACTAATAAAATGAGTACAGATGTACTACTGTATGCCTGGTGCATCTGTGAATGTGTGCCGATAGTCCAACCCCATGTCTACATATGACAGCAGGATAGGTATATACACCATGCACTCTTCCCGATACATGTCTCTCAGGTGTCACGCTGTCATGGCTAGTGATCATTGTTGCCAATAACCTTGGACACAGATATAAATCCAGTTGAACTATGCCAGTAGTACACTAACACGGCACCAATGCAGGGTACACCTTGTTAGTCATATATGTAACCCTGACATGTATGAGTCCCCTGTAGTTATGTACCTACAGTTCTCACAGCTTAGCCCATAGCATTCCAGATTGACAGCTTAACAGGTATGTACCTGCTACAGAAGCTATAGGGTACAGGTAGATGTAAAGTAAGGGGAGACCTGTAGAGTATTGAGCAGTACTGTAGTAAAAAAATATAGCCTATACAGTTGTTAATTTATTTATTTTATTTATTTACATTTCTTGACCGTGAGTGTTCGACTGGACGTAGGTCCATTTTCAGCGGAGGCAAGGGGAGAAAAGCTCCACAGTTAAAATAAACAGACAGTAGTTACATTGGATTACATAGCGATTAACAATTTAACATAGCAATTACTTACAACATGTTTACAGATGAAGAACATAGTACATCAGTAGACAACTAGAATCTTTATCTGTGAAGTACATAACGGACATTAACAAATGTTACAATAAGAAGTTCCTGCTGTATAATAAGTATTAGGCTTATGAGCATCTGAGCTTGCTATAATCAAGGTAGTTAGTGGAGTGGAAAGAAAGTTAGTGGTTGGATGGGGTGGGTGATATTAGAGTGGGAGTTGCAAGGGCATAGCCAGCATGTTTTTAGGTGCGCTTTTGGTAAAGTTTTGAAGTGGGTGCATGATGGTACGGAGGTAATTGTGGGTGGAAGGGAGTTCCATAATTTGGCTATGGTGCAAGAGAATAGTGCTTCACCAGCAGAGTTATTGGCTTTAGTGATCTGCAAGTGATTTTTGTTGCTGGATCTTAGTGGTCTGGTGGTGCGATAGGGTTGGAGTAGATTCTGGAGGGATGGGACATTTAGTGGATGGTTTACTAGTTTGTGGGCAAGTGAGAACTGATACCACTGAAGGAGGTGAGGGAGTTTAAGTCAGCCCAGTTCAGCAAGTGAGAGACAGTGGTGACTACGGTAGGATGCCCCTGTGGCAAATTTGGTGATTTTGTTGTAGCAGGTCTCTAGCTTATTTAGATCGCATTGCCTTAGATTGGTATATATTGGAGAAGCATAAAGTAGGGTGGAGATAAGGTGGGAATTTGCTATTAAAATCTTTGCTGCTTTGGTGAGAAGTTGCTTATTTCTGTATAACGCTCCTAGTTTTTTTTGAGGACTGTTGTTATGGTCATGGATATGTGAATGTCAAATTTTAGTTTATTGTCTATTTCCACTCCTAGCAATTTGGTGTAATCAGTTGGGTATATAGTGGTGTTGTCTTTTGCTGTGATGTTAAAGAGTGAGTTGTTTTGAGTATGTTTGGTGGGTTGGAAGATGAGTAGTTTAGTTTTGTTTAGGTTGAGTATTAATTGGGCATTATATAACCAAGTTTCAACAGAGGAAAAGGCTTCCTGTGTGACTTTTTGCAGTTTGGGTAGGGACTGGGCTGAGCAGATAATAGTTGAGTCATCTGCGTATTGTATGAGTGTGCCATGTTTGGTGGCAGAGGCTAGATTATTGGTGTAAACAGAGAAGAGTAGGGTTCCAAGGATGGATCCTTGGGGAACCCCTATGGAGACAGGTAGTTGGGGAGATATGTCATTCTGCCATACAATGGATTGTTGGTAGTCAGACAGGTAACTGAAACCAGTTGGTGACTGATTGAGAGAAGGATAGGTTATTGAGGACAGAGATAAGCTGTTTGTGGGGACCATGTCAAATGCTTTAGGTAGGTCTAGGAAAGTAGCAGAGAAGAGATAGCCATTGTTTTTATGCTGAAGGGTAGTGTTAGTAAAGGAGAGTAAGGCAGTGGTGGTGCTATGGTTTGGTCGGAAACCATGCTGAGTACTGGAAAGGAGGTTGTTAGTAAGGAGGTAGTCTGAGACCTGAGAGTGTATGCATCTCTCTAGTATTTTGGAGAGTGGAGAGAGAATAGCTATGGGGTGGTAATTGGTTAGTTCTGTGGAGGGTCCGCCTTTGTGGAGGGGAATTATATGTGATACTTTCCACAGTGTGAGAACGTAACTTTCTGACAGAGATCGGTTAATCAAGATGGATACTGGGTAGGCCAGAGCATCAGCTGCGATTTGTAGGTATTCACTTGGGAGGTTGTCTGCTGCTAATTTGGTGGGTTTAAGTTTAGTTAAGAGTTTTTTTTTTGTTGGAGGTAGGTACAGGAGAAAAAGAGAAGGCAGTGGGGAGATTACTAGTTGAAGGTGTGGGTTGGAGGGGAGGGGGGATTGTGTTGTTTAGCTAGTGATAGTATAGTTTGGGTGAAGTGTGTGTTGAATGAGGTAGCAATATTTTCTGAGGCGTGAGGGATGTTAGGAGGAGGGGTACTGACTTTACCTGGGTGAAGGATGGAGTTTATGGAGGACCAAAATTGTTTGGGGCTGTGTTGTGAGGAGTCTAGGGCAGACTGGTAGTATTGGAATTTGTCCTGTTGTATTAGCTTTTTGACTCTATTGCGTAGTTCTAGGAATTTCTGTCTAGGTGAGGGGGTTTTGGTTTTGCGCCAGTGCTCCCAGTCTTTATCCCTGTTTTTCATTTCTGACTTAGTGGTTTTCTGTAGCCATGGGGAGGGTTGTGCTTTGGTTCTGGAAAGTCTTATGGGGGCATAGTAATTAAGGATGCTCAGGAAGGTAGTATTAAAAAATTCAACTGCGTCATCAAGATTGAGACTTTAGAGGATGCCAGTTACATTCTTTGAGGGATGAGATGAATGTGAGTGGGTTAAAGTTTAGTTTTTTACGTATTTGACTGTAGATGACAGGTTTAGCTTGGCATAGGTATTTTTTGAGAAGGAATGTTGGGGAGGTTGTCTGCTGCTAATTTGAGGCTGAGGCTATCTGATAAGCAGCCTGTTATATATGACTGGGGGCTCTTACTGACTAGTATCCAATCCAGGGTAGTGTGCTTGCTGGAGTTTTTATTTATCCTGGTTGGCGACTGGACTAGTTGGGTGAAGCCATGAAGGTTTACATGATGGGTTGGATGGTTGCCAGAACAGGATTGCCAGTCAATATTGAAATCACCTAAAATTATAGTTTCTTGGGGGAGATGGTGGGTAGACCAGCTGAGGAGGTTTTCTAGTGGAGGGATGTTTTGGCCAGGTGGGAAGCAGCATCCAATTATGTTAATGGTTCCAGCTGAGGAGGTTTTCTAGTGGAGGGATGTTTTGGCCAGATGGGAAGCAGCATCCAATTATGTTGATGGTTTTGTTTTGGTTTATTTTGAGGTTGGTATATATTATTTCTTCATTGCCTATTTGTGGAGCTGATGATTTTAAGATCTGGATGTTTAGATGCTGTTTAAATATTATAGCTACACCACCTCCTTTCTTGTTTAGCCAGTCTACTCTTAGTATGCCATAACCAGTAAGGAGTATTTGCTCACTGGCAATGTGAGGTTTTAGCCAGGTTTCTGTCAAGATGACTATATCTGGGGAGTACAAGTCTATGGTGGCATGGAGTTCATGGACTTTGTTGGATATACTTCTACTATTTAGGTTTAGTAGAAGGAAGTCACTTGGCTTTCTATTGGCTGTAATATGGGAGAACTTGAGGTTTCTAGTCTGATTATGGCGATTGGGGATGGAGATGGTAGGGCCAGGGTTGGGGTGGATGTCTCCACTTAGGGCTAGTTTTGATATGCATGAGGTTATTTGTTTTGTCAGTTTTTGAATGTGTTTGTTTATAAGGGAAACTTTATGATTGTGCTCTGTGGGTAATAGGTATGGTGGGAGTGTTACTATGTTAAGTTGTAGGGATGCTTTACATTTGAGTAATATAGTTGGTAGAATATGTGGGGGGTGCATAGGGATGGTTCTTGAGTTGGTGGGAGGGGAGCTGAGTGAGGGTGAGACATGAGTGGTGGTGTGAGTAGTAGTAGTATAGTGGTAGTGGTTGAGTGGGGGAATAATGGAGCTTTGGTAGGATGTAATATATGCAAGGAGAGTGCATGCAGTGAGCATAGGTAAGGTATGCTTGTACATGTTAGTTGAGGAGGTGTGATAGTATTGGGAAGATGGAGAAGGTAGTGTCGGGTTAGCGCTGTGGTTGGCTATTGGAAAGATGGGAGGGGTTTGTGAGTGTAATAAAGGTGGGACCACTGGGGGCGGGAGGGAATAGTGGGCAGGGTGGGGAGTGAAGTGGGTAGAGACCCTGTTAGTTGCTCTTATGAGGTGGCTGGAAACAATCAGTTAACAGAGTTAACTGATAAATGAACATATGATAGTGATAAGGGTGGTTGTAGTTTTAAAAATGGTGCCTGCCACAGGTAATATTTATTAATTTTGGAATTGTCTTAAGATAATAAACAGGGAAGGGGGAGGGGAAAACAAGGGTGTGAGCAGGCAATTCTTTGTACTGCTGCTAATGAGCCAAAGCAAAGACAAGTTTGTGTTTAAGAAACAATCACAATTGACCAAGGACTGCTCTGAAAACTGTAAGCCATTTCTTAACCATTTATCAGGTGGAAAAACATGATAACCTTGTATCAGTAGGCTACTGTGGTCTCAGTTTAAATTAACAAACACACAGTATTGATCAGTTATGGATACTATTTGCTAACAGAAGGGAATAAGAGAGAAAGTGGAAGATGAGTGAGTGTGTGTGTGTGGGGGGGGGGGTGCTTACAAGCCAAAGCAGAGTGCTCTCCAGGAGAAAATGAATATTGGCTCAAACAGGTAGATACATACTCAAAGTTAACTTTAGCTGTTTGCAGACAGTTCAGACCCGGACTGCGCTTTTCTTATAAGAATGATAAAGGTGGTACCGCAGTTGAATACTTAAGAGTGGTGTTAGGTCTAAAAAAGAAGAGTACAGAGAGGAGTAAGCACTTTTGAGATGGTAAATATATATTATAAAGATTACAAAAAGCAAACTGAGCAAATAGCTACCGCATGCAGGAAAATGTCTTGAACCAACTTCTAGTATATGCAGATACTGAGCCAATTGGAAGAACATCTGTTAGAATTAACCTCAGACAGTTATGCAATCACAGATAAAAATATACCGAGCAGCACTCTGTCGTGGTTCTCTAATGTGATTCTATCCACCAGTAACAGCACAATTATATAGAAATAATTAGACATAGTTAATGGAATGTCCCCCCACCCCACCCCTTATCTGCATCACCAATTATTATCCATATACTATGGGTATGTTGTTCTCAAAACCTAATGTTGGGACTTGTGTTGTATTATTGTTAATATATTTCAATGGTTGCTTACTAACATACCTTGTTGGAATTCCACTGTTGTTGGCCGGTTGACGGAACTGTTATTGGCATGCTGTTACAATAATGACAGTTATTCCATTTATGCATGTGTTCAATGTGAATCAACTGCAGCAGCATTCACATTCAGATAAAAAGGATGTATGACACTCATATCTGCCTGTCTCCTTACTGACCCCAACACACATTGATAAACAGTAACCTGCCACAGAATCAGAAACTCTGTTAACAATGGCCAAACATAGCATGCAAAACTGTGAACATACCACATCAATCCAAGCAGTGAACAGTATTTCTCTCTACACTCTGTGATGCTGTAGCTCCCACACCTCGATAATGTCCTCCTCACAGACCAGGAAAAGGAGCAAGGCCTATATGAAGGCCTTAATTATAGGACTGTGTTCCCATGCCATTGGCTAATGACAATACAACCCAGCTGTTCTGGATGCAGTTAGCTAGTGGAAGTCACAGACTGGTGCACAGGCAATCACCTGTTCATGAGCATTACCTACAGAAGGCAAGCTGCTGCCTATGGTAATCAAGCCTGACACTTTCTTCATGACGACAGACTGAATTCTGTAGGAGACTACATCTGGATTTCCTCTCACAAAGGAAAACAGCAATATACCAGGTATGTCAGAGAATTAAGCATGTAATGGAATGCAATCATGGGAAATAGGAATGTACACAGTACGTCTGAACCACATTTCTTGGACTGACATGTTGCTGTTAGTCTGCTGTCCTGCACCTACGGCCATCTCCTATGGTTCTGTCTGCAGTGGCACAGATCACAGCTCTGGCCCCTGACTCACCCCAGCAATGGTCAGCTCAGATATGACTGCTACTGGATTGTCTGTTGTACAATACTGACAGTAAGTACTGGTGGATACAGCTGGCATATCACATCATGTACTGTCAGTAAGCCCTTCTCAGTCTGTGGATGTCATACAGGCTTAGTTCAAAGATTGTGCAGGTGTCCCTGACAGTTCCTGACATACACTGGCTAGGTCACTGTGTAGTTCACACCTGTATCTCATTGCCTGACACCTATGGCTAGCATACCTGGTGACATCCTGCAGCATGACAGCAGGTTATAGGCAGTAGTAATGGGGGGACACTGGCTCTGCCTCAGCAGCAGTGTGTACATATTGAGCATACAATGTAAGAGAATGAGTACAGTACCAGATATTAATGTACCATACTGTGTTCCCAGGGGTCTGGCATGTCACAGACACATTCCCCAAACTCTGGGGACACCCATCACAAATTGTCCATCCAGTGTCCGTAAATCCACATTTCTCTGGCAGGGAGTCTACATCTATCAGGTAAGTGTACACATTCTGCACATCTGGGTACTGCAGATGTGAGACACCTATGAGGAGAACACCCTACACCACATATGCACTTCTCTCAGTTATTTTCTAGTACAGCCATTGCTGGAATGTCCACATGCATGTGTACTACCACTCACCTATTTGTTGGATGTAAGCTGGATGACATGGTACTGTAACGTTGCCCATAGGGGACACCAAACAGTCATTGGTAGCATTGGTTGTGGACACATAACAACGCAGTCTGCCACAGCACTCAGTCCATATGTGGTATTCCTGGTACCATGTGAGGTTACTAGGCTATGGTCCCTGAGCAGCCATATGCCTAGGCCAGGTGTTAGCCCATGTGTATGCAAGGCAGCACCAGATGCCCCAGTCCAGCAGGGGCACAGGTGGTACCACAAGGGTGTATGTGCAGTTCACCATCCAGTTATCCAGGTTACGCCTGCAAAGGTGTAAATGGCTACCCTCAAACCTACAAAAACTCAATATTAAAATAAAAAACAAAAATGTTTGGATGAAAATGATTCCTGCCATGATGAAATTAATACTTATAGTAATTTGAATACTGAAATGATTAAGAGAAAGTCTCTGTTTATACCGCCATTTTTAAATACAAACAAAAAGTTGTATCCACGCTAAATTTTGTGGTGGAAAATTTGTATAATAATTTTGTTAAAGATAAAGGAAATATACGATACGATTTGACTAAAGAACAATGGTTGGCTTTTAAAACATTGTGTGGGGATAGAAGGTTAGTAGTGAAACAATCAGATAAGGGGAATCAGATTGTTATATTAAATCATGTGCAATATATGGAAATGTGCTTAACTCATTTGAATAATGAAGATGTTTATAGGAAATGTGATACTGAGCATTATTATAAAGCTATAAGAGAATATGATGCTTTGATTTTGAAAGGCCAGTGTTTAGGATATTTTACTAGTGAAGATTTAACAAAGAAGTTGAATATAGAAAATACATGCATAGCATTGTTCTACTGCCTGCTTAAAACACATAAAGGAATAGATAATTTAAGTGGAAGACCTATAGTCTCAGCTGAAAAATATTTTTTAAAAAATGTATGTGTTTTATTACATGAATATCTAAAGACCTATGTGTTTGCTTTACCATCATATATCAAGGATAGCCAGGATTTTTTATGTAAAATATGAAATAAGGTATGGGATGAAAAAATGTACTGGCTAAGCCTTGATGTGAAAAGTTTATATACTGATATTAAACACAGGGATGGTATAAATGCACTTTTTAGTTATTTAGGTGACTCACCATTAGTACATTTTATGATAGAATTGGTAGCTTTTTGTCTACAAAATAATTATTTTTTATTTAATGGTGAGGTTTACCATCAGTTACAAGGGATGGCAATGGGGGCAGATTTTGCCCCCATGTATGCCAACATTGTAATGGCAAAATTTGAAACTCAATATATATATATATATATATATATATACTCATGAGTTTTATAAATCACAGGTGGTACTATTATTGATTACCTCATCTTTCTATGTAATGCTAATGAGGGAGAGGTCCATTTGTTTGTAAATGGTTTGCAAAGGAATGATTTTGGTTTTAAATTTGATGGTATCCAAAAAGGGAAACAGGTTACATTTTTAGATATAGACATAATTATTTGGAGACTACAGTTCATAGGAAATTTTACCAGAATCATTCATTTTTATATGGCACCAGTTGTTATCCGAAACACCTAATTTCAGTTTTTCCATACAATGAATTCCTTAGAATAAATAGGATAGGTAGTCTAGATAGTGCATTTGAAAAAGAACTATCATTGGCAGAGAACATGTTTAAAGAGAGGGGATATGATATAAAAATGGTGAAAGAAGCCATAAAAAAAAGGAATTGGAAGAAAGTTACCATAAAGTGGGTAAAGTCAGAGAGACAGCCCTGGGGGACTTGATAGAAAATAAAGAAAGAAGAATGGAATGTATAAAAGAAAGAGATGAAGAACAGAAAAAGAGGGAAGTATACTTTGTTACTACTTTCAATATTATGAAAGAGAGGATAGTTAAGGAGGTTAAAAAAGTATTGAGGAATAGTAACAGGTGATAAGGATTTGAAACAGTTGTTGAAGAAACTTATTACGGTTTCATATAAGAGAGGTAGGAATTTAGCGGATATGATAGTACATAACCACTTTATGATACCAGATACTATGTTGATATACCCTACAGAAACTAAAGCAGGCACAATAGCTTGTAATAATTGCTCAATTTGTAGATATATAGTACAAGTATTTCCAAAAATGATTAACACCTAGGAATGTATATACATGTAAAACAGAAGGGATACTTTATGCCCTAAAATGTAGTTGTAACCTTTACTATATAGGAGAGAAGGGCAGAGCATTTAAAAATATGCATGCAGGAACATATTAGGGGATATAATAAATCAGAAGGTTGATAGCCCTTTGGGGCAGCACTTTATGTCCAAACATAATGCCAAACCAAATGGATTGATGGGTTGCATTTTGGAGAAAGTTGAGATATTTTTAGGGGAAAATGTAAAAATGAAAGATAAACTGTTGAAAAAAGAAACTTTTTTATTTTAAAATATAATACTTTGGAACCCGATGGGTTAAACAAAGAATGCAACTGGAAATATGTGATATAATTGATTAATTATTTAATGTGTTAATTACTTAATTTTTAAGTATATACAATGGATGGAAGCTGTATGTTTTTGTACTCATAGAAGGCTTATAGCCGAAGCACTAAGTCGTGTTCTTAATAAAAGTGGTGTATTACCTGAGTCCATGACTATATATTGCTGTAAATGGCTACCCTGCCTGATGTGGACAGGGTGCCCATTCCGCCGCAGGATGATTGTGTAGGACACATATCTGAGCTGCCAACATGCCCAGTTTATGTCACATGCCAGGTTGAGGCTGTCTGTGTGTGTGTGTGTGTGTGTGTGTGTGTGTGTGTGTGTGTGTGTGTGTGTGTGTGTGTGTGTGTTAACAGAGTGGAACATGACTTCCACTCATGCAGCAGTCCCAGCAATGTGGGGTCCATGATTGCCTGGCATGCCACACTGAGGTCACCCCTGAGGAGTATGTATGAAACCAGGTAGAGAGTTGCACTTATAGCCTTTTGGTGTATGGTAGATATTTCATGCCCTGGTATCCCCTGGTGGGGGACCTCTATGATGTCCTCAGCTGATGCTTGTGCTGTGTGATGTGAATGATGTACAGGGAATTAGACACAATAATGGGCCTCATTGGGGGGAATACGGGGATGTGTATACCCCATGTCCTTTGATGACATACCCTTATGTATGACATGGGCCATGTAGAAGGTGTACCCTACAATGGGAGCAACAGTGTGTTGAAACGTCATGTTGCCAAAGACCTGTGTCCACAGCTCCCTCATGACTGATTGCATGCCTAGGATGTTGTTAGTACTGTGATACTATGTGGGGACGTCACTCTTCCCAAAGGGCTTGACACTGCATGTCCTGATATGCGGCCTGAGGCCATGTGTCTGGCAACAGTCATCTATCTGTGTGAGACTCTCCTAGGCAGATGTAAACATCAGTAGGGCATCCAGTGATGGCACACAGCTTGCAGTCATCTGCAGACATGGTTAAACATAGGATAATGGCTGTTACATGCACCTCAAGAGTGTGCATCACACATAACAGAGGCCCAAACATGGAAAAACAGGTTGCACACTTAGTTATGGGGCAACTGCTTGAGGTGGAGTCCCTTATGTGGAATAGGTGAGTCGTGTCAGCGCACCGATGGTAACATATGGTGTGATGCATACATGGGGATGTTATGTCTATAATGGCCATGGGGGGTTATACTGTCACACAATTTGTCCAGGTCAAGGTAGGCAGTTTTCACTGTCACTCCCTGTCCATGGCTTTCGTGACTGTGTCATACAGGTCAACCAAGTGTAACAGACATGAAACCTTCCTTGATAAAACCTAAGTGTGCATAATGGATTGTGTGCAGGTCACCAATGTGCTTGTTACTGGGTTCTCTATAAACTGTGCAATGGCCTTGCAGAACAGCCTAGTTAGGCTGCTGGGTCTATCATGTGACTGAGTGGGGGACGCAACACCTTACTCTAAAGGGTGATAGTGGTCATCCATCAAACAGCTAGGACAAAGGCGGTAGTCAGTCCTCCTTTGAATATGGTTCCTTATGGTGTTTTAAGGTTATGCTTGGGGTCATGTAGGATGAAACATCAGGATCAGGGGGGCAATGCATGCTGTATTGCCACTGTGTTGCAGATACCCACAGACATACTGTGTTGATACATGGCAGGGTTATGATGTGGGGGTTAGCGCTGGATAGTGCTGGCAAATGTGGATGTGCTGGGTCTGTACATAATGGTGAGCAATGTATGCAATCCTGTGATATGGCATGTCTGTCAGGTGGGATGAACAGATGTCACCACTCACCCTTCTCAGAAACTGAGACCACTGCAAGTCATGATCCCCTGAGACATCATCAATGGGTGCTGCTGTTAAGGTTTTGCCACAACCAGCAATAATGCACTGCACTGTTGATAGACCTGGTAGCAACAGTGAATGATGTGGGCCACCAGGACAGGAGCTATGTACAGGTCCAACAATGTGCTACTGATGTCATACAACATGCACGGCAAAGGGCTGAAGCTGTGGCTAGGGACCGTGCTGGCACAGGGGGAGGGCCTGCTACACAACCACCACTGTCAGACACAGAGGAGTTCCTGGCATGCCTGGGTTTAGCCACCAGCTCTCAGGAAACCATCAGTACATATGTTGTGGAGGTGGATGACACAGATTCTAGAGGTGAGGAGCATCCAGGTAAGTCTCCAGTGGTCATCACATTAATACTGTAGCATTCATAGTGGCAGTCTCTACATACCGATATGCATATGTAGGTCAATCAGCATTTGTGGTTGGGGATTTGTAATGCACACATTTGCACACATATTGTGAATGTCTTCAATTTGGGTAGTATCACAGCTTGTACTGTACATGCTGATAAAGGCACATATTATCCTGTACCAATGCCACATGTGTGTGCCCTGACAATACCTCTCCCTCACAAATCCATAGGTACCTCTGGTGTGGCTGGGGAACATCAACCTGTAGCCGGTGAGTGTAGAACTGTCATGTCACGGCTCACTTATACCCAAGGCATGTTAAGGGCTGCCATTTTGCCATGCATACTACTGTTAAGCATATCCATGTTGCAATATGTGCATGTTCACTTGCAGTGGGGTTCACTACAGTGCATCACATTGGTAATCACAGTAGCATATCTGCAGGAGATGTAATATATTAGCACGTAGTTTTGTATAGGTGTAGCCAGTTTGCTATACCAGGATGCATTACTATTGTATAAACAGGTGCGCTGTGTGTCAGGTGAAGGTCCATCCCATACTCTGACTTGTTATGTATCTCACAGGTGTATAATACTACCAACATTAACTGCACGTTGCTGCACTGCATGTTGTTCAGGACTTGTCCAAAGTGTGTCTGTTGTGGTATGATTGTATGTTGTGAATGGAATCAGTTAGAAGGTGTGGTGTGTATTATGCCTTTGTGGCACCTCACCTGTATGTGTGTGTGTGGATCAGCAAACATTATATTGCAAGTATTCATGTAGTCATGTTGTTTACCTCTCACAGGTGCCCATGGCAGTTGGAGTGTGTCCCCCTCACAACCTGATGTCAGTGTGTCATCAGACTCTGATGACAATGGCGGCCATTGTGAGGCACAGGTAGGTTGTTGGGGACTGGATCTGTCCCATTGGTTAGCATCACACTTCCAGACCCAATGTCCCTGCACACAATCATTATGCCCAAACATACTCAGTCCCAGCAGCCACAGATATTGGGCAGTCAGTGGGTGGTGGCATCAAACAGGGGAGTGTGGGGAGTATGGCATCTGTGACTGTAGAAACTAGCCATAGCCACAGAGCTGGTAAGGTCCCACCCAGGCAGACTGACAGGGGTGCTCAAGGGAGGACTGCTGCCCATCCAGCACCTGTCAGAGGTGTAACAGCATGTGTCACTTGATGCATGTTTCTGTCCATCATGGAGGCACAGGCACATTGTGAACAGTACACCAGATGATGCTCAGGGTCATGGATGACACACTGCCTGGCATACATGATACCCTCCATGGCATTGGTGATGCCTTACGTCATTTCGCTGATGTAGTGGATAGACAGTGGGGTGAGACATTGTCAGTCATTAACCGTGCAACGTCTGTGCTTGGCATACCTCTCAACCTCTTAGAGCAAGAAATCTGGACAAAGCCAGAAATAAAAGTCAGACAAAGGCCCAAAAATAGGGACAATTTTTAAATATTTCTCTTAGAAACTTAGAAAGTTGATAGAATAACAGGCTTTGCATTAGCACCAATTTTCTGAAGGGTATGAAGTCTGAAACTCAAATGACTGTCATTTTCTAACTTCAATCGTGGCACTAATTTGCCAGAAAAAACACAATTTTATGAAAAACAGACCAAAATATGAGGCAAAATTGGGACAGTCTGCAAAAGTCTGTACAGTTGAGAAATATGGCGCTTGAACATATGGTAAGAATGGGGCACTGGACATCTGGACATAGGTCAGCAACAGCATCAGCTAAGAGCCCATGTGGCCATGCACAGTCACATTCCTGTAGTGGCAGTACCACCAGCACTACCTACAGGAGGGTGCTGTTCACACCAGAACATGGCAGGCCATGGGCATGTAGTACTGGGCAGTCCCTTGAGGGACATGACCAGCAAACACCAGTCACCATCAGGAAGTAGTACTACATCTGCCCTTGGGCATGTTGTTGTCAGTGCCACACCTGGCAGAACCAGTTCTTGTGTTCGTGACCAGAGATGGTGAACTGTACATTCTGCAATGTATGGTCCATGGCTGTCCAACATACCCATGTGTAGGGCTAGCACATGGCTTGCTGTGTGCATGCACACACTCACACATGACTGTCACATGCAGGTCACCGACAGATGCGCACAGCTCCTCTCCATGGCTCAGTTGACCAGCACCTCTCCAGACACACACACACATGATGTCAACTGTATGGCCTAGACCATTGCCAACCCCACATCTCACGTTGTGCCTGTGATGAAACCTGTGCCACATCCCTGTTACCTATACCATCAATGCAGGACATGCTAATAAGTGTATAGGTAATGGCAGTGTGTAGTGTACTAGTGTTATGGCCTGTAAGATGCTGTCTGCTGGCAATTGTCATGTGTACACATTAAAGTGTATGTACCTTTGTGCCATGATGCTTTATTGCTGTTAGTACTGCTGCCTGACTGTTGTCTCACAGACCTTATTCTGTTTCTGTTCCCGGTGTCAGTGTGTCTAAGTCATGGTGGGCTGCTGCCATTACAGGAGCTAAGGGTGGCAGAGTGGCAATATAAAGACCTTTTCATCATGAAGGTACTGCTGTATGTGTCCATGTTTACCTAGGTATGTATACATGGAACAGTGTGTGAGGGACAATGGGGGCAGACAGCATACCTTGCATGCATACCCCTTGACACAGCATTCTGCCCTTGATACATGTCACCTGGGAGTTCTGTAGGATCACAGGTTCACAGATACAGAGGATGTTACTACAGTACTGGCCCTGGGTCCCTTACAAGCCTATCCAGTACTCTATCCCCAACAGGATCATCTATCAGCATATGTTGCCCCTGCCATTGCTTGACACACTTTGGACCCCTGGAACAGATATTTGTTTTGACATCCACTCCACCTTGATGCAGTTGATGAGGGTCTGCATGGTACTCCCCTTGACATTTTGGGGGAGTGCATTCCTGTCACAGAGCAGCCTCTAGGAGACAAACCTGTCTCTCCAGCTGTTTTTTTTTTTTTTTTTTTTTTTTTTTTTTGCTGTGTCATATGTGATTCAAGCCTGTTGTGCTGGTAATGTGCACAGAGTTATACTGGCATATATGGGGCAGCTGTTGAAGGGCTAAGCACAACATTGCCATCTAGGCATGCCGTAGCCCACCTGTGGACAACCTGTCCAATACTGAGTGGGGTAGTACTGATTCAAGGCTGCCTGCATGGTACAGGTGTTGAAGGCCATGGATAACCTTTGTGGGTGTTAACATAGCTTTTCCATTTGGTGCAGATTTCTGCATAGGTAGATACCAGACCAGCCATGCTGCTAATATATTGTTGTACTGACTGAGAACTATAGAGAGGTAATGTTCACCTTTTGCCTGGATGCAGTCCCTTTACTTATGTGGTGAACCATGTCCAAGCCTTTTCTGACCACAGCCACTACTTGATGTGTGAATGCAACAGTGTTATCAACCTGAGTAGCCAGGTGTGTCAACGCACTTTGTGCATTTATTGTGTTGTCATTGATGTGGGAAATAGAGGATCCTTGTCCTTATCATATGGTATGATGGTACTATTTTCTCTATTCAGTTGGAGGACAGGACCTGTCCACCTTCCCATACCCACTGCATGACCCCATGGCAGTGTGTTAACATTGGCTTGTGGGTCAATGACAGACTGCACACTACTCACGGTTGCCACAGCTTTATGTGGTACCTACATATGTGGGAGGTGGCAGTTTGCATTCATGCCTTCATACATGTTGGTCTTTGTGAGCAGAAGCTACTCACAGGGTATACATATGTCTACATATTGCACAGACATAGGCAACACAGGGTAGGGTTGCCACCTTATCAAATGTGGAATGTGGGACACATCTTGTAGTATTGTGACACTTGGCAGGACATACCATAACCAATGGCAAGTGCACCAGACAGTGCTTCCCTTTGTTTGCCAGTATGACTGCTTCTTTGTGTCACATCACCATAGGTTATGCTATTTATCATACCAGTAAAGTGCTTCTGATGTGAAGTAACTGCCTTATGCAGGTATTAGACAACCTTAGAAGATGTTTGCTGTTCTGCACTCTGGAGATCTCTGTACCGTTTGTGTCATTGTCACAGGTCACACCTGGCTAAACATGGACTGCAACCTGCAGGGTGGGACAGGTGGTGGCCATAACCCCTACCTCTTCAGATGTCTTAAGAATGTCCTGATGTTTGCCACATATTTTTGTTCCATTTGGCATAACATTGTGGTTTTTCTGGCAAAGTTGTGTGAATTCATTAAAGACTGACATTACACAATACTGACAGACATTTGCCTGCCAGACTTCATACCCTTCAGAAAATGCATGCAAATGCACGTGTTATGCTATCTCCTGTGTGTGTTTGTCAGAGTAATATTTATTCCCCCTGACATGAGACTTCAAAACAGCACCCCAACTTTCAAGAAATATCTTAAGTTATACTTCCTCAATAACTGGCTATGCAACTGCATTGGTCTACCCTAGCCCCCTTTAACATTTTCTACAGCTACTATTTCATTAAGCTACTCTAAGGGCCAATTACTCTTGCACCCTATCAATGTACTTTATTCCACTGACGATGTTTTCTAACTACAGTTTGCATTCTAAACATTTTTAAATCTGTAATTGTTAAATAATAGTCACTTTTTAAAATCTTTTATGATTAACTGAGGAAACTGTTTCCCTTTGACTGCTGTTGCTGTTGTTTGTACTACTGTCTTAATGTCTTGTAACTACTGCATGGAACTTAACTACTGCACATAGCTTTTCTCCCCGGGCCTGTGCTGAAAAAAGACACAAGTTGTCCAGTCGGATTATCCCGGTAAATAAATGTTAAATAAATAAATAAAATAATTTCAACACTGGCCCTAATATGTGGGCTTTGTCGCACTTTTCTTCATGGCTTACTCCAGATTTCTTTCTGTAAGGGGTTGAAAAGTATGCTTGTGGCCATTACACAGGCACTCTACTGTAAGGGGATATACATATGTACACACACCCACTCATGAACCACCCTTGTTGATAGTAGATCCTCTACCTGGCTAGTTATATGTAAGATAGCGCAATATACATAGTGCATGAACCACAGAGGTTATACAGCTTTGCAGTGTCTGCCACTACTATTCTGGAGTTAACAGGGTGGCACAGGCACACAAAATGGTACAGGCATTGCACACACACAGGCAAGAAAGCCACGTTGCTACAGAGGATATGCATACACAGACACACATTCATACAGTCACCAGTATTGAGATTACAACCCCTACCTATCTAGTTGTATGTAGTATAGTGCTATGTCCTTAATGCATATGCCATGGAGCTGATATGCCTGGAGCATACCTCTCAACCTGTTAGAACAATACATGTGGTCAAAGCCTTCAATAATGGGGTGATACAGGCCCAAAAATAGAGACAGGTTTTACATATTGCTCTTATAAACGTAGATAACTGATACAGGGACTAGTTTCATATTACCATTACTTTTATGAATGGTATGAAGTCTGACACTCAGATGTCTGTCATTATTGTCTGACTTCAGCTCTTAATGCTTTGCCAAAGATTGGCCAGGAAACCATACTTTTATGACACACAGACAAAATATATGAGGCAATCATATGGACATTCTGCAAAACTGCATACAATTGAAAGGTATGGCCTGCAGAGTGTGAAACAGTGCATCTAAGGTTGATGACATCAACAGACCCTGTCAATTAATGTAATGAGGGAAGTCAGTAGCACAGAAAAGGCCTCAAAATGGTATAGCCAAGCCACATCCACCCACTGGGGAATATGCTTCATACACACACACACACAGACGCACACACACACACACACACACACACACACACACACACACACACACACACACACACACACACACACACACAGTTGGCAGTCTTGAGATTAGAACCCCTACCTATCTAGTTTTTTTACTATAGTGCTATGTATTTATCACATGCGCCAGGGAGCTTACATGCCTGCAAAGTGTCCAGTGCTGTATCTAAGGTGGATGACAGCAACAGGACCTGTCAATTAATGCAATGGGGGTGTCGGCAGGATGGAACAGGCCTCAAAATGGTATAATCAACCCACCCACAGGGGATATGCTTCTTACACACACATACACGCATGACAGTTTTGTTATTAGAACCTCTACCTATCTAGTTTATTGTACTATAGTGCTATGTATTTATCGGATGCACCACGGAGCTTATATGACTACAAAGTGTCCAATGCTGTATCTTAGGTGGATGACAGCAACAGGCCCTGTCAATTAATGCAAGGGGAGTGTCAGCAGGATGAAACAGGGCTCAAAATGATATAACCAACCCCCTACCCCCCACACACACACACACACATGGCAGTCTTGAGATTAGAACCTCTACCTATCTAGTTTATTACACTATACTGCTACATATTTATTGCATGCTCCACAAAGCTTATATGCCAGCAAAGTGTCCAATGCGGTATCTAAGGTGGATGACATCAGCAGGCCCTGTAAAGTGGGGCAATGGGTGGTTTACAGGGTGGAACAGGCCTCAAAATGGTTTAACCTGCAAACACATACACACACAGATGGCAGTGTTGAGATTAGAACTCCTACATATCTATTTGCATGTACTATAGTGCTACATACTTACCACATGCACCACAGAGCTTATATGGCTGAGGAGTGTCCTACAGTGCTTCTAAGATGAATGATATCAGCAGGCCTTGTAAAGTAGGGCAATGGGGGTTACTGGCTGGAACAGGTCTCAAAATGGTTTAACCTAAAAACTCCTACCTATCTAGTTGCATGTACTACAGTACTGCATATTTATCTCATGCACCATGGAGCTTATATATCTGAGGAGTGTCCAACGGTGCTTGTAAGGTGAATGACATCAGCAGGCCTTGTAAAGTAGGCCAATGGGGGTTTACTGGGTGGAACAGGCCTCAAAATTGTTTAACCTACAGACACACACAGTTGGCAGTGCTGAGATAAGAACTCCTACCTATGTAGTTGTAGGTACTATAGTGCTATGTACTTATCACATGCACCACAGAGTTCATATGGCTGATGAGTGTCCAATGTTGCTTCTAAGGTGGATGACATGTACAGGCCAGGTACAGCCATGCAATGGTGGGTTAACAGGATGGAACAGGCCTTAAAATGTATTGGCATTGCACACACATAGGCAGCAAATACAAGCAGCCAGAAGGGGATATCCATAAACACACACAGACTGACTTGCCATTGTTGGGATTAGAACCACTATCTATCTAACGGTCTATGCTATAGTGCTATGTACTTATCGCGTGCGCCACGAGGCTTACTCATGTGAAGAGTGTCTGACACTCTGCTGTTGGGATGGATGACATTAGTAGCTGCTGACAGGTGGTCCGCTGTTGTAGATGACACTAGTATCAGGCCCATAAAATGGGTGACCATTACACAGATATAGGCCTACTGGGTGTGTTTATTCTGCTGTAAATGTAATAGATACAGAAACACACACACGCGCACACACACACACACACACACACACACACACACACACACACACACACACACACAAGGCAGGTGATGTGAGATTACAATCCCTACCTCACTACTATTACACAATGGAGCTCACCTTCTTTCTTGCATGTGCCACTAGTTACAATTGGTGTGCAAATGGCTGCAGCAGTACTTCACTGTATGCTTTTCAGGGTGTCTCTCTCTGTATCCCTTTCTCTCTCTCTCTCCTCTCTCTCTCTCTGTCACTATCTGTTTCTGTCTGTGTCTCTTTCCCCTGTGTCTGAATGCCAATAATTGTTATATTTGTATATGTTACCTATATATATATTTATATATATATATATATATATATATATATATATATATATATATATATATATATATATATATATATATATATATATATATATATATATATATATATATATATATATATATATATATATATATATATAAATATATATATATATATATATATATGTATAGCACAATAATCAGATGCAGATATATCTTCTATGTGCCACATACAGATAGATGAGGGTAATCCTGTCTGATAGGGTGGTGAGAGACAGTTAAGGTGTACATAGTTGTGCATATGCAATGGCATATACAGGCAACACAGTTCTATTGTCAGGTGTAGGTTTAGACATGGGCTGTAATTCTCTAAGTGTAGGAGCATGCCCAGTATGACCGTCAGTAGTAATAGTGGGACTCCATTCCAGAGCTACCTGTACTCCAGTCCAGGATTTTGTGTGCTACAGCTGATTGCCTGGTGAGCCCATGTAAACAGTCTAGCACCTCAGTGATATACTGGCTGAGGGATCTCCTGGCTGTGTGCTATCCTTATTAACTGAGTCATATCCTGGGGTGGGTACAGAGTACATTGGACTGAGCAGAGTTTTCCATAATATGTGTGATATGTTCTACATAGCACTGTGATTTCCTGGTACGTCAGTGGCAGATCAGTATACAGTAATGTGAGCAACCACTCACAGACATTTGTTTCCTGACTCCATACACTGTAGGGAACTATGTTACAGCACAAGTTGTTCTAGTGTGCACATTCTATGTTTGTCTGGCCAGTGGTTCCCCTTTCCCTTAAATGTGTCTCTTTGTCCTTCTGTAGTACAGTCACAGCCTTTGTCTACAGTTGCTGCTTTTATGTATTTGTAGTTATGGTGTGAGTAGGTAGAAGTCATAACATCACACACAGGGTTACAGACTTCACAACTCTGTCTGTACCTGTTTAGCAAGTTGTCAATCATTGTGCCCCATACATCTGCTGTGGTCCTCAGGTGGTTTGTGTTGTACTGTTATTCTAAGGCTACAGGTTGGCTATAGCTCTCAAACACTTAGAGACAGACATCTGAAGAGGCCCATATGTAACAGTCAGACACAGGCTGACAGACATGGGGACAGGGTATTAATATTGCTCTTCCAAACATAGACAGATGGTAGAATGGTTTTGTATTAGCTTGCATTTTCCTTACGGGTATGACATCTGCATCTCAGCTGTCTGTCATTAATGTTTTTACATCTACCTTTATTGGTTTGCAAATAGTTTGCCAGGCAAATGCAATGTTATGACAAGCAGAACAGATATATGAGGCATACGTGTGGACATTCTGTGACACCCTGTCATTCCAGGGGTATGGATGGTGCCCACTGACTTGTTGTCAATACTGACACAGTAATATGTCAGCCTTTATATCATGGTGCTAGACTGACTTATCACAACCTGCTGTTCTACTAGGCACTGTGTAGGTTATTCAGAGCTGTGTGCTGCCCATATGCATGGCCCTCTGTCCCTCCATTGTCCAGCTTTCCAGCAGTAACAAATATTGACTTCTGGACAGTGAGTATAACTCCTACCGTAGGTGTAGCTGACATGCAAAATAGCTGGCACAGCCAGTCTTGAATCATGGACCCTGTCAACCACAGTACTGTACTTAGACCACTAAGCCACAACAGCCACCAGTAAGTGCTGTCTACTTTCTGACACTATTAACCGTGCACAGACATAGTACATTGATCCATGAATATTGTAGAAATGGAACAAGTTATCAAGTTGATTGTGACAGCCCTGGGAATGTGTGGTCTGCTGCTATTACCTTACAAACATAAATGTTACTGCAGTTCTATGTGAACACGGGCGTGCTGGGGGGAGAGGGCATACCTCTAAACTGTACACATTTTCAGAGACTGTCCAGATGTTTGCCTCATATTTTGGGTCCATTTTTCATAAAATTGTTGTGTGGAAAATTACTGTGAAATCATTAAAGAATGAAGTTAGAAAGTAATTACAGAAATTTGAGTTTCAGAGTCCTTCCCCATCAGAGAATTCATGCTACTGCAACACCTATTATTCTATCAACTTTTTATGTTTGTAAGAGCAATATTTAAGACTTGTCCCTGTTTTCGGGCCTTTGCCCCACATTTCTTTATGGCTCTGTACAGATTTCTTGCTGTAAGAGGTTTAGAAGTATGTATGGGACTCTAAACATTGACAACCAATCATTTCTCATTTGACCCCGCTGTTTGTAAGTCCCTCACATACTGCAGTGGATTTTGCTAGCTTAGGGCTTACTGCATATTGTGGGGCATCAGTATTTGGGAGGGAGTTCCTGTTGTCCCACATAACTGTCCATTGTCTGCTGCTATTCTGGTAAACCACTCCATTCCCGTGCATGTATGCGGAAGTACGATACATATGCTACCACAGTCTACTACCCCATTCATTTATTGTTAAGAAGAGTGGCGTACCTTGTGCCAGTGGCAGATGAGAGGACAGTGCTTCAGGGTTGACTCTGTCAGATGCACTCAGTACACAGCCTATACATGGTAAGGTATAGGTAGTGTGATATGACTGGCATCCATTGTACTGTGTGCATGTGAGTCAGAATGAGGTGTCAGTCCCTGGGTCTTTAGGATGTCAGTGTATATGTTATGAGTTACCTCTTTGCCAAGGCCAGGGTGTACAGGGCATGCCTATGTCTGCCTACAGAGACAGGCTCAGGAGGTTCCTCCTCCGAGTCCCCCTGTGCCTGTGGGGACCTTGGCAATTGTGATGCATGCCAGGTGTGGGAGTTGTGATAACTGCCAGGGCTGCCAGCACACACATTGATGATAATGCCCTGGGCATTGCACACAACCTGGCAGTTGATGGAGTGATACCCCTTGCGGCTGACGTAGACTTTACCCTGCTCACTGGGTGGTGCTTTGATGTGCACATAAGTGCAGTCTATGGCACCCAGTACCTCTGGGTAGTGTACTACATAGTGGTAGAGATGCATATTGCGGCTCCTCTCATCAGGGGTGTTGGGAAAATAAATGTGCTCACTGGCATGTCTTAGCACAACATCCAGGAACTGGTGGAGTACCCTGGATGTGGATGCCTGTGAGACCCCCATGATGTCCCCAGCAGGTCTTTGGAAAGTACCTGTAGCTAGTATTCTTAAGGCTACACATACCTTTATTTTCACTGGGATGGGTTCCCCTTTGTTGGCTCTGGGTCTGAGGTGAGGTCAGCAGAGCTTGGTGAGTTTCTGTAGTATGTCCCTCTCCACCCTGTAGCGCTCTACTATGTCCAGCTCATGTAGCCCCTGAAAGGTTACCCTGGGCCCGAACACTCTTCTCTTCCTCAGCCTGGGCCTATTGTCAGCATCATCATCATCACTGACCTCAGCCTGTAGTGCATACAGATGTAGCAGAGCAGCAGCAGCCCCTATCATTTTGCCTGTTAAATTCCCAAGTGTGTACTCCAATGGTGCAGAGTATATGGGAGAAATCAGATTGAAGGGTGCATGCATACTTTATAGTGGTATAATGCAAATATAGACTGTGTGATTGGTTGACTGATACATTCCACCTGCCAGCTATATTATTAAAGGTTTTGAATGGGCCAGTGTCAGTGGAACAGGGCTTATCAATCATTTATGCTTGATTGGCTTTCCCAGGCTATTTCCTTTTTTTTTCTCATTTCTTCCACTGCTAAGCCTCACAGAGCTCTGCACAAACCTGTGGAGCTAGTGTAAACATTGCTGAGGAGAAAGGACACTCCCCTGTACACTGTCATGCTTAGCTTTTCTTTAATCAGCTAAAACATGTGCCACAAGGCCAAGCACAGCTTATTAGCCTCAGACACACACCCCTGCTTAGCTGAGTGCAAAAAGGCACCATTAAGCTGCGATCTGTCACATCATGACACACCCCCTTTTCATGTCAGCTGTCTCTTCTGTCTACACTACCGCGGTTCTAACCCTTACACAGTTAGTACCTGTTGACACGGTGGCCCATTTTGCTATTCAATAAACTTGGCTCATTTACATACACCTAATTGCGTATACCCTGGATACTGCACTGCACCAGGGCCTATATCCTTAGCAACCACTATAACCTGCCATTGTATGACTCTGCATGCTGGCCACTATAATGCAATAACTTTGCATAGATGTAAATTTCATATTATACACTTTTTATTTATTTTTATTTTTTTTTTTTTGCAAAATAGCATGTTTGCTCATCACTGCGTGCTGCTTAAACATGGTATATGGATTAAAATTAAAAAAAAGTAAAATTTTTAATATATTGCATTACCTTTTTTAAATTACTGAACATAGTTTTAGCCATTTGCATGCCTACTGGACATTATATGACCTTTTATTTGGGCTGTTACAGCCCCTGTTTAATTTTTATCCTCCAGTACATGGTTTCTAACTCTGTACATTTTTGAGGCTTACACAGCACCTACAAGGGTACCTTTATGCTTCCTGAATTGCAAAATCATGTCATTTACATGTTTTTTACCAGCAGATGAGGTGATTTGTATTCCGTGCAGACCTCCATGTCCACATGGTGTAAGGAAGCTCATGCACGCCCCGAGCCTTGTTTCCTGGATCACTCAGCATC
Organism: Protopterus annectens; assembly: GCF_019279795.1. Taxonomy (NCBI): domain Eukaryota; kingdom Metazoa; phylum Chordata; order Ceratodontiformes; family Protopteridae; genus Protopterus; species Protopterus annectens. The sequence continues at coordinate 172,999,063 of NC_056725.1, forward strand.
CATGTTCCATGTTCGAGCCTTACTTAAAGGAGAATTGCTCCATGTAGGGTTTATTGAATTACCCCATTTTCTTTCTTTTTTTTTTTTGCCTGAAGCCAAATAACAATATACATATACAGTTTGTATATGGCTTGAACAAAACTGAGAGCAACACTTTTACTTTGAACAAAATGCTGTGCAATTTTTGCATTTTCTCCCTTTCTAATGTCTAGCCTAATGTTACAAGACCTGTCTATAAGACATATCTACATACATATGTATATATGTATGTACAGTATATATATATATATATATATATATATATATATATATATATATATATAACACACACACACACATATATATATATATATATATATATATATATATATATATATATATATATATATATATATATATATATATATCCACCCCTCTGGAAAAGTACTAGTGACCCAAATGTATAAAATGTTATATAATTAATGTCTATAGCAGTGTTATAAAGAATTTATTGTAGGTAAAATGTTGATTGAAGTGTTATGAATGGGAAGTGTTTCTATTGTGTTACTTGTTTCTTTAAGAACAGAAAAGCACCTGGTTGTATCAGTTAGAGTAGTTGTGTTTAAATAGCTAGTGGACAAAATATGTTTTATACTTTTTTTAATAAATAGTGAACAACATATTTTTTATACTTTTTTTAACCATATAAACCTGCTGTATACAAGTGTCTCTTTTCAGTGGCAACCTTTGGTTAAGTGACTTGCTTAGAGACATAGAGTAGGCAAATAGAGATGGAAGGAATCAAACCCTGCACCCTTTAGTTACAGGAAGCAGATCATAAAAAGTTCAGAGCTTTAATGCTATGCACTAACTGCCAGACTACATAGAAGCCCAATCAGAGAGAATTTGTACTTGAAGAAAAGGGAATTGGTGTCCAGAACAGTGGCTCTGTGAGACAGAATCAGCCTGTGTAAAGGAAGACCTGGAAAGAGAAACTGCTAATTGTTTTTTGTAGAGGGATCCAGTGAAAGCTACAAGCAGAGATTGTTTTCCATCAATATCAAACCCAAGTATAAGACTTTGTTAAAGGTACTGGCTTTTCTTTTGGTTAAGCTTACAAAACTTTGTTTTTTTCTTGGAAGAACTGACATTTAATTTTGTGTGTATACAATAAACCAGAATTCTTGTTATAAAACTGATGGTCTCAGCTGCTTTAATCTTCCAAATATACATATAGGTATATATATTCAGTAATAAATATATTAATTCTGTAGAATAACTACCATTATCCAGAACAAAGTGAGAGTCACTGAAGAGCTAGGGCAGGCTGTTAGCAATGACAACGTCAATAGCTAAGCAGAAAGCTAGTCTTATAGTCATGTGTAATTAAGACTATTACCCGAGTTTGAACTGCATTGTTCACCCTAAAAACAGGGATGACGTATCTGCCCCTAATGGAAACTGACAATAATGAAGCATGCAAGACTGTCAATGTGAACTGCTTGTAAATCCCTAAATGTGGCAGCTATGCATATAAAGTCATGTACTCATTTCTGTTCATTCACCTTTTACAATTCTTGGTAAAACTTTCATGCATGCAAAGCCACAGTAAACTTGACAATCTAAATCAAAATTTAATTGCTTTCATGCATAGACTATGTCCCCAATTCCACAAAGTTAGGCATTATAAAGCTAGGTGCCTTCCTGAAATTGTGTGTGTGTGTGTGTGTGTGTGTGTGTGTGTGTGTGTGTGTGTGTGTGTGTGTGTGTGTGTGTGTGTATCTGTGTAACAAACTATATTATTGTGGCCATAATTTCTTTTATTTGATCTCAAGCAGACACACACACACACACACACACACACACACACACACACACACACACACACACACACACACACACATATATTGCTATTGACCTTTCACATAATATCCTGTCTCATCCCCCAAAACAGCCACTTACATTTTTAATTAAGTGAAATAGATAATGGTCACAGTAATGCATTTCAGATATTTCACATAGACATGCATACATGCACTGACCCCTTCTGCAAAAGTATAGCACTATCATTTAAATGAAATGATGTAGCTGTAAGGCTCATGCTTTTCCACAGCCCACTAGATTAAACTACTCTCTGACTCTGTACCCCTCAAATGTTTGATGATTAATGTAATCAAGTAATTCTAATAGCTCTTGTTTTTCCACACAGCCTATTGCCCCCAAAATAATCACTTAATGATCACAGTCAAATATAAGAAATATATAGAGTCATAATCTGTACTCCTGTTTGGAGAAGCATTTGCTATTTATTCAACCTCCACCCCACTCCCCGATCAGCATTAAAAAACACATGCAATCATAGATCATTATACTGGGCATTGCATGCTGTTAATATGCCATCGATTTAATTAGGTGTTCTGCCTATATATGTGTGTGTGTGTGTATATATATATATATATATATATATATATATATATATATATATATGTATATATATATATATATACACATATGGATATACACACACACATACATTATATATATATATAGAGAGAGATGTACTTCAAATTATCAAAGTACCAAAATATCAATATTAGACATGTTGATTCCAAAAGATCAAACACCCAAATACCAACACCCCGTGCTAGTTATAGATACCTCCCTCATAATAATGAACTCAGAACTGATCATATGATTCTTCTATCACTTCTGGCAGCATTACAAACATTTTATATTATGAACATTCAACTATTTAAAGTGCTCCCACATATATTATTTTTAATTAATCTGCAAAAGTATATTGCCCAAGAGGATTGCAGTGTTGATCCCGTTGGCAGTCTGATCAAACTCATTCTAGCCCATAAAGCCATATGAAATGAACAAAGAATGCTATTAAGCATGGAAACTCTAAATGGCAACAAATTATTTAAATATACAGTTTCACACAAATCCAAATAAAACAAGTTGAAGGAATTCATATATCATTCAACTCTAACCCTGAGAATACTTTATAGATAACTAATAACAATAGTAATTGTTGTTGTTATTATTTATCATATTGAGGTAGTCTAGGGAAGAAATTGACTAATCACATTTGTTGTTTGGTCATTGTTAAACAGTCATTATACAATGACCCCCCCATTAATATTCCAAAACGTGCATGCTGATTGGTCAGCGTGCACGTTGTAAATCAGAGTTATAGTAATGGAAAAAGGTCCGGTCGCCCGGACTTTTTCCATTAGTATAACTCTTTTTTTTTTTTTTTTTACAGCAACGGCAAACGCAAGATCTCTGTTGCTTGTTACTACCTGTCTCGCCATGTTAAACGAGTTTAACATAGCGAGACAGCTTTTAAAAAAAGCAACAGAGCATCTCCATTGCTTTTTTTAAAGTTGTCTCGCTATGTTAAACTCATTTAACATAGCGAGACACTTTAAAAAGCAACAGAGATCTTGCTTTCTCCGTTGCTTTTTTCAAAACTGTCTCGCTATGTTAAATGGGTTTAACCTAGCGAGACAGCTTTAAAAAAAGCAACGGAGATTCTCCGTTTCTTTTCTTAAAGCTGTCTCGCTATGTTAAACCCATTTAAAAAGTAATGGAGATCTTGCTTTCTCCATTGCTTTTGCCCACAGCTCTGATATACTGCGTAAATATATGCATGCGCAGTACATCAGAACTGCCTCAGAATACCCAGACAGCTGCGGAAGGGCAGCAAGGAGGCATTATACAATGCCATTATTTAAGAAAAGTAATTATTTTTTTTTCTTAAATAATGTCATTGTATAATAGCACACTGACGCCTGGGTGGGTAATGCTGGATTTACCCAAGGTTGGCTTTGTTTGGCCACTCAGGCTTTGCCTCGTGACCAAACCACACCAACCGTGGGTAAATCCAGCATTACCCACACCCAGGCATGAGTTATTGCTATATTAACCTCTTGTAATATATAGTCTCACCCAATGCAAGTTACCACCACCCATTCACTTGCTTCCTGCAGTCCCCCCTCACTCTGACGTCACCAGTTGCCACTGGATGGGAAAGTGTTTCTAATCAAAGTTTTTTTCCACTTTAAAATAAAAATATGAGAAGGCTGCATTATCTCAGGAACAACTTTCTGTCAGTCATCTGTTCCAAAATCACTCAACATCCACAGTAAAAGGGGTTAAGAAAGCAAGTGATATGAGATCACAGGGGAATGTATTACTTCTCACTCACACAGAGCTCTTGGCGATGAAAGCAGCACAATGACTGCAAAATAGGCATTCCTTTTGTCTGTTGTGCACAGTATGGATTTACAAAACAATTACCTGCCCTTGGTAGAAATGAAACTGGAAGAAACATATGAACTTTGAAGCTAATGCTGGGAGCTGAGCTAATACTGGAAGCTAAGCTAATACTGAGAGCCGAACTAATACTGGGAGCAGAGCTAATACTGGGAGCTAAGCTAATACTGGGAGCTAAGACAATACTGGAAGCTGTGTCATATAATAAGTGAAATGAAATACAGACAAGTCAGCAAAACAGTGTTATACAAATGGAAATACAGACAAGTCAGCAAAACAGTGTTATAAAAACTGACACAATGAAAGCATATACAGAATGATACTGTGAGCTACTGAGGTGAAAGTTTTATTTATTTATTTATTTATTGCATTTGTTTACTGGGTAGTGTCTGAATCGGCCAGGGGCCCATTTTCAGTGGAGTCCCGGGGAGAAAAGCTCCACAGTATTACAAAAACAATGATTGCCAACAATACAGGCATTTATACAAGCAATAGTACAAGAACAAGCAAATGCACCATACAATACTGTGCAATTTATACAAGACAAATATTACAACAGAGGATAGTAATTATGATGAGAAGCAAAAATAGAAGTGGGTTGGTAGTTATCCAGGGAAGAGGAAGAGCACAGCCAATGATTAGACAGATGTTCCCTTAGGAGTGTTTTAAACTGATTATGAGTCGGGTTTTTTGCTATTGTCTCTGGAAGCATGTTCCAGAGTTTGGCTATTTTGCGGGAGTAGAGGGAGTCGCCATGATAGTTGTGGGAGCTGGAGACCTTGAGTAAAAGTTTGTTAGAAGATCTGAGAGCTCTGAGATTATTACTAGGTTGGACAAGGTGGGAGACTGCATGGCATTTACTATGGAAATGGATTACGCTGTGGGCTAAAGTTAGCTGATTAAGCGATAAAAGGTTCGGGAGCTCTAGCCAGTTTAACTGTGATAGAGCTAATCAGTGGTGAGATCTGTATGGTTGATTCATGGCATATTTAGCTATCTTGTTGTAGCATGATTCTAGTCTGTTGAGGTCTGATTTTCTAAGATTAGTGAATATGACAGATGCATGCAAGTGGGTGGATATCAGGTGTGTGCGAGCAGTGACTAGCCTGGCATTGGGAGTAAGGTATGGTTTGGCCCTGTATAAGGTGCCTAGTTTGATGTGGACTTTTTTGATGGTTTGAGCAATGTGTGTATCAAATTTGAGGTTCTCATCTATGGTAACACCTAAAGGTTTAGTGTGTTTTGTGGGGACTATCTTGTTTCCATTTGTTGAAGTGAGTGAGAAGTTACTGAAAACTATGATTTTGGTTTTGTTGGGATTTAAAATTAGTTGGTGTTGAGAGAGGTATGTTTCAATGTCCTGAAACGATGATTGCATTTTTAGTTGGAGTTCTTGGGGTGTGGGGGCACAGCAGATAAGTGTAGCATCATCAGCATAATGTACAACTGAGGCTTGCTGAGTAGCTGAACTGAGGTCGTTTGTGAATATGATAAAGAAGAGGACCAAGTATAGATCTTTGTGGTACGCCTATGGAGATGGAGAGTAGGGGGAGAGAGAGTTTTCCCATTTTGTAGCTTGTTGAGGACTGGAAAGATAGCTATGGAACCAGGTTAGTGATGAAGAGCTGAGGCCGTACAAAGATAGTTTCTTGAGTAGTAGTTGGTGGGATACAGTATCTAAAACTTTCGACATATTGAGAAAGATGGAAGAAACAAGCTGGCCTTCATTCATGAGGTGATGGATGGTGTTAGTGAAGTTTAGGAGGGCTGTGCTAGTACTATGCTTAGATCTAAAGCCATGCAGTGTACTGGAGAGGAGGTTATTGTTAAGGAAGTAGTTAATGAGTTGGTTCTGGATACATTTTTCTAGTATTTATCATACTTTTTTTAGTATTTATTGTCTAGTATGTAAAGTTATCTGCAAGGAGCTAAAGGAAACATATCGCATAAAATAATGAAATGTAACAGCTCACAATTGCTTGGAAGAACCTGCCTAAACTGGTTAAACTGGAGAGAACTAAAGTATATGAATTCTGAAACTGAAGCTTCTGAAAAATGTACTTATTGAACATAAAGTTGTGTTTAAAAAAAGAATGGATATATTGTTAAAAGGGACCACAATTACTATTAATTTTTGAGCAAAAGCTAAACCTGGGTTCTTTAAAGCTAGATCAGTTCCTTAAACAATGTATCTTAAGGCAAGTGACAAGTAAATGGATTTCTGATAGGAAAAAATATAACTTCAATAAAATATTCAGAATTATCTACTCCTCTGGTACCTATTGAAATGTGATAAAGCAATTAGATTATATGGAGTTTAAAAATTAAATTCTTTGGAACAGTACCTCATCTCTGAACTGGAAGACTTTTCTATGCTTCATACAGGATCAAAATTAGACATGAGCCATATTTATCGATAATTAGTTTAGGATGATAAATATAAGGTATTATAAAAACTTGCTAAGGAGCGTTTATGTGTAACCATTTATCTCTGGAGTATCTTCTGCTCAATATTTGTCAAACGGTACATTTCTGTAGGTATAGCCTGTTTACTGGCCTCATGCAAAATCTGCAGAACACAGAGCAATTGTGTATGTCAAAATAATAGGTAAATTCTCTTAAGAAACATATAATTTTTGCAACAAACATAAAGTACTTGTGAGAAAAAAAGTAGATACACACTCCCCAGGATTCAATAAAGGGTTTTTTCAATGCCAGAATAGTGCAGCAGCTTCTGCACAGAATATGGCCACCGAGCTATTCGGTAAACAAGGATGGGGACGTACATGAGCCTGCTAGCACTATTCTGGCACAGACACCACTGAATAATGCTAATTACCTCATTTGCTGGTGAAAACCATGCAAATGAGGCGAATTAGCAATTCAGTAAGCAGGCAGGCATCCATGCCAGAACAGTGTCCATTGCAGAAATGTATTCGGTTACTGACCATGTACATTTCAACAAAAATCAAAACGGGGGCATGACAGCTCAAAGTAAAGCATATATTATAATCATTAGGCATGTCAATGGCCAAAAATTTGGCCATTGGCATGGAAAAGAGGCAAAATTATAAAAATCAAAGTTTTTTTTTTGCGGATTTCAGCCGTATAAGTGTAGCGCAGTGGCATCCAAATGAGATCATGCCAAAAATTTTAAAAAATGTGAAAAGACTATTTTAAGTGAAATCTGCATTTTGCCATTATAGTGGGTAGCATGCAGAATCAAAACATTGACAGGTAACACTGGTTGCTAAGGAGAAAGGCTCTGGTGTAGTGGTGTAACAAGGGACTAGGGCAGTGGGGTATGCAAATGAGCTCAATTTATTGAATCACAAAATGGGAGACTGTGTCCACCTGCACCTAACTGTGTAGAAGCTATAAGGCAGTGGTGTAAGTAGGAGAAGTAGCTGACATGAAAAGGGCGTGTGTCTGAGGCTGTATTTACTTATTCCATGAAATGGGGAGCATGTTCCATTTCTGCTTGAAAGTGTTTACCTTAGCTAAACGGGTTTGCTTAGCATGCATCGGGTCTTAAACAAAAAAAAAAAAAACGGAAATAGCAGAACTGTTTACATTTGGGCAGCAGGTCTGCTCGGTATCCGCAGAAATGGGAAGGGAAAACAAAAAAATGTGAAACAGCATAAAAGCAATCAAGTACAGATAATATAGCTGGCAGGTGGAATGTATCATAGTCAGCCAGTCATACAGGCAGCATCTGCAGCACACCAGTATAAACTATGCAAACACCTTTCAGTCTGTTTTTTTCCACAAACTCTGCACCATTGGTGTACACACCCAGAGGCATATTAACTGACAAAATGTTAGGGGCTGCTGTTGCTTTGATACATCAGTATATGCTAGAGGCTGAGGGCAGTGAAGAGGATAATGCTGACAACTGCCCCAGACTGAGGAGGAGGAGGAGAAGAGTGTTCAGACCCAGGGTAACCTACCAGGGGCTACATGATCTGTAGATAGTAGAGCGCTGCACTACAGAGTGGACAGGGACATACTTCAGCAATTCATTGAGCTGTGCCAGCCTCACCTCAGACCCAGAGCCAATAGAGGGGAACCCATCCCAGTGGATACCAAGGTATGTGTAGCATTAAGAATGCTACATACAGGTACTTTCCAAAGACCTACTGGGGACATCATGGGGGTCTTACAGGCATCTGCATCCAGGATACTTCATCAGTTCCTGGATGCCATGCTACCAAATGCCGGTGAGCACATTTACTTCCCCAGCACCCGTGAGGAGAGGACCAGTATTATGTGCCTCTTCCACCATGTAGCAGACTACATGGAGGTACTGGGTGCCAAAGACTGCATGCACATCCACATCAAAGCACCACCGAGTGAACAGGGTAGGGTCTATGTAAACCATAAGGGCTTCCACTCCATCAATTGCCAGGTCATGTGCAATGCCCAGGGCATTATCATTAATTTGTGTGCTGGCAGCCCTGGAAGCTATCACTACTCCCACATCTGGCATTCCTCACAGCTGTACCAGGGAGTTGCCAGGAAGTGACATCCCGTATGGCCATCTGGTGGGGGATGCTGGCTGTGCACTGGAGTCATGGATGATGACTCTCATCAGAAATGCACACACACCCACTCAAGAACACCATAATGAGGCACATGCACAAACCAGAATCATTATAGAGCGCGTGTTTGGGATGCTCAAGTCACGGTTTCGCTGCCTTGACATATCTGGTGGAGCCCTGCAGTACTCTCCAGCCACATGTGCACACATGCAGTGTGTGTCATGCTACACAATATGATCCTGCAGAAACAGCTGCAGCAGGAACTGCACAGGGAAGGGCCACACAGCCCCCTACCATTGTCAAGGTCCCCACTGGCACAGAGGGACTCAGAGGAGGAACCCCCTCAGCCAGCCCCTGTAGGCAGACTGAGGCATGCCCAGTATGCCCTGGCCTTGGCAAAGATGCAATGCATAGCACACACACTGACACTGTAGGGACCCAGGGACTGACACCTCCCTCTGACTTGCATACACAGTAAAATGGATGGCACACACATCACACTACCTGTACCTTACCATGTATAGGCAGTGTACTGCGTGCATCCGACATAGGCAACCCTCAAGCACCATCCTCACAACTGCCGCAGGCACAAGGTTAGTCAGTCTTCTTAACAATAAATGAATGGAGTAGTATGTTTTGGTAGCATATCTATGGTATTGCTGCATGCATGCAAGGGAATGGGGTGGCCTACTGGGATAGCAGCAGACAACTGACAGCTATGTGAGACACCAGGAAATGTTTGCCCAATACTGGCTTCCCCACACTATGCAGTACTACCCAAGGTGATAAATCCCATTGCAGTATAAGTGAGGGGCTGACTAACTGGGGGGGGGTCATAGGTCACAGGCATAGAGGTCAGTGAGGGGGTCCCATACTCACCCCTCAGCCTCACCCAGCACGTGAGCTGTAGAAAATCATAAAGAAATGTCTGGCAGAGGCCCGCAAATGGTGACAATGATGAAATACCCCCTACAGACTTACACAGTGATAAGCACAGCAGGTCTTGCAGTTGGAGTAAGGCTTTGAAGGGTAAAAATTCTGAAGCTCAAATGTATGCCATTACAATCTGACCTGTGGTCTTTAGTGATATGCCTCTAGTCTCCAAGACAGGGCACAATATTATGCTAAATGGAACCAAAACGTAAAGCAAATATTAGCACAGTCTGTGCAAATGTGTACAGTTGACAGGTCCCCCCCCCCATATTCCCATAGAAATGCAGTTACATGTATGTTTGCAGGGAAATAGCAGAACACACATTGCCAGGGCTGTCCCAATCAACATGATAACTTGTTGCATGTCCACAATATGCAGGCATCAATGAGCTATGTATATGTGTGCTTAATACTGTCAGGATGTGACCAGCACCTACTCCCAGCTGTTGTGTCCTAGTGGCCTAGGTACAGTACTGTGGTTGACAGGGCCATGTTCCAAGAACTGCAGTGTCAACTATTCTGCATGTCAGCTACACCTATGGTAGGAGTTGTACACACTGTCCAGATGTCAATATCTGTTCATGCAGGAAAGGTGGAAAGGTGGACAGGTCATGTACAGGGGGCCATACATATGGAGAGTACACATCTTGGAGTAACCTACACAGTGCGTACCATACCTCTCAACTGTACAGACCTATTGCAGAATGTCCAGAGGTTTGCATCACATTTGTGGTCTGTATAACATGAAATAGTGGTTATCTGGCAATTCATTGGCAAATCACGTAAGACCAAGGTCAGAAAATAATGACAGATTGTAGTGTCAGATCTCATACCCTATAGAAACATGCATGCTAATGCAAAACCTGTTATTGAATCACCTTTCTAGGTTTGTAAAGCCAATACTTAAAAATGGTCTCTATATTTAGGCCTCTGTCCCCCAATTACTTAGGACTTTGTCCAGCTGTCTGGTTCTCAGAAGTTGAGAGGTATGGTGCCTAGTAAGACAGCAGGTACCTGAAGGTCAGTGTACTGCCAGTTTTTTAAAGGCTGCCACCTTTCTGTGTCAGCACTGGCAACAACATGTCACTGGCCAACATCCATACCCCTGGAATGACACAGGTTGTCACAGAAGGAGCACAAGTATGCCTTGTATATCTGTTCTGCTTGTCCTAACATTGCATTTGCCTGCCAGCTATCTGCAAAACAAGAAAGGGTCATGTCAAAACAGCAATGGCAGACCCATAAGAGCAAACAAGCAATTATCAAACTGGTCTCCCAATGGACTATGTTTGGCAGAACATGATTAACACCCTGTCCCCATGTGGGGGCCTTTGTCTGACTGTCATATTTGGGCCTGTCTAGATGTCAGTCTGTGATGGTATGACAGCTAGGCCCACAGGTAACCTCATAATAACATATAGCAACACAAACCGTCTAAGGACCACAGCAAATGTAGTGGTGCAATGATGGACAACCTGCTAAATAGGTCTACAACCTTGTGTGTGATATAACGGCATGTGCTCTGCTCACATCAGAATTACAAATACATAGCAGCCACTGTGGCCAAAGCCTATGACTGGACCACAGAAGGACAAACAGACACACATAAGGGGAAGGGGAACCACTGGCCAGAGAAATGGAGAATGTGCAAACCAGAACAAATTGCGCAGTAACATAGGTGCCATGCAGTGTATGGAGTCAGTAAACATCACCTGCAAATACACAACACACACCCATGTAAGTGGAGGTCTGCAACAAAACATAAACCCAAACAATGGACACCTCAGAGGCAAAATCATATAAGAACTCCACAAACCTACACACCACAGACCATGTAGACTCTACACACCAGGGCACTGCAAACACTAAGGCCTTACCCCAAACCCCAAACACCTACCCTACACAGATAGGCTAACAGCACTGTCCCTCTACCCCATGCCATACCGACTCTGCTGATGTAACCCCTGTCTGGCATACATAGCAATCCAGACCCTGCCTTGATGGGACTGTTGCAAATTTGGAACTCAAGGCCCACTCCATCAACCTGTAGGCACAGCATCAACCTGGGCTGTGATATCAGTACTGCTTGTTGGTGTGACAGATAGGTGTAGCACACACTCTCCCACCTGTGGAATACATTCCCTGTCAACAGCAAGCCAAGTGCCTCAATACCCCTAGTGATGTGCTCCCTGTATAAGTGCATGGGAAACACAAAATACAGTCCTGTGTTTCCATCTGTGTCCCTGCTGGAAAGGGACTCTGTGTGCTGACATGAGATAACATGGGCTACACTCTTGTTGGTGTGGGTTATGAGGGCTTCAGGGCCAATACCCTACTAATGTCACAGCAACCTATCAACCTATACACAACTGTCTGTCGGTGGTTCACCACATTACTCTGTACTGCTCTGCCACTGACATACCTGGATGCCACAGTGCTATGTGGAATATACTACACATACAATGGGCATTTCTGCACAGTATAATGCACTCTGTACCCACAGCCATACCTCTCAACCTTTGACAGCAAGACATCTAGACAAGGTCATAAATAAAAGTGAGACAAAGGCCCAATGATAGGCACGTGTTGTAAATATTGCCCTTACAAACTGAGAAAGTTGGTAGAATAATGGGTTTTGCATTAGCAGGAATTGTCTGAAGGTTATGAAGTCTGACATACTAATGTCTGTCAGTGTTTTGTAACATCAGTCTTCAATTATATGCAACTAACTTTTCATAAAAACACAAGTTTATGTAGACTGGACAAAACTTCTAGACAAACACCTGGACAATCTGCCAAAAACTGTACAGTTGAGGGGTATCGCCACACCAAGATATGACTTTTCAGGTAAGAAGAATACTACACAAGCAGAACATCCCCAGCCAGTATATCACCAAGCTGCTGGACTGTTTACTCAGCTTCATCAGTCAACTGACCGTAGCCACACCTCTCAACTGGCCTTTTTGGGCAAGAATGTATATAGTTGGGCTTATAAATATTGGTCTGTGCATCATACATCTTGTATTCCTCTGGCAAAGCACTGTGATGATCTGAGGATGTCTGTCACTAGGTAATGATACAGTACATTCCAGTGTCAGACATCAGATATGTCAGAAAATGTCTGCTAAAAACAATACAGTACCTCTAGGAAAGTCCTGTTTTCTTTTGAGAAGTATGGCTGTAACAGTCAAAACCCCGGACTGGAGTAGTACTATCTCAGGAATGGAGTCCCACTCTCACTATAGAAGGTCATACTGGGTATGCTCCTACACTTAGAAAATCACAGGCCATGTGGGAACCCACATCATCTATTATATATATGACTATATAACTGTAATGTGCATATATGTCTGCATACAGACAGCTATGTACACCTTAACTGTCCCTACACATACACATCAGACAGGATTACTTCATTGTGTAATAGTACTGAGGTGGGGGTTAGAATATCACATCACCAGCCTGTGTGTGTGTGTGTGTGTGTGTGTGTGTGTGTGTGTGTGTGTGTGTGTGTGTGTGTGTGTGTGTGTGTGTGTGTGTGTGTTTGTTTGAGGTGAAACAGTTTTAGGCCAATTCCACCCAGTACACTTCCCAGTGCTCTACTTTAGCAGTCCTGCTGATATCATTCCCCTTAGAAGTACCTTTTCACAGCCCTAGCCCTATAAGTTCTGTGGCACGTGCAATAACTATGTAACAGTATAATACAAACAACTAGATAGATAGGGGTACTATATTTATTTATTTATTGACATTTGTTAACCGGGTTTGTCCAACTGGGCTTGTGGCCCATTTTCAGTGGTCACCTGAGGAAAAAAGCTCCAGTAGTACATTTTTAAACAAGTACAATTTTAAACAATATTGATATAATAGCAGTTATAGCAAAAAGATTCACATATGTTGGGTTACATGCATAAAGTTAAAGTTGCATTAAAAAGAAACTTAGTAACATAATTTTACATTAATATAGTTCAATAGGTCAACAATAACATTTTTTTGTTTGTATAAAATTATGCAAATGCATAGTAGACACATTGGAGAGAGAGGTGTAATGAGGTACTAAGTATGGATCTTTTGAGGGTACATAAAGGGAAGGAAGACTAGGTGGGGTCATGGCAATAGCAGGTCTGGGAATTGAGAAAATAAGCTTTTAGTTCATTTTTAAAGTGTGAGGTGTGGGAGACTAAACGCAAGTCAAGGGGAAGTTTGTTCCAAGCATGGGCAGGGGGGTGTTTGTAGAGTAGTTTGCCTACTGAACTTTTTGGGTGGTAGACATCAAGTAATTGTTGGTTAGAAGTACGGAGGGCCCGTGATGGGATATAGATGGAGGGTCTATATTAGAACATCAAAGTTTCAAAACTTTGAATGTTATAATATCGACCCCTATTCAGCGAAAGCTGAAAACATCGAACATACAGAACAGCGAATTTTTTCCTAGGGGAAAAAATTTGCTGTTCCAAAACACATACACACAACACAAGCACACCAACCAAACAGCAATCCATACACATACACCTAAAATCTTACACCTAATCCTACACTAAACTATACACACCACTAACTATCCACTTACCTTAACCCAAACCCTAATCCTAAGGTCCGTCACTATCGCACACTCACCTCACCTGCGCCCTAACCCTAACTTACCTACCCCGCCCTAACCCTCATGTCCACACAATCACACACTTACCTAACCCGTGCCCTAACCCTAACTCACCTAACCCGCCCTAACCCTCATGTCCACACAATCTCACACACACCTAACCCGCACCCTAACCCTAACTCACCTAACCCACCCTAACCCTCATGTCCACACAATCGCACACATACCTAACCTGCACCCTAACCCTAACAAACCTAACCTGCACTGAATTGCACACTTACCTGAACCCAACCCATAACTTTCCGCCACAGTGCTGAAAATACTGAAGCAACAGAAATGGACAACCAAATTCTTTCCCTAGGAAAAAATTTGGTTTTCTGTTGCTTCGATATTTTCAGCTTTCGCTGAATAGGGGTCGATATTGGAACATTCAAACTTTTAAAACTTCGATGTTCTAATATAGACCCTAGATGGAGACTAAGGAAGATAGAGATGGACAGAAGGAAGTTTTATAAAGAATAGAGTGTAGCATATGAAACTGGTAATATAGCAGAAATTGGGGAAGTTCAAGCCATTGAAGAGAGTTTAAAGAAATGCAACGGTGTGAGTTATATGGGGAGTTAGTAATGAATCTGGCTATTTTATGGTAAGTCTGTTGGAGTTTGTTTAGAGTGGAGGCCTGGATATTGGTAAGAACTGGGTTTGGCGTATAAGAGAGAGGGGAGGAGGAGTGCCTGGCCCAGGGTAAGTCTAGATTCAGGGGTTAGGAATTTTTTGTTCTGATATAGCAGACCTAGTTTCTGGTTTGTTTTTTTTTATACACTGGAGTATGTGTAGGTTGAACTTTAGTTTGTCATCGATAATGACCCCTAGGAGTTTTGTGTGGGTGTCAGGTTGGATAGTTGTATTGTTAGAAGATGTAATAAAAAAAGAGGTTTTGTGATGAGAAAGAGAACGGGGAAGGAAAAGTAGGAGTTTGGTCTTTTTGGGACTTAGGATCAGTAGGTTGTGAGAGGGCCATTGTTCAGTGGATAGTAGGGCTTGTTGGGTCAGGGAGTGTAGTTCAGGAATGTTATTTGAGATGGAAATAAGTGTAGAGTTGTTGGCATACTGAATAAGGGAGGATTGTTTGCATGAGGTGTAAAGATCATTGGTGAAGATGTTAAACAAAAGGGGTCCTAAGATGGTGCCTTGGGGAACACCAGTGGAGATGGGAAGGAAATGTGAGGAGGATGAGAGCCACTTGACAGATTGTTCCATACCAGATAGGTAACTATTAAACCAGGCAAGTGTGGAGGGGGATAGGTGGAGATTTGCGAGTTTGGATAGTAATAGAGGATGAGAGACAGTATTGAAGGCTTTGGAGAGATCTAGGAAGAGACGGGAAATGCATTTATTGTTGTCTAGGGCCTCTGCAATGATATGAGTGAAGGAGTGGAGGGCAGTGGTCGTGCTGTGGTGAGGACAAAATCCATGTTGGGTAGAGATAAGTAAGTGGTGCATCAGGAGGTGATTGAGAAGCTGCGAGTGAATACATTTTTCTAATATCTTGGAGAGGAGGGACAGAATTGCAATAGGTCAGTAGTTTGAGGGGGTCAGTAAAGTTTCTACCTTTATGAAGAGGGGTAGTAAAGAAAGATTTCCAAAGGATGGGGACAGTTGATTCTAGAATAGATCGATCAATTAATATAGATATAGGATAGGCAATTGAGTCAGCAGCAAGTTTGAGGAATGTAGGAGATAGATTGTCACTGGAAGGAGAGCAAGGTCTTAGCTTGAGTAGTCGAGATTTGATGTAAGTAATGGGATCTGGCTCAAATGAAAACAAAGTTGTGTTAGTGGGACTTGAAGGGGTGGGTGTCAAAGTAGAGTTTGGCTTAGAGGTTACCAGATTTTGGATGGAAGCATTAAAGTGTTTATTCAGGAGGGTAGCTGTTTCCTGAGAGGAAGAGTTAGAGTATGGGGAGGGATTAGAGGGCTTTCCAGGATAGAAGATGTTGCTGAGAGTTGACCAAAATTTTCAAGGATTGGATTTGTTGTTAAGCTGAGCAGAGCTATAGTATAACTTTTTGTCATTAGTTGTATTTTTTTGCAAGGTTCCTCAGTTGCCTCTATTTTTGAAGAATAGGTGGTTGTTTAGTTTTAGTCCAGGTTTTCCAAGCACTATATCTTTGTTTCATAAGGGACCTAGTCTCCTTGGAGAGCCAGGGAGCATGATTTGATTTTACTCTGATCTTCCTAGAGGGAGCTAAGGAGTTTAGAGTACTCATGAAGATGCTATTGAAAGTGCTTACAGCATCGTTTAGGGGGAGGTGTATTAGGATAGACCAATCTATGTTGTGGAGAATGGAGTTAAATTGGGATGAATTGAAAGTTGATAGTTTTTGACAGTCTTTGATAAGGTGGGGTTTAGGAATATGGGAGTAATGTCTTAAAATGGTGGTAGGGAGATGGTCTCTGAGGGAGTCAGGTAAGGTGGTTGGATTGTGGTATTTGTGGGGGGAATTGGTAAGGATCCAGTCTATGATGGAGCTGGAGGTGGAATTTTTATGGAAGCGAGTGGGAGATGTTATAAGTTGGTGGAAGCCGTGTAGGTGGATACTGAGTTTGGGGGAGTCAGTTGTGAGTTTGGACCAATCAATCTTGACATCACCAAGGATAAGTGTCTCATATGGTATGTTGTGGGAGAACCAGGATAGGATGTTTTCAAGAATGGGCAGATTGTTACCAGGAGGAAGGTAGATAGAGGCAATTGCAAGTTTTTTGTGGGGATTCAGATGGCAGTTAAGGATGATGATTTCAGCTGAGAGGAAGTCAGGAATTGGGGAAGGGTAAGGTGAGAGGTTAAGGTTGTTTGAGTAGAGGATGGCCATGCCACCCCTTCTTTTACAGGTCTATCAGATCAGAAGATATTATAACCTGGTGGGAGTATTTCACTATTTGAGATTTGTGGCTTGAGCCAGGTTTCAGATAAGTAGAGGATGTGAGGGGTATTGAGAGCTATCCATGAGTGCAGCTCAGTAACTTTATTTGCTAGACTCTGATTATTCAATGAGTAAATAGTTAAGTATTTGGATGGAGATGATTGTTGTGACTGAGGTTGGTGACTTTTAGAGGAGTAAGATGGGGGCAGTGTAGAGGTAGTTTTGGGGAGAGTGTGGGTGGGGAGAGAAGAAGAGGGGCCAGGGTTGGGATGGATATCTCCAGAACAAAGTAGATTTTTAGTGAGAAGAGAGTGTGTAGTAGATGCTAGATGGAGTTTGTATAATTTTGACTTAGCTTTGTGGAAAGGTGTAAAAACCTGTATTATGGATAGTTTATATAGACTTGAGGTAGAGGTAGTAAAGAGATTAGGGGAGATAGTAAAAGATGAAGTAGTTGGATATATGTTATATGAGTGAGAATTTGGTGAACATAGGAGTGGGTCAGCGAGATTGGAGTGGTAAGAGGTGGAGATAGAGACAATAAGGAGTAGTGTAGAAGATATTAGAAAATAATACATGTTGGAATAAAATATGGTCAGACAGAGTAGGTAGAGACAGTGGTATAGAGAAAGTGATGTTGACAAGATTGACAGATTAGTAAGGTGGTTGTGGCAATAGGCAGGAAGTGAAATTGTAGTGGCTAGTGGGACAGGAAGGGGAGGGATAATTAGGTATAAAGGTAATTGTAATGGGGGTAGGTGGGAATGGGGGTAGGGGAGTGAAGTGAGCCCGAGCGTAGCGAGGGTGAACGGAGCGAGGCTAGCACCCTGGTCAAGATGAAGTCAGAGAAAAAATCAGAAAAAGATAGTGAAAAACTAGCTTGAGAGACAAGGATATAAAGTTTCTAAAGGTATAGTCACCAGAAATAAATAAAAAAGAAATAAAATATGAGCAGAAGTATGCTTACAAAAGGACACTGGCCTCAAGCTACACAAGTAGATTTACTTCAAGCAAACCCAGTGCTGTATGGTTAAAATAAGCTACTATAGAGAGGGGCTTTGGAGAGGGGGAGAGGTCTTACTAGCAGCTAAAAGCGGGGCAAAAAAATAAAAAAAATTAATATGTAAGAGTCTGAAGACAGTAAAATAGGGCAGGTGCACTAACAAAGGCAGTTATGAGTGAGGCTATAAATGAATTCAGGGAAGGGTAAAGTACAGAACCGGAGAATATACACGGAAACAGTATGAGGATAGTGGGTAACCAAAGAGAAAGGATAGGAGCTGTTGGTGTCGGCTTTTCATGGCTACTAGCAAAAAAAAAAAAACACTGAAAATTCCTGTTGTGCTTATAAATTCTACCATTAATTAAAAGATTAGCTTATCATGTAGTAGTTATTCACTGGGACACATATTTCAATGGTACTATTTTAAGCTTAAAATGGTGGCTTCCAGACGGATGGTTAGAGTTGCAGGGTATCTGTTATGGTCCTCAAACCTGTGCTGCCTGTAGTGTGGCCAGGAGAAAAAGTCAGGGGAAAAATCCATTAGGGTTCAGTGGTATTATTTTAAGCTTAAAATGGTGGCTTCTGGACCAATGGTTAGAGTTGCAGGTTATCTGTTAAGGTCCTCAAACCTGTGTTGCCTGTACTGTGGCCAGGAGAAAACCACAGGGAAAAATCCACTGGGGTTTACACAGAGCAGCAGATGCTCAGCAGCATGAGGGGGAAAGAAGGTTTCAAAATGGCACCAGCTGTTGTGAGGCACCTAC
The DNA here is from genome assembly GCF_019279795.1 of Protopterus annectens. Lineage (NCBI taxonomy): Eukaryota > Metazoa > Chordata > Ceratodontiformes > Protopteridae > Protopterus > Protopterus annectens. Next base: position 173,018,091 of record NC_056725.1, read on the forward strand.
TATTCCCACTTCTGGCAAATGTGTGTTTGTGTGTACAAGTGTTTGTAAATGTGTATGTTTGTAGGATGATTTGTTTTCAGGACATTCCCACCCACAACACTTCACAGTGCCCTATTTTAGCAGGTCTGCTTTTGTCATTCACCTTAGAAGTACCTTTGGGCACTTGTCAGCCCTATAAGCTCTGTAGCGCATGTGATAACTGTGTAACACTATAGTACAAATAATTAGAGAGGTAGGGGTTTTATTCAGGTCTATATTAGATCATCAAAATGGCAGAATTTCAAATGATCTAATATTGAACCCAGTATCGCAAATTCTGAAAACAGCAAAGCTGCACAAAACTGAATTCTTTCCTAGGGAAAGAATTCGGTTGGCCATTGTTGTGGCTTCGCTGTTTTCAGCAATTCAATGGAAAGTTACAGGTTGGGTTAAGGTAAGTGTTTGATTGAGCGGATCTTCGGGTTAGGGCGAGGGTTGGGTGAGTTAGGGTTAGGGCGCAGATGAGGTGAGTGTGCGATAGTGAGAATTGGGGGTTAGGGGCAGGTTAAGTGAGTTAGGGTTAGGGCATGGGTGAGGTGAGTGTGCGATAGTGATGGACCTTAGGGTTAGGGTCTGGGTTAAGGTAAGTGGATAGATAGTAGTGTATGTGCAGTGTAGTGTAGGGTTAGATGTAACTTTTAAATGTATGTGTGTGGATTGCTGCTTTTTAGTGTGCTTGTGGTGTGTGTTTCTCAGAACAGCAAATTTTTTCCCTGGGAAAAAATTTGCTGTTTTGAGGTTTTGATATTGTTAGGGTTTGGGTTTTGCAGTTCGACGTTACGGCATTTGATAATGAGCCGTTTCGATGATCTGATATAGACCCTGTTTATTCCCAGTTCTAGCAAATGTGCATTTGTAGGATGAAGTATTTTGAGGACTTTCCCACCCAGTACACATCCCAGTGCCCTACATTAGCAATCCTGCTGATGTCATTCACCTTAGAAGTACCTTTGGGCACTTGTCAGCCCTATAAGCTCTTTAGAGCATGCAATAACTGTGTAACACCATAGTACAAATAACTAGATAAGGAGGAGTTCTATTCCCAGTTCTGGTAAGTGAGTCTGTTTGTAGGATGAAGTATTTTGAGGACTCTCCCACCCAGTGCCTTACTTTAGCAGTTCTGCTGATGTCATTCACCTTAGAAGTACCTTTGGGCACTTGTTGGCCCTATAAGCTCTGTAGCACATGCGATAACTGCGTAACACTATAGTACAAATAACTAGATAGGCAGCAGTTCTATTTTCAGGTTTGGCAAGTGTGTATAAGGGTATGTACAAGAGTTTGTAGGACAAAGTATTTTGAGGACTTTCCCACCCACAACACTTCCCAGTGCCCTACTTTAGCAGTCCTGCTGATGTCATTGTTCTTAGAAGTACCTTTGGACAGCACTCAGCTATATAAGCTCCCTGGCGCATGTAATAACTAAATAACAGTATAGTACAGATAACTAGATAGCAGGGGCTCTACACTCAGTTGTGGCAAATGTGTGTGTGTGTGTGTGTGTGTGTGTGTGTGTGTGTGTGTGTGTGTGTGTGTGTGTGTGTGTGTGTGTGAAGGTGTTTGTAAGTGTGTATGTTTGTAGGGTAATGTATTTTGATGCTCTTCCCACCCAGTACATTTCCCATTGCCATACTTTACAAGGGGTATTGATGTAATCACCTTAGACATACCTTGCGACACTATTAAATTGTATAAGCTCCGTTGCATGTGTGGCAACTACGTTACACTGCTCAACACTGTAGTATACATAACTAGATAGGTATGGGGTCCTAAACTTAATGCTGGCAACTGTGATACTATCTGTGTGTATGAGATTCACATCATCCATGTGGGTGTGTTTGGGTGAGACTCCTATCCACTGGGGGTGTGGGTTATACCATTTTGAGGCCTGTACCACCCAGTACAAATCCCATTGCCCTACTTTATAAGGCCTGCTAATGTCATCACCTTAGATGTACCTGTATACACGTATCAGCCCTATACGCTCTGTGGCATGTGCAATAACTGCATAATACTATAGTGGAAATAATTAGATAGGTAGGGGTTCTAATCTCAATACTGACAGCTATAGTAGTGTGTGTGAAGCATATCAACTGTGGCTGTTGTGTGTGTAGGTTATACCATTTTAAGGCCTGTTGACCCCCTACCCATGACATTACTTTAAAGACCCTGTTAATGGCATCTGCCTCACATGCACCATCTAACTCTATACAGCCCATGCCATCTAACTCTATGCAGCCCATACCAGTCATCTGTATAGATGTACTTGGGATATCCACATGTTTGCAATTTATATGTGGTCTGTGTCCCCTGACAATGAGCATTCCTGTGATATAATTGCCAAATATGTCACAGTTACCATACTGACACACATGCCAGCATCAGACATCATACCTGACTGACACATAAAGCTGATACAATGTCTGTCACTCAATCACTTGTGAAGGTTTGTAGGAGCTTTAGACAAGACCAGCCACTATGTTTGCTGGGTTATCCCACCATCCATGAAGGCATTCGCAAGATTACATGTTGTAAGAGGTTGTGTGTTACGTCCCAGGCATATAATCTATGTGGAACATGTCATGTGTATGTAGCACTATAGTACATACAAGTGGATACGTAGGGTTACTAATATGTCTATTGGCAAGTGTGTATGTGTTTCTGTATGCATAGCCCCTGTGGTTGTCTTCAGTGTGTGTATGTGATGGCTATACCATTTTGTGTGCCTCTTCCACCCTTTGAACTCCCCCATTGCCAAACTAGTGTCAGCCCATACAGATATCATCCACTATACAAGCACAGTTACACAGTTTCTAACACCAAGCCACTTTGGTGCATGCAGCGTTCGTATCACTGTGTATTGTACATTAATAGATAGGTAGGTCATATACTCTGAGAAGTCTCACCTCTATATGCATGCGTGTTTCAATGCATGTCCCCATGCAGCGGTGTGTGTGTGTGTGTGTGTGTGTGTGTGTGTGTGTGTGTGTGTGTGTGTGTGTGTGTGTGTGTGTGTGTGTGTGTGTTGGTGTGTGTCAGATGGCTCTAACATGTTAAGAGCCTCTGAACCCACCATTGGCAATCTAACAGCCCCTGCAATTGTTACCCACTTCAATAGTAGTGGCAGACACTGCCACACTACAGTACCACTGTGCTATCTGTGTTATGCATCTAGCGCTATTGTCTGTAAGACTGTGAAGGTAGGGGCTATGCTCAGCCCTTCGTCAGCTGCCCCATGTACAGGACTATGACTCTGTGTGCACTACCAGCAAGAGAGGCCAGACATGCATATGAGATAGCAGACACACACGCTTTTTATTGTCAGGTTAGACTAACACAAGCTGACCTGTGTCAGGAATATATACCCCAAACCTGTCATTTACAGTACCAGGCATACCCTCATCAACTGCATGATGGTCGAGTGGATGTGACAGAAATGGCAGGGGCAACAGGTGCAGATTGCTGAATCTGTTGCAGCTAAAGTAATGGCTAAGCTTGTGAGTGACCTAGTGCCAGTACTCAAATAACCTCCTCTGTATGTGTGAGCCTGCAGTCCTACAGAACACCCAGGTGACATGTATGAAGGCTAGGTGGCTGTGTCAAGAGTATGTATGTAAGGTCACACTGTTTGCCACAATTGCCCCTCACACACTGTTGCATGTAAATACCCTGGTAAATATGTACATATACATATGTACCTTGGCTATGAAAAGGTCACTGTGTTTCCAATCCGTCTTACTCATCATTGCTACTGTCAGCAGGCCCACAGCCTGCAGACACACAGACAACTGGAACACAACCAGAATACAGTATGTGTCACTACAGTCAGCAGTACTAACAGCATTAGTGCATCATGTCTAACAAGGTACATACACCTCAACGGGTACCCATAACTACTGCCAGCAGACAGCACCGTACACAGCACGACATTGCTACACTGTGCTATAGTTATCCTGTGCATCAAACCCATATGAGCATGACCATGCATCGATGGTATGGATAACAGGATTGTGGCACAAGTATCATCACATGCACAGGGTGTGGTGTCAGATTTCCAGATGGGACATATGGCTAACATCGTGTGTGTGTGTGTGTGTGTGTGTGTGTGTGTGTGTGTGTGTGTGTGTGTGTGTGTGTGTGTGGAGGGGTAGTGTTCATCTGGGCCATGCAGAGGAGCTGTGCATGTCTGTTGGTGACTAGCCTGTGATAGGGATGTGTGAGTGTTTGTCTGCACACCATCACGCCATGTGGATGCCCGACACATGACTATGTTGGACAGCTGTGGACCGTACATGGCAGGATGTACAGTTCACCATCTCCCGGCAGGGATGCGGGAACTGGTTCTGCCAGGAGTATCACTGGCACAGCCAGGCCCAAGGGCAGATGCAATACTACTCCCCAGTGGTGACTGCTATCTGCTGAATCCGCGTCCCTAATGGGACTGGCCAGGACAACACACCTATAGCCTGTTGTGGTGTGGTTTGGACAGCACCCTCCCTTCGGTAGTGCTGTTGGTACTGCCACTATGGGACTGTGAATATGCCCAGCCATGTGGGCTGATCATGTTCATAGGTGCCGGAAGCTGTTAAAGACTGGGGGGGAGGTGGAGGGTGAGAGAGCACTTAGTGATCTAAAAAGGGCAATTTTTTATAACTATTTAGTGCCACAACATAGGTTCACTTGGAGGACATTTTAAGCTTAGCCAATTTCCTTTTTGTGTTTGAATTAACATTTTCTGATTGGTCTTACCTATCCCATGGCTGATAATTGTATATTATCCCTACGGAGAATAACTGTGATCATACCATAGATAATTTGAGGGGACACACGTAAGGGATGCAGCATGTAGGAGCTGCCTCTATCCATTAGTGGCATGAGGGGCAATCCTGGAGTACATTTTCTATTACCGATCCTTAGATCCAAGTTGCATTTGAATATGTACGGATAAGTTTTGTTTAATTTTTATGGATAGTCTGTTCTGGAATAGTGGTAGCCTCTGTGATATATATCCATCTCTCCACAACATTCAGTTTAGATACCTGGACTGAGTATTTCTGATGCCATTTGACTTGCTGATGTTCAGTAGGTCCATCTGTATTAGGTCGGAGGATCCCTTGTATGTCAGACATGTCTCCTTACAATTTACCTGATTTAGCTACTGTGTTAAATCATTTTGTACTTATTTTCATGTGTGTGTGTGTGTGTGTGTGTGTGCATCTTTTAATTGCTGTAATGCATTTTGTCCAACTTACTTCAGGTATGTAACTATAAGACTTTTGTAACCAGATCATTGCTGAAAATGAGTCCTTGAGGCTGAGACCACTTACTTCCTCAAAATAAAATGACATCTATCCTATATTATGAGGCAGTCAACAATTTCTTTCTATTTTCTTTACATGTTCAACAATAAAATGACATCTATCCTATATTATGAGGCAGTCAACAATGTATTTCTATTTTCTTTACATGTTCAACATCAGGAGGGAAAAGCCTTCTTACTTCAATATTCTACTCTGACTCAGCACCCCAAAAATGTCTTACCTAGTCATCATTATGGATTTCCCCTCTGCTATATACCTGCCTAGTATTTGCTGTTTCATCTTGAGCATACTGATCTCATCACGTTACCATACACCTAACTCAGAAGTGTTCTGTATTATGAATTCTGTTGTTATACTTACTAAATCATTAATGTAAGCTGCTAAAATTGCCACTGCTTTGTAATTGGATGTTCTTTCCCAAGTATCCTGTATCCTCCCAAGTCGTGTCTGAAAGCTAAAATCATTCAGCAAATAAACAAAACAGCCCCTATAGTAGGAGGTATTTAATGTTCTACTTTTCTCAACAAAGTCCCTTTCTCATTTAAAATCCATATGAATTTAAGGCTCACCAGGTTACTATGCAGAGATAATCTGTTTCACAGACAGTGAATGCTAACTTGCAACTCAAAACTTTATTTCATTACTGTTACTCAGCTTTGCATCTCCAAAATAAGGCATAGTACCCATATTGTGGAATAAATGGGCAAAATGTGGAACACCAACTTCAACTAGGAAGCTCGTGGGATTGCTAAAATGTGCTACTTTATAAAAAAAGTATAGTGTTCGTGAATTATGATTTACCATTGCTATCATTTAAAAAATAGCTTACCACTCAGTGTCTGACAGACCCTTTCAATGCAGAACTGCAAAAACTTGAGTTTTTAAAGACTTTGAAAACAGAGACGTATTTTTCACAATGAAAAACACTGGATAAGTATGTCTCCAGTACATAACATGTTATTAAATAACATTCAATGCCCAATAATAACAATTCATATGCAGCCTATATTCAGGAAGCTAGTGCTCACTATTAAGTTGTTTTTAATCGCTTGAGCAACTTAGAACAATTTTTTATGTATGTCTGATTTCTAGTTAATCCATTCACAGACTCCATTTCAGTTTGGATATCCTCCATCAACTAATACATTTAATTAGATAGACATTAGACAACTTTCTGTATTAATTTGACACACTTGCCAGTCCTACATTTCAGCCAAAATTTATGAAGTGAGGACTTGGTATGTAAGCGTTGACAGTATCAATACAGAAAGCTCAAGCACTGCATTATGGAATGTAATTAGCTTAGCTAATATAATATAATCTAAATGGCAGCACAGGTAGCGTAAACAATGGAGCCTTAAGCAGCAAAGTAAACAACAGAGCCTTAAGCTCGGCGCCACTAGCAGCTAATATAATATCAAAAATTCAGCACCAGCAGCTAAGCTAAATCAAAACGGGAGCACCAGCAGCTAAACTAAATCAAAATGGGAGCACCAGCAGCTAATATAAGTAAAACGGAGCACCAGCAGATAAGCTAAATCAAAATGGGAGCACCAGCAGCTAATATAAGTAAAACGGAGTACCAGCTAATAAATCAGTAAAACAGAGCACCAGCAAAGTAAACAAGGGAGCAAATAATGAAATAAATGAGGTAAATGGAGCTTTACTGACTGGAGCAGCTTCAGTAAATGGAGCTTTAATGCGAGTCTGGCAGCAATGACATGATCAGGTGCACTTTTGTGATTAAATTTAACGCATGCGTGCATCCTCTGTGTGCAGGTCTTAAAGCTGTAAAAGTGGGAGGGTCCCTCCCCCTCACCCTATGGTTCCGGCGCCTATGATCATGTTGCTGACCTATGTCCACCTGGCCAATGCCCTACTCCCACCACATGCTCAAGCACAGACATTGCACTATTGAGCAGTGACAATGTCTATCCCCACTGTCTATCCACGACATTGACAAAATGACGTATGTCATCACAAATGCCATGGAGGTTGTCACGCATGGCAGGAAGCACTGCATTCATGACCCTGAGCATCTGTCTGGTGTTGTGGTAAGTATGCTTCTGTGCCTCCATGACAGACCATAACGTGTCTAGTGACACCTGCTTCTGTGCCCCCATGACAGACCATAACATGACTGGTGAAACCTGCTGTGTCACTTGTGACAGGGGCTTGATAGCCAGCAGTCCTCTGTCGAGCACCCCTGTCCATTTGCCTGTGTGTGACCTCACCTGCTGTCTGGCTATGGCTGGTGTCTACACTCACACCCGCCATACTCAACACACTAGCCTGTTCCATGCCACCACCTTTAACCTGTCCATTATCCGTGGCTGCTGGGAACTGGGTGTGTATGGCCATACTGACTGTGTCTGGGAACATGGTGAGTGAAAGTGGAATACCAAACAATGGCTCAGATTCAGGCACCAACAACCCCACCTGTGCCTCACTATAATCACCATCATCATGGGAGTCTGCTAAGACAGTGACATCAGGTTGTGAGGGGGAGGAACACCAACCCCTTTGGTCACCTGCAAGGGGAAGACAACATACAGTATGTAAATTAATACCCTGCAGTATTATGTTTGCTGATACACACACACACACACACACACACACACACACACACACACACACACACACACACACACACACACACACAAGCACACTCCTGGTACAGTCTGGCACAGCTGTGAAACCTATGGGCCCTTCAAGGCATGCATTACAGTAGTTCTGCCTGCCACAATCCATCTCTTTCACTGCTACTGTAAGGTCCACAACAAAAGGTGACAAATCCTACTGTGTGATGGGCCTAGAAGCAGAATGACAATTGTGGCCAAGATCAAGGCTATTGGAGTGAGCTACACAGTGTCACCAAGTGCAAATGCATGCACTGTAAGAGCTGACTTACTGCTATACAGACCCCACACAATGACAAGATGTAACGATATGTGATGATAACTGATGAAGGAACAAGAGAATACTCTATCACTGCAGTATCTACACCGTTCAGACTCACAGGGATTCATTTCAGACAACATTGCAGGACAGTCTACATTACATAGAGGAAACATGTAAAGTACTAGGTGCATAGCCTCAGAAGATGATACCAGGCTATTGGCCCTGATGCCCCCATAAACCTGGCCCAGACTGTCACCCATGTCCCTTCAAAGCCAGTACCTGTTTCCCCTGTCCAGCTGGGACACACATGGGATCCCAGGGGTGTCTCAACCATTTCCCATGCATTCGTCCAGCTTCTTCTTCAAGGAGGCTATACACATACTCTGCTAGACATGGGGAGGGAGTGTATTTTACAGACAGTGTATTGTGTGGGACACTACATTATCCTAACATCAAGTAATGTACATGTCACAGACCAGGTGAGAGCCTTGCGTGCATGATGCATGAGTGGGGTTTCTCTTATAGATATGCTGAAATGCCATCAAGGCTGGTTTGGAAATGGCCTTGTATGCCAGACACAGGTCACCTATGATCAGTCTCTATGAGACTGAGTACAGGGACAGGGCTTTCAGCCTAGCTGTACATGATAGGTGTTGCAGACCCTGGATTTTCCCGATTAGGAACCTCTGTGCAACTGCTGCATTTGCTTGGCAAGGTACATGCCAAAGGAGCCATTGTACTTGGTAATGCAGCTGATAAGGGTGGAGTACAGGGATGTTGTGGCCTCCTGGTTCCTGGATGACATACCCATATTTATGAGGTGGGCCATGTAGACAGCCTTCCATACAATGGTGCCCACATGGTGGGAAACTGTCAGATTGCTACCAACCTTAGTGCACAAGTTGCCTCACACCTCATTGCATGCTCAGTACATTATTACTGTCATAATTAGTGTGTAACACATCTGCCACAGCAGGGAGAATGCGCATCTCCTGCATCTCCTGACATTCAGTTTGTGGCAATGCTTCTTGCACCAGTCATTAATTGGGTAATGGCCTCTTGGGGGATGCTCACATCGGTAGGGGAATGTAAGACAGTGGCCAGATGCAAGCATCTGTAAACCTGGTCAGCCACAGACCACTGCTTTTGTCCTGTACCTCAGATACGTATATCTCAAACAGTAGAGGCCCCCAAACCGATCCTTGGGGTACACCACTTTGAAAGACTCTACTACTAGAGGTAGGTTCCACTAATTTGACCTAGTGGGTACTATCATTAAGCTAGTTAGCTACCTATTGGAAACATACAGGTCGATGCCTAGCTGTGTAGGCTTGTGTATCCTGGCTGCCTGGAGATTATTGTGAGAGAATTAGGCTAGGTGAAGGTAGGCATTGTTCACTATCTTCCACTCGTCCTTGTGATTGCTGACCACTTCGGAGAAGTCGACCAGGTTTAACAGGCCTGATTTCCCTTTGACAATGCCACACTGTGTGGGCTCAGGCATTTTGAGGTTGCTGATGTCCCTGTTCATAATGTCCTTGTTATTGCCTTCCATACCCTTGGAGAGCAGGCTAGTTAGGCTGATGTGCATATGATTGGCTGGGTCAGTGGCTTGCTCCGTCTTTGTGTATTGGGATGACAGTGGCTGTCCTCTGTGCAGATGGGATGACACCAGTGCTCAGGATTTAGTTGACTACAGTGTGTAATGGATCTGAGAGCTCATGCCTGTGTTCATGTAGGATGCAGCCAGGGATGGTATCAGGCCTATGGAGACTTATGTGTGTTGCCTTTGAGAGGGCATTACAGACCTGCTTCCTGATGATGAGGAGAGGGGGAAAGGTGCTGTGCATGCACATGTGTACTGATGGGGGGACAGGGGGGTGATGTTTACACTTCACCTGTCAGCATCAGGTTGCCTATATCTATGCCGTATGTGTATGTGGTGTTATTGACCACCACCACTACAGAGCAGATTTGGGTGTTGCCTCTGGGATTGCAGACATATATGTGGAAGGCTTAGTGATTGGCCTTGGTGGAAGTGTCCAATTTGCACTCAAAGACAGCCTTAGGGTAATTCCCCTGTGACATTTGCTTGTGCAGACCAAGGTGACATTGCTTCCAATAAGACTCGTGTTCCTTCTTGGCCCTGTTCAGCAATTATTTCCACCTATTACTGTATTTGTGTATTGCTGCTGTCCACCACAGATGCTTACTCTACCTTGAGGGTGATGATGTCGCCCTGTCAGGTATTGCTGAGTCCATACAGCTATGTAGGTGCTCACATAGTATTGTGGTGTGGGCTTGGACACTACTGCTAGTTCCAGCTGATGGGACATTGGCTTTAAAGCTACGTCTACCTGCTCTGAGGAGATTTATAGTCATTTGTGTAAAGTTTATTTTGTTTGACCCTGAAAAGGGGGGGGGGGCAAGGGAGATGGTGACCTGAACACTGATGGCTATGTGGTCAGATCTTACCAAGGAGGATGACACTGTAGGACTGCTACATTGGCTACTCATGTTAGTTATGACCAGGTACAGGATATTTCCACCTGTCATGTGTCATAATGTTTGGCCAGCCTGGAGGTGTGTAGGTGTATGATGATGTTTAACACTCCACCTCCTGTGGCTTTGCAGCCCTCCATTTGGGGTCTAAATGTATGATGGGATGAGTAGCCTGGCAAGGTTAATGTGCTCTCCACAGCTGCAAAGCAGGTGTCAGTGACTGCACAAATGTCGGCATCCTACAGGACAAGGTATGCTTACATTGACATGGGTTTCATGCTAAGACACCTAGCTCCTGTTAGAGCAAGACATCTGCATAAAGGCACACATCACTGGAGTACAAATGCCGGAAAATATTGTCACTTTATGAATCTAGCTGAAACACACTTAGTTGCCAGCAAAGACAGTGTCGCATTCGCAGGTCTACCCTGCAGGATATGACATCTGACAATCAAATGTATGCTATTATGTTATGACTTCAGTATTTAATGGGTTGCCAGTGATATGCCAGGCAATACACAATTGTATGAGGCATTGACTACAAATATGAGGCAGACGTGATCAGTCTGCAAAACTCTGGACAGTTGTCAGGTATGGGTTCAGTATATAACATACAGTTCAACGCACACTTCTGTGCCTGTTGTGTACTATGCACATACCCTATATAAGTCTCTTACATTTGTAAGACAAGCATATGTATCACAGTAGCATTCACAGGTGACATATGAATATTTACAACATCCCAGGTAGCTGGCCAGGCACTGTCACACTCAGTATTGGACAACAGACACTCCAGTAGTAGTCATACATGAGCTGATCTTTGCTGGGGTGACTCAGGGGCCAGAGATGTGATCCATGTCACTGCAGACAGGGCAAGCAGGAATGGCCATAGGTGCCAGACAGCAGCATGTGTGTCCAGCAGGTCTTGTTGCGATATAGTGTTTAACTTCCTATTTCACATTATTGCATCCCCCCTTCTGCATTCCATTACAACCTTAGAATAATGCAAATGGTTAGGTTTGTGTAGTCGCATTCTGTCTTTGTGTAGATGGGTTCAGACCTGTGTTGGATAGGCAGCATCTTACCTTTTGTAGGTAATGCTCATGAGCAGGTGATAGCCTGTGCACCAATCACTGTCTCCCACTTGCTACCTGCATCCAGAGCAGTTGTGGTATCTTTACATTAGCCAATGCCATGGCAACACAGTGCTATAATTAAGTCCTTCATGTGGGCCCTGCCCCTTTTCCTTGCCTGTGTGGAGGACATTATGGAGGTGTGGGGGCTACAGCTTCACAGATGGTAGGTGGAAATACCTCTCAGGACAAGAGATATGGAGACACCCCAACAACATGTGGGACAAAGCACCAGAACTGGGTACAGATTGTAAGTAAGTATTGCTGTTATACACATACAGGATTGCTAGATTGACAGGGTTTGTCTAGACATGCATTTTCTGCGTGACTTGATGTCTGACAATGATATGTATCTGACATACCTCTCAACTGTCCAGATGTCCACAGACTGCCCAGGGGTTTCCCTGTTATGTTTGGTCTGTTCCTCAGACAATTTCTGTTTCTGTTTTTGAGAAATCAGTAGGATAATGTGAGGATTGTAGTCCGTAAATGTTGAAATCCATTAGTGTTTCAGACATCATATCTTTCAGAGATGTTATGTTACAACAGACCCTGTAACACCAGCAACTGTTTCAGTTTGTAACACCATTATGTAAGATATGTCCCTCTTTTCGGCACTCTGTCCCCCAAGTATGTCATGCTTTGTCCAGATGTCTTGCACTAAGAGATTCAGAGGTATGGTATATCATTATTTAGTGACTGCACTCCTGATATCATCCCAGTGACTTAGCAGACTCCTTGAAGTGGTATGCGGCAGTGGCAATAAATATGGTCCCACACCCTGGACATTCTGTGGAAATCTGTACATTTGAGAGTTATGTATGTCTGGCCATTGTTAACAGACTGCCAAGATTGTGTAGCAGTGTTGTATGTAAATGTTTGTTGGGCTGAGTAGGGGGAGTAGCAGATGTGAGTGTCATATATCCTTTTCTATCTGATTGTGTTGCTACAGTTGCTGGTGCTCTATCAGGTGTATATGTTTGTAGGGGCAGACTGATACATGTCCTGTAACACCTCAGGATTCCCAGTAGACTGTGAGTTAGGCCAGTATATGTCAGTGTAGTGTGTGTCTGGCAATCAAGATATGTTTGTTCAATCAGCTGTTGTACTGTACAGTTCATTTGGTGTACTGGTATGTTGCTGTGACTGTGGTGCAAATGGTTGTGGACAGAGAATTTCTCATCAATGTATGATTTTCCCTACAGTTCCATCCTGTAGTGCATGATATATTTGGAAATACATGGGTAATTCCCCAGAGCTGATTTGGGGTAGTGTCATGTTGGTCTTACTGTGGTTCAGAAGGTGCTGGGTGAAATGGTTGGCAGCTTTCAGTGTTTTTTCTCTTCTGTTACATGACTGCAGTCATACCTCTCCACTGTCCAGATGTCTAGACACTGTCCAGATATGTGGCTCATATGTTTGGTCTGTTCCCCATAAAGTTGTGGGTTTCTGACAAATCACTGGGCTGATGTCAGCATTGACATCAGTAAATGATGACAATCATTTGTGTTTCAGACCCGGAATCTATCAGACAATATATGTTAAATCAAACCATGCTACTTTAGCAGACTTCTATGGCTATAACAGCCATATTTCAAAGTTGTCACTATTGTTTGCCCTGTATCCCCCCACTTTGTCAGGCTTTTTACAGATGTCTTACAGTAAGACATTGGTTATATATGTGTGTGTGTATATATATATATATATATATATATATATATATATATATATATATATATATATATTTGTATTTATATATATATATATATATATATATATATCAGAGTACTATGGATCTATATTTTTCCATTATGTTAAATGACTGTAGTGCATGATATGTTTGTAAAAACATTACAAATTCCTACAGCTCAGATGGTGTAGAGGTATGTTGCTATGATTGTAGTACACAAGGTACTGGGTTCAAGACTTTGTAGTTATGACTTTTATTTTCACTCATGTTAAATGACCATAATGCATCATATGTTTGTAAAAGCATTATAAGTCTTTACAGCTCAGATGGTGTGGTGGTACATTGCTGTGATTGTAGTGCACAGTTTCCTGGGTTTCAGACTTGGCAGTACTGATTATTTTGTTACTGGGCAGAACAAGGGCTGATGGAGATAGAGTGATTAAGGCACTTTTAAGCAGTTGTAAGCTGGTTTGCATGGTTTTGAGTGAAGCTAAGCAATTCTAACAGATGGTTAAGTTCTCTTAGCTTCACTTAGCACCACTTACTCCCGCTTACACCCATGCTAATTTTAATTAAAGAAAAGAAAAAAGACTTCATACCCTTCAGGAAATCCGTGCTAATGGAAAATATGTTATTCTATCAACTTTCCAAGTTTGTAAGTACAATATTTAAAAAGTGTCCCTATTTTTGAGCCTTTGTCCCCCATTATTTATGGCTTTGTACAGCTTTCTTGCTCTAGGAGGTTGAGAGGTATGTGAAGCAGGCATCTGGGCATTCTGTGTAACCTGTACATTTGAGGGGTATGGCTGTACGGCTCTTTTACAATGCAGGGGGTGTGTGACAGTACCTGTCACACACACCCTGCATTGCTTCCTATTGGAATTACTGCTTTCAGTGTCCATGGACACCAAAAGCACTTGCATAGTGCCATATGGCAGTTTGACAATGCAGGGGATATGTGACAGTACCTGTCACACACCCCCTGCATTGCTTCCTATTTGGATGGGTGCTTTCAGTGGCCACGGACACTGAAAGCACTTGCAAAGTGCCGTATGGTAGTTTGACAATGCAGGGGATATGTGACAGTACCTGTCACACACCCCCTGCATTGCTTCCTATTCGGATAGATTTTTTCAGTGTCCGCGGATACTGAAAGCACTTGCAAAGTGTTGACAATACAGGGAGTGTGTGACAGTACCTGTCACACACCCCCTGCATTGCTTCCTATCTGGACTTCTTGCTTTCAGTGTCCACGGGCATTGTTTGGATCATAAGTATCTCCAACTCCGTGCCATTTACTTATTTCCTGCAAGTGCAATTACCTTGCAGTAAACCATCATTACTATTTTAATCATAGTGATGTTTCTTATTGATAAACAGTACACATTAGCAATTTCATGGGCTTGTAGGTAGACAAAGTGTGAATTTCATGCTCTTTTAGTTGTCAGCAGTTCGGCAAAAGAAAGTGATTTCATTAAATGGGGATGGTGAAAAACTATCACCATGGATAAAATATTTCAAGGTACTAAGCTTTCACAATGACTTACATTTCCTATTACTCACTTTGGCTGCCATTGCAATAGCTGGTTAACTGGATTGTTCTTCATATACACAGTCAGTATTCTTAATTTACAAAATTAATCTGAAACCTATTTTGAAAATGAAATTGTTGGGAAAACGAGTAGTGCATGTTATACTATTCGGTTTTAATTGGTGAAAAATGGTTTGGAGATCTTTAAGGAGCATTCTACTGATGGGTAGGGACAGGAACCATGTCGCTGATGAAAAATGGACCAATGTATGGGACCATGAGTCTGTGAGTTAAGTTTCTATTATTTAAGCCAAATCTAAAATGGGAGCTGTGTAGGGCCTGTTTCTTAGTGTGCATGCCTTCAGATGTTTTTTCACTAGTATGACAATGCCCGGCATAGCCTTTTATGGTTGTGTTTCTTTCTTTGAGGCTTTTGGTATTAATTTATAGAGCACAAGACGGACTTCCAAGTTTGCACACAGCAGTTAATTTTGTGTTTATTAACGTTTCAAAGTGCTAAAGGGCATTCTGGTATTGCTGCCAGTTTGTTTTGGGTGCCCTTTCTATTGTTGGGTCCTTTACTTTCACAGTTGGAAAACTTGAAAATTATTTTAGTATGGGTTTAAATTCCATTACATATTGTTCTACACATAACATAGTGCAGTTGCTGACCAATGTCACTGTCTAAATGATTGGTCACGATAATCACATTGTTTATTTGTAACATAAATTACATGTAGGTATTCCTTGCACTGATTAAAGGAGCACAGCTTTCATTATTATTAGTCACTGGGCTCGTGGAACAACTTTGCATGCATGCTTTGTTTTTAAGTTTAAAAATACCTTTGCATACAAGGTTTGTTTATAAATTTATATATAAAAATTGGTTATTTAAGCTGTTTTGGATGGAGCAGTAACAGCTCAGTAAATGTTAATGTTAGTTTGGAAAATTAATGGCTTAGAGCAGATAGCTAAGCTTTGTTTTGTGTGTGAAGTCTTGGCAAAGTTATATTATAGGTTCATAAGTTGGTACTAGGCTATCAGCCCAAGGGCCTATACAAGCCTAGCCATAACAATTCCCTGGATACTTCTTCCCACAATATTTACTTCCCTGGACCCCTGTCTAGAAGGGTGACTGACATGATCCCCGGGGTGAATTTCCTATCTCCCATCCAATCGTCAGGGTTCCTTTTGAAGAGGGCCAAGGAGGCACTCTGCTTGACATGTATGGGCAGTCTCTTCCAGAGTATGGGGAGTCTCTGGGTCAGGAACCTACCCTTCAGCATGTTTTTGTTCATTGCGATGACAAGGTTTAGATCCCTGGAGCGTGTGGATCTGAGGGATTGGGATTTCTTTAAGTGGAGCACGTCCAACAGCTCAAGGTTTGATATGGCCTTGTATGTTAAGCAGAGATTGCTTCTGAGTAGACAATATGTGACAGAGTATAGCTGGAGGTTTTTTAGATGGCCAGCATAGGGCATCTGCATTACAAAACAATATTCATTTTTAGCCATAGAAATACTGAAACAATGTTTGGGCTGTATATTTTCTTGCTTCTTGCATTCATATGTATTTACTAGGTAAATAAATTTAGTCTGCAGGCTATTACACACTTATCTAATAAGTGAGGGTGAAAATCACACTGCAGCTTGTATTTATGAGGTAAACAACATAACTGTTATGTCAACTCTACAACGTATTAAAAACAGTTTATGTATTTGAGAAAATGGTTGTATTAAAATAGGATTTTGAATTTTTAGTGACTAATTGTAGATTAAACTGTTTAAGTGTGTGGAAGTTTGTGGTAGTTGAGGAAAACTTGTCCAGTAAAATGTGGATGTGTCTGTCTAATATGTATTCTAACAGTTCTAATATAATTCATAATAAGTTTGTTTTTAAAATGTGTTTAATGTTAATATCATTTAAGCACAATATGTAGATGGATTGCTGATACTGTACTGTCTTGTACTTTTAAAGGGGGTGGTGGATACTGCAATCCTGAGAATGTCCTCCCATGGCAGAGATACCTAGAAACTATGAACCTGTTATCAATTTGCCATCCATTCCCTACTGAAATATTACTAACTTATCATTTTTTAATATAACATAGGCAATTTATTCTTCAAAGGCAACAAGCACTTTACTTGTAGATGAAAATGAAATATAAAGTTTTTTGCTAGCAGCAATCTCATTAGTTACTTCTTCTTCTTTTGGCTTTTCCCATTTAGGGGTCGCCACAGTGGATCATCTGTCCGCTCATGATTGGCAGTGGAGTTTTACCGTGTCAAGTTGCCAGCCCGGCGCCCAACCTTCCACAGAAGGCACACACACACGCACTCACACCTAGGGCCAATTTAGAGTGTCCAATCCACCTGCAGCATGTCTTTGGGATGTGGGAGGAAACCGGAGCACCCAGAGGAAACCCACATGACTACAGAGAGGACATGCAGACTCCGCACAGAAGGCACCCCAGCTGAGGATCAAACCGGAGAACCTCTTGCTGTGAGGCGGCAAAATCTCATTAGTTACTGATCTCTTTTAATGTGGAATTATTTAGATGACTTTTACTTCTGCAGATATTGTGCATATTTACTGATACTGCTGGATTGTAGAAGTTTGAGTAGACTTTTATGATGAAAATGTTCTGAATTGGGCAGTTTTGTCATTATTGTTTCATGCATTTTGTTTCATTGCTTTCTGAAAAAATGTTCAAAACAATTAATTTAAAACGCACTCTTACAAGTGCGCTGTATTATACAAGGAATATAATTTAATACATTCAGGAATGTGTATCAAAGAACACATGTATTTTTCATGTGCAAGGGGCCTATGATCTGAAAACAGCCCAAAGGTAATCCTTATCTGCCTATGTCCAGATGCATTTTCTTTGAATGTGGGTTTCAATGCTGTTTCAATGACTGTGAGTTTCAAGGGCAGAGAAGTTTTAATACTAAGTCTATTTTCATTGTGAGACTATATTGCTTTGTTTAGCGGATGTCTATTAGTGTTTGTGCTATAAAATGTAAAATAAAAGTTTTAAATGAAATCCACATAATCATTGTAGACGTAAAGCAGTATGCATGCACATTAGTGTTTATGGTAAATGGGGCGAAATAGCCAAGTAATGGGACACTGGAGGGGGTGCAGGGGGACTCTGGGCCTGGGCCATATTTTGATTGTCTGTTCTTCAGTTTGCATTTGAAAGTTGGTATCCCACAAATCATTTGGAGCGGGCGGGATTACATAATTATGTATGCAAATGTTATGTTAATTATCATACAGATTTGTACCTATTTTCATGGGCCTTTGTCCAGATTTTTGATGTTTCCAAGTTGAGAGGTATGACACTGGCTGCAGACAGTGTTTGAAATCATTAAGCAGCCACAGCTGCCTAAATGATAACCAACGATAACAAACAGTGCTTGCAGATCCATAGGTAACTGCACTAAACAACAATGACTAAACTTGCAAGGACCAATCAGCACCTCTCCTACAGTGACAGACATGCCCTCTAACAGCTTGTGCCTTAGGCAGCCACCTCCTTAACCTCACCTTAGCAATGGCTTTGGTTCAGAAGCTGGCTGTTGACAAACATTACTATATTGCAACATTTTGCACCTGGACTGGAAATCAGTGTATGAAACTACAGTCAAGTTTCAAGCTAAATCCCTGGAGTACTTGAAAAAATATTTGTTGTTTTTGATTTAAACAGTGATCACTGGCAAATAGTCACATACGAGTAAGCAAGTTAATCAGTTAAGAGCCTGATTTACAGAATTAACTAGTCTGTAAGCCTATAAAAATATTCATTGAGCAGCACAAAGGTTCCCACATACTAGTTACCAGAAATATTTGAGATACCTGTGAAGGCTGCAGTTGAAAAATCTATATCTGTGTATGTTGTGTAAGAAAATAGATTTGCCTTAGCAATTTTTAGTTTTACCATTTGCTACTACATGTATGTACTCCGTGCATGAAAGGTATACCCCACCTATGAAAAATACTAGATTAGACTGTGATAACACCTTTATACTTGGAAAGAGCAAGAATACATTCTGCTTTCATGTAAAGCTAGATAGTCTATGCAGAAGTCTCTAGCTGGAAATGTCACTGAATATTTGAAATGGGAAATTATGGTCTAACTGCACATATTTGCTATATCAGTGAAAATGTATACAAATTAAACTTTCAGAAAGTATGCTATTGAAGAGATATGCCTGTACTTAAAATGATACATTTAAAAGATAGTTCTTAATACAAAAAGAGGAGTGTAGAGTCACATATATTTGCAAATTATATCACTAAAGTCATTTGTGCATTTGTTGGTATAGGGCTTACTCCTTTGCACTTACTGAAACCTGAGCAAACCTATCACACATGATCCAGTATTTTGAGTTTACTATATGCTTCTCATGTGTTGAATTTTTTTGTTTTTTGTTTTTTTTTTTTTATACTGCTACTGCCTTGCATGGAATTTGGAATGCTTATTAAAGCTTTTGAACAATTAATGGTGTCTGACTCTGGAAGTACACAGAAGCACAGGACTTTGTTGTCAAGCTTATGATCTATTTGCTTCAAAATACTTGCCATTACCATGTGTTGGAATTTTCTGTTAACCAAAAATACTATACATTTTATGAGTCATACATTCATATATTCATAGACTATTACCAGGCTAATGACCCAAGGGGTCTTTCTAAGCCTAGCCAAATTTTCCTGAAAGAATAATGATGTCCTGCATCCAAACAGGACATTGAGGGCCAGGCATTTATAAGCTACCTCTGTCCATAAGGGACAAAGGTGCCAAGCCTGGTGTAAATTAAATTTCCTATTGCCCATCCACTTATCTAGGTTGTGCTTAAACTGGGAAATAGACGAGCTCAGCTTCACATGGATGGGAAGCCTGTTCCATAGCAGGGGCAGTCTCTAGGACACATACCTGTCTCTCCAGTATTTTCTTTTTATGTCAGGTCCTTAGACCTTGTATTTCTAGTACTGTTAGACTTACAAATAAGGAGGAGCTTCATGAATGAGGGGTTTGTGGATGCCTTATAAGGCAGGCATAAGTCACCCCTTTGCAATCTCTAGGAGACTGAGTAGAGGGAAAGGGTTTTAAGGCACCCTGCATAAGTCAGGTTTGCTACTCCTTGTACTCTTTCTGTAAGGAACCTTTGAGGTTGCTCTGGTTGCTGCAAATACCTGGTCAGGTACATACCAAAGAGAACACTGTACTCTATGATTGGCCTGATAAGGGCAGAGTACAGTGGGATAATGACCTCTTTGGACCTATATGCCATGCCCTTACTTAAAAGTGCAACATAAAAGGATTCCCTCACCACTATGGCCACATGGTGGCTGAAGGTAAGACTACTGTCTATGTGTGTACCCAGATCCCTGACCACATTGTTTGATTCTTAGGTGTGTGTTATTAACATGGTTATTAGTCAAGATGGTTGATTTCCCAAAGCGTACAATTACGCACCTTTTAGCATTGAGTTTAAGACCATAGCTTTGGCACTATTTATTAGTCAGAGATAGGCCTTCTTGAAGAATGCTAGTGTCTGCAGGGGAGTTGATGATAACCCCCAGCTTGTAATAATCTGCAAACTTAGTCAGCCATAAACCTTCAGCATTTGATTCCATATCAGTGAAATAGATGCCAAAAAGCAGCGGGCCCAATATCAAGCCCTGGGAGACGTTGCTATTGACTGGCCTCTTGGTGGAGGTGGCCTCACCTGTTTTGACCTCCTGGATCCTATCAGTGAGCCAGTTGGCTATACAATGGGTGATAAAAGGGTTTATACCTAAATTACTGAGCCTGTCTATAATGCCTGAGTAGGGTACTGTATCAAAAGCCTTGGTCAGGTTGAGATAAGCTGTGTGCACAGTCTTACCTTCATCCAATGCTTTGATGACCCTCTCAGAAAGAATCCACCAGACTTAATAGGCATGACCTTAGTTTAACAAAGCTGAACTGTGATGGGTCCAGCATTTGCAGGTTACCTATGTGCCCATTTATCATGTCCATGATGATTCCTTCTATGACTTTACATATGAGGCTGGTAAGACTCATGGGCCTGTAGTTACCTAGATCAGTGGTTGGACCTCCTTTGTGTGAAGGAATGACCGTAGCCATCTTCCATTCCTTGGGCACAAAACCTGACTGAAGGCTCCAGTTGAAAAGTGATTCAAGTAGACCAGAGAGGTCACGTTCTATGCTATTTATTAAACATCCTGGGATGTTATCAGGGCCCATCAATGCAGTGTTCTTGGCCTTGGAAAGTGCATTAATGACATGTTCTCTAGTAATGGTTGGGAAGATTGTGTTAAGTCGTATTTCCTTTGGACTATCAGGGCAGAGTGGGAGAAGAAATTTGAGCTGAACCTATCAGCTAAAATGTTGGCAATGGCCTCTGGTTCAGTGTTGGTGATGACATTTACAACAAGTTCTGTGCATTGCTGTGTATTTCCTCTGAGGTTACAGACATAGTTGTAGAAAGCTTTGTTGGTGTCTTTTGCCTGCTATATTTATTTACCCCTTGAAGAATTAATTAATTTAATTAATTAAATTAACTAATTAATTAATGTGCTTAAATATTCTGTAAATGGCAAATTATTCAAAGATGTTACATCATGATTGAACTTTGTGATGGCCAGGTACTTACCAATGTTGTTTCTGAAGCTATTGAGGTGCTTAGCCTTATTATGAGGGGCAATTTATTCTAAGGTTATTGTAATCATTGCTTAATGAATATGTTCCATTTTCCCCATTTCTTTATGTTATTTTAAACAATAAGTTGCTGGATCTTTTTTTGGTCCCAACTTTGCTTATGTGTTCTAGATGCAAGTTTTCAAATGGAATCAAGTTAGTCATGCCGTTATAAGTCAAGCACAGAGCTCCTCTAAGTAGTTGTTAAGGTATGGAGAACAGAGATAATTCTTACACTCTGTCTTTGATCTTATTCATCTATATCAAATGCCTTGAATTTATGCATGAACTGCAACCCTAATTCAGTACACAAATAATTCAACCCTCATTTACTCCACTCCCACGCTACCAGAATTGCAATCAGGATTTTTTCTCCTCAGTGGAGATATGATTGCAGCAATCTCACCTGCTTCTTATTGCAAAAAAGACTCAGCTACATCTATTCACTTTCAACCATAGCTCAGGTGACAAAAATGCTTTCAATCTTACCACTTCAAACAATGTTATACAAGTTGTGTCCTAGTCAAACCTATTACAAGTAATAAAAGATGATAATCTGAAAGCTGATGCTCATTTCCAAGTCACGAAAAAGACTTGCCAAATATAAGGCTTCCTTTACAGAAGCAAACTGTATGTAACTGATTATGACCACATAACTACTGCAATCACTTACCTGTTTCCTTCCCTCATGTATGCTTCCACAACCTTCACCAACTTACAGATCTCACAGCCATCAAAAATTGAACAATGCCACAATAAAATGGAATGATGCCACAATAAAGTAGCCAAGCTTCCAACTAACCTACCCAACAATACACATCGTTGTATTGCACTCAGACAACTTAATTTGACTCAGCTCCCCAACTACTTTATTTTCAGCTGAGTAAAGCTAGTGTATAAGATCCTTTATCAATCTTCTACATGTCCATCTCTCACTACTTCTTTCAGTACTTCAGGCAGCCAGGACACCCAAAAAGATAATAACTCCTTTGGGGATCCCTGCATTCTATTTACATCTCTAAACAGATTACAACATTACCAAGCTTTAAAGTTTTACTTACCTCTTACTAGAAAAGTGGTTGGTGTGTACCTGAATGAGTTTATCTACAATACTTTTGTGGGGGTACTGTCAAATGCCTGTGCAAAGTCTAAGTATTTCACATACATTGTCAGTCCCCTGTCCAGTACCAATATTACTTCTTTATAAAATGCTACCATGTTAAGTAAGGAAGATCTTCCATGAACAAAATCACATTGTACCCAAGTACGACATCATAGTGTCCTTTCAAGATAAGTACAGTTACTACACACTACATACTGTTGCAGAGAAAGCAAATGAGGCAATTGGGCCTGTAGTTGTTAAAATCCAATGTAGTGTCACACATGATAAGGGACCACTATAGCCTAATGCTAGATTTCCATTGCATACCCATTTGTGAAGAATTTATTAACATGAATACTTATACTGGTGGTGTAGAGGGACAAAGTCATGACTGCAGTCAAAGTAATCCTAGTCTGAATAGTAACATGGGTGCTTGACAATGCAGGCTGGGAGGCATCCTTGGGAAAGGGATAGATGTCCCTGTCTGGCCATGCCAGCTACTCCAAAGAGAACCTGACCTCTCCTGTTGGGCAGAGGTGAGTCTGGAGTAGGGGGTCAGTTAGAAGAGGACCTAGAAATGCCCACTCAAGCCAGTAGTGGTAGTCTTTGTCTCTACATCTAGAGGAGCGTGCACACACACACACACACACACACACACACACACACACACACACACACACACACACACACACACACACACCTATGGAGTTATAGATGGTACACGTGGTCCTTGAGGTGATGCAAGTGTCATGTTACCACTAAGGCAGTGGGGTTAAGGCCTTAATATAAATTGTCTTCAATTGCTGGGAAGCTAATGAGGGCACAAAAGCCCCTGATGTCTGCAGGACGAAGGACATTCTGAATGTTTTACCTTAATGGATCTGAAGACTCTCCCATGTTGAGGCTCTCCCCCACTGCAGTGGGAACACTGTGCTTAAGTTCAGTTGGGGGAGACTTGACAGTTGCCATGGCAGAAGAGGAAAAGGGATGAAGAGAAAAAAAACATTAGCAACAATATGTAAACATTTCAGTAGTTTATTCCTTATGTAATGTTGTTGCTGCTGATATAATTTCTTCAGTATGATGTGTGTGTGTGTGTGGGGGGGTGACCATCAGAGGGCAGAGTATAATAATTTTAAGCCTATATTCTTTGAAGCTGGCACAGAATTTTTCTGCCAGGGTATCATCAATTAACTGTGTATAAGGTATTAATACATTATTTACAGATAGTCTGCAAGGTTCTTTGGCTGTTTTTCCCCTTTAGATTACAGACATAAGGAGGACCTTACTGATGACCTCTGTTTTAGAAACTAGTCTTTCCCTGTCTGATCTGGCCAGGGTGATCAGTTTAGAAAGGATCTTTCTATATTTTGTTTAGCTAGGACTTGTTTACTATTAAGTTTGTTTCAAATGAAATATATATTTTCTTGTTATGTAGTTTATCAGTTTTATAGCCCTACAGTTTATTAAATCATTCAAGACAGTTCAATAAATTGAAACATTCATACAGCTGTGACAGTCTTTAAATGGATTAAATAAATGAATACTGGCATTGCAATAGCGCTAAGGCACAGTACTGATTGGAATGGCAGTACTCCAATTCCACATTAACAATCACGTAGTTGCATTCCCTGACAGTTTGCAAATAGACCAGCCACCCCCTTTGCCCTGCCCTAGCTATGGCTCAGAGTTAGAATTGTATTTATTTTTGTGTGGTTGCCCTTGGCATTATATAGGATAGAGGAGATGTCTTCCAATTTGTAGACACCATTTCTTAGGTTAAATATGATGCTATCATGGCAATTGCTTACTAATGATGGAATAATTGCTGGGTGGTGGATAAACAGGAAGCTATAATTGTCAGTCTGACTTTGTGCAATTTGTGTTACTTTGTCTAAGTAATTTCTGATTAGTAAGCATTTATTGGTGTTTGAACCCCTCCATTATTGTGACCTGTGATAGCTATTGTCTGTGCACTACAACTGTCTACAGCAACTTGGTGTTTTCCTGGGTTAGACAGTATCATTGTACTCAGAAATGTTTTACTGATTCTCAGACTGAGTTTATTTGTGAACGTCTTAAGCCTATGTTATATTACAATTGCTTTACATTTGGTAAAAAGATTTTTTCAGCTAGTACAGATAGTAGCAATGAGAAGAGTGATGGCCCCCAGCTAGGCTAACAATGTGAGGATTTATATTGTGAAGGGTGAGGAGTACAGAGATGGAAAAATGTTAGTGCGTGTATTTCTAATATGCTTTCATAACAAGATGGATTCCCAAGTGTTTTCAGTATGCACTTGATGATTTACTGCCTGCCTAATATTAGTAATTGTTGACAGGGTAGAAACGTAAAACGTTTTGTTCTCTGTAGAAAGTTCGATTATGGAATTCAGAACTCTTAGCTATTACAGGAGGTCATCAACTAGGAGTCAGGAGATCTTAGATAACACAATTAATGCTGTAGTGTTCATTTTTAATTGGTCAGTGGTTGTCCTATAATTGTTACAATAATATTGCTTTTAATCAAAGAAAGTATAACAATTCCATAAATCTGTGGCTTGGGGGGACAGGACCTCAGTTTGCTAGTCTCCCACATACGTGTTTCCCTTTGCAATAAAGGAGATTATTATTGTCTACTGAACTGCGCCATGTAATCATTACTGGGTACCATAACAGTTTGGTGCAATGTTTACTGAGATTTCCAAGCCATTTGTGTGCTGTTGCTTTAGAAATTGCTACTGGGCCCAAAAACAATGGGTTTTCTGTCAGGCAAGCTTCGGGTGCATCAATACACAATTTTACAATCTCAGCAGAGTGTAAAGTCTCTACAGGTAAGTTTTACTAAAACATTCATTAGTTTTGATTGTATGTGAGGGGGGTAAACTGGATGCATGTGGAATAACCTATAGTAAAAACAAAAAAATGAGGTCTGATTAATATTTCCAAGGACAGAGAATCCCTGTCAGAAGGACAGATTATCCTTCTCAGGAGTGATAGCAGGTTCTAATCAAATAAAAAGAAAAGGAACATACAGAATCCCTTCATTGGGAATGTGAGTGACCCTAATTGTAGTCGCATATCTATCCCTTTGATAGAAGGTTTTTGTGATGGGTGCCAGTACAAGTGGTTTAAATGAGCCAGAGTATGGGACTCCAGGCATGTATATGTGTAATAAGTACAGAAGACACAGTTGTAATTATCTGGTAAAAATGGTCTGAGCTCATGAGCAATGACAGTGTTTTAAAGTTTCTGAAAAAAATTACTTTGGATAAGAAAATTTTAGAAAATCTAAAAAAATAAACAGAAAGAAAAAGGTAATAAGATAACAGCATCTTCTTGGTCAGGTTTTAGTGACTGACAAGAAGAAGCTAAAAATAAATAAAACTAATTTGTAACTAGAAGTTTAAAATATAGCTCAGCTACATTAAAGTCACAGCTGCAGGTGGATAATAGAACATTAAATACGTTACAAAAATATGCAGATGAGAAATTCCATTCCTGGAGTATGTATCCATTAAAACAATTCGAAAAGTTATCAGTCCCACAGCTACAATCATCAGATAATGACCGGCCCTTATTACCTTTCTGCACCCCTCCACTTTATGACCCACCCGTACATACTTCAGGAAGATGACATTTCTCCCTGAGAGGGCAGGTGGAAGTGAGACTGGCTGAAACAACTACCACGTCCCCAGATACAGCCTAAGTTACGTCCAGCACTTTCAGTCATCCCTCTGGGTCAGTTTATAATACTAGACGCTGTCAGCAACATCATTCAGTACCCAGTGTAACAAATGTTAATGCATGTAGCTAATAAAAGCAAACAGTTATGTCACAGATATAAACACAGAACTACCGCTAAACATGTGAGAAAACTGAAAAAAATACTAATAAAAGTCTGTCATCAAAAACTAATACTATGTGCAAGATTAAGCATGTTATTACTCCATTTCCAATTGTTACAGATGGGGAGGAATATCAGAGGACTTTCCTTGCTTAGCAAATTGCAGGAGAAAAGACAGATTCTGACTCTTTTACTGAATCTGATGTACTTTCCACACAGATGCACCCCTTGTGAGAAGTATCATAATTAACACCCCAAGTGACTAGTGACAAGTAACTCCCCAAGTGATGTTGACATCCTACAGAAAGGCCTCACTGAGACCAATGACTGGTGTCAGAACCATGGCCTTAAGCTCAATGCCAAAAAATGTGTCTTCATCACCCTTGGGAAAAACCCAGTTCCCTTGAATTATCACATCGATGGTAGTCCACTTAACACAGAAGGCATCATAACAGTTCTGGGAACACAGGTTGACAGCAACCTCTCTTTTGACCACCACATTGCCACTGTGGTCAGAAACTCCTTCTATGTGGCACATCTCATTGCTAAGGCTTTTGCATCCAGGAAGAAAGGGGTCATTGTCTCCCTTTACTCTTCCCTCATTAGGCCAGTCATTGAGTACAATGCCCCATTTGCCATTTACCTCAGTACACACCTGCAATAACTGGAGGGGCCACAAAAATACCAAACAAAGAGGATCTTAGGCCTTAAACACTTGTCCTATATGGACAAACTCACAAAGCTCCAACTATTCTCTGTCTCATATCACCTACTTAGAAGTGATCTCTATGTGACTTACAAAGCCATGTCTGATCCAGCTCTGTTAGAAATACTACATCTAAAGAAATACCAATCCCTCCACACCACACGCTCCAGAGACCTCAACCTCATTACTACAAACAACAGAACAAGTTGGAGGGACAGGTTCATAACCCACAGACTGCCCATGCTATGGAATAGACTTCCCATACATGTCAAGCAGAGTGCCTCACTGGCCCTCTTCAAGAGAAATCTTGATGAGTGGATGGGAAATAGAAAATTCACCCCGGGAATCATTCCAGTGGCTCTACTTGACAGAGGCACTGGGAACTAAAGTCGGGTGGCACAATGCCAGGGTAATCCTATGGGCTAGGCTTGTAAAGGCTCCAGGGCCATTAGCCTAGTACACACCTATGAACCTATGAACTAAATACAGCAGCAGGTAGAGACAGTGAGGCTGAATCTACTATAATAGTAGTATGACCATGGACTACACTTGGTTTTCAAACCATTGTAGACTCTCTCCTTCCCATTTGAAAACATTTGGCAAAATATGCAAAAATCGTAGAAGCACATGTACAGTTGCAAAACGCTACCATTCAAAGGTACTATTTCTGATTATGCAGAAGCAGTAAAACCCCTGTTAGAATTATTAAAGAAAAATACCCCTGAACCTTTTCACTGACAGGATTATCATGAACAAGCTTCTGTATAATTAAAAGCATTACTTTTAAATCCTCCTGCACTTGGTTTGCCAGATTATTCTAAGAGAGTTTTCTTATTTCATAGTGGAAGAAATAAAGCAGCATAGCGATTATTAGCACAACGTAGAAATAATGGTTTCAGACCTGTTGCGTATTTCTGTATGAATCCTGAGCCTCCCCCACTGCCTTACATGTTTAGTAGATATAGCGGCTGCACTGACTCTCGTGAATGAGATTTATGTCACAATTCTGGTAGAAGCTCATTAAAGACTGAAATGCAATATCTACCTGCAGCACGATTGTCTAAAGATGAATAGCCTTTACTTAATAACCCTTCCTGACACATCGTTCAGCATCCAGCACTTAATCCTGCTTCGCAATTCCTACAACGGAAAAGGAGAACCCCATGATTGTGTAGTCATTACTAACACTGTGCTTCCTCCTAGATTAGACTTAAAATACTTTCCTTTACAGAACCTAGGTCTAATTCTCTTCATGGACAACTCCTGTGTTTGAAGAGATGGTGAGCTTGTAGCAGCCTTTTCTGTTTCTAAATGAAACAGAATTTTCTTATCTAGACAATTAAATGGAAATGTGTCTGCTCAGCCACCTGAGCTTGTAGCTATTACTGAAGCCTATAAGACTGGCAATGATAAATCAGTAACAATTTTTACAGATTCTCATTAGTCTTATGGAGTAGTTTATGATTTTGGAGCACTTTGGAAAGTAGGTTATTTTTCATCAGCAGGGACAGTTATCACAAATGCGTTTTTTGTTAATGATTTATAAGATGCTTTATTGTTCCCAAGGGAGACAGCTGTAGTAAAGTGTGCCGCACATAAGTATGATGATTCATTTGTGACAAAGGGTAATACTTTTGTAGATATGGTGACAAGACAGGCTGCATTGTCTTAGCCTGTTCATTCTATATTTCTGCAGCAAATGAATGAAAATAACCACTTTTTGTTACAGGAATTATTGTCTTTTCAAGATGAGATAGAGGATTCTGAGCACATGAGGGGGATAAGTGATGGCTGCAGTCTCTCTGTGGACCTTTTATAGTGCATCCGGATAGTCAACTAGTAGCCTCATAACATTTCTTAACTCAATTGGTAAAAGCCTACTACTTAACTTTTCATTTAGGCAAGCCTGAATTAATAAAACACTTTTCTAATGATTAGCATGCTTCTCATTTCTCAGAGGTTGCTCAGTGTTTTGTAAATACCTGTTCAATTATTGAATAAGCCTTGGCACCATTCTGTTATTTGCAGTGGGACTTTACTGAACTTCCTTAAGTGCAGAAATTTAAGTATGTATTAGTTGTGGTTGACATTTTTCTGGATGAGTAAAAGCATATCCTTGTATGAAAAACAATGAAAACACTGTAGCAAAGACATTTTTGACTGAGTTAATTCCTAGATTTGGTGTTCCCTGTTGCATACAATCTGATCATGGCATGTATTTTACTCACCAAGTAATATAGCAAATTTGTAGATTCCTGAATGTCAAATTGCAGTTTAATTATTACTATAGACTACAGGCTTCAGGGTTAGCGGAAATGGCCAATCAAACACTGAAAACTAGGTTAGTTAAGTTTGAGAGGAAACTGGTCTTAAGTTGCCAGAAGCTTTGCCTTTAGTTTTATTTGGTGTTAGAAGTGCAGTTATTGAAACTAGAAAGTTATCTCCTCATGAAATTCTCATGGGCAGACCCATTAGAATGCTTGCTACAACTCTCCCTAAGAATTTAAAACCACAAGATACTGATAAATCTATACTTATGCATTGCAAATCTCTGCTCTATTTTGCAGAAATACCACAGAGTTGTTCTGCATGCAGTCCGACCCACAGAACAGGACCATCACAACCTGCAACCTGGAGACCTTGTCTGCATTAAAATACATTCCCAAAGAAACCCATTCAGCTCAGATAGAAAGGACTAGATTTATATAGTTTTATTTCGCTTGCTTTTGCCATCTGGAACCATAAGTGTATCATCATCTGCGACTATTGGAACTGTAAGTACCAAATAATTTCTTAATAGATATACACGCTTTGCTAAAACTAGAGACAGACATTTGGTCAGCATCAAATTGTGAGCACCTGAATGACATTCTAGAGTTAATTATTTTTCTGCTGCCTTGCATACTTATGCACAGACCCTCAGCATTAGCAACTGCTGTGTTTGTGTGCATGTACGTACTGTATAAGATGGGGGTAATCCATTGATTACTGTACTAGTGACTGATTCAGAGGTTCATATTACATTTTATCTTATTTTTCTTGCTAAAATCAAAAGATTAGACATGTTTCTACTCCCTTTGCAGTAATGCTGCTTCATCTATCAATGACTGTTACAAACATTTACTATCTAAAAAATGGAACACTTCTCATTGGAAATAGTGCAGGTGATTTCACCTGGAAAATTTATGATGGGACTGGAGGGCAGGATATGGCAGCATTACATGAATATTACTATATTTTTGGAAATCAAGTTTATCCCTGGTTACCTAGCAAGTGTTCTGGATGTTGTTACATAGATCATGTTATTCCAGATATATGACATATGGCTGTTTTACCTGAATGAAAGATCCACAGCGCTTGTCGCAAGAGTGATACTACAGATATGCATAACCTAGTTGGAAAGATATATGCCTCCTGGGTTTATCATAATGCTGTACAAAAAAATCCCTTTTGTCCTTCCTTGGCTACCTTCAAATCTTATTTCTACCTGTAGGAGGCTGGGTATCACTAGGCAGTACAGAGCTGATGTCCAACATCATCAGTGCTAGGGACTCACAGGGTGACTGCTTGGATTAATTCCAGCCACAGACAATGTCTGCCATGTGGTGAAACATGTTACTGATGCTAGTTCCAATGGTATAAAGAAAAAAAATTCCTGTCTAGTGCCAGGTGACTTGAGTTCAATTAGCAGCACAGGCATCTGTTGCAGCTGGTGTGTGGAGGCTGGACATACCTCGTCTTGTGGGTGTAGGGTGAGCCAGGATTGTTCACAGTTGCAGTCCTTTGCATGAAGGGCAGTGAGACAAAGGACAGCTTAAGAACTGGTATTCAGCCATGAAGCAGCAATCACAGTAGCCCTCCTCATGGAGCAGAGGAATATGCAGCCACATGGTGAAGGCACAGTTTTTAGTTTTTATTTTATTTATTTATTTAACATTTGTTGACTGGGAAAGTCCGACTAGGTTCCACAGATCCTGTTTTCAGCGGAGGCCCGGGGAGAAATGCTCCAGAAGCATGTCTTTAGAATGTGGGAGGAAACCAGAGTACCCGGAGGAAACCCACGCGAACACAGGGAGAACATGCAAACTCCGCACAGAAGGCACCCCAGCCAAGAATCAAACCAGAGAACCTTTTGCTGTGAGGCGACAGCATTAACCGCTGCACCACTGTGCTGCCCTGTTGCTCTCACAGTGACACAAGTCACTCATTCCCTACCCAGTAGAGTGGTTAGGACCCATAATAAATACACAACCATTGCCAAAATGCCAGTAAGGGCACAAACCAACACTGAGGCTTTGTGTAAATCAACCTCCCCCAGTCACCTCTCACACTCACCTATGAATTCCTAGGATAGAGAAACGAATGTGATTGGCTGATAGGAGGAGGCTTGTTAGCCAGCAGGCACAGCAGAAAAAAGCATATAAAAAACATGTCACTGATAGTCCACACAGAGTTCTGCATCACGCACTCATAGCTCCCCCATTTTATCTAAGATAGGTAAGGGGAGACTCATTTTCCTGCCCAGAATGCTGTAACTGAACAACAGGTCTGACAAGAACAGGCCTATTATTGCACCTGGCTTGCTCTGGCCCAGTAATCACTACTAAAACCTGGTTTAATAATGATTATAGGCCTATTTTTGCTGCGGTTGTGCATCTGGGTTTCCAGTTGTGCAGCACCCCAGGGTTGATCAGTCCGATGACGGAGTTAATGTCTCACAATGTATTGCCATTGAGATCAATGTATTTCCATTAAGATCAATGTGGCTAAAGGGATCCCTATCAGTTGACTGAGTTTTCAGAAACTCAAAATTCATATGGTCAAGTCTATATGATCGAGTTTTTGAAAACTCATAGCTTTTCAGTGGAGATCGTAGTACAGCAAGGATCATGAAACTTACACTTTTCTTCACTGTATTGTGATCTTGGAGTTGGTAGATATAATTTGCAAGGGGGGTGGGGGAGTAGAAAAGTAGATTTTTTTTTTTTTGGATGTTCGAGTTTTCGGAAACTCAATCATATGGTCTCATCCATATGAATTTTGAGTTTCTGAAAACTCGATCATCTGACAGATCTGGTTAAAGACAGTATTGCTAACTCCTTTGACTATATCACAACTTTAGGAATAAATTTGTTGGTACCATCTTGACTACTTTTCACCAGGTAGCACAATAATATTCCTTCAATAGTTTTCTGACTTCCTTGTCCCCACCTTGCTGTCATCACCCAGATGGTTAATTCTTGGAGAATTCAACATTTGGTTGACAAAGCGTCTCTCCCAGTGGCAACTGAATTCATCTGTGTTATGAAGAGATTTGGGATTGCTCAGGTAGCTATGTTTGCTATCCATATATTTGGGCACACTGTGGCCTTGGTGTTCCAGCAGAGTGCCACGATGAATGATTTTGTGGGTTTGTCAGAACCAGGTGGTTAATAATAACTCCTAGGATGATGAATCCTAAGGATCAGCATCTCTTCTTCTCCTTTAAAATTCAGATATATCTCTGGTTGTAGTAACAGTGGTTTGTCAAGTAACAGGCTTCATAATTTCAATTAAATGTTTTAACACAGACATAGTGCTCTTAACTTAGTTAAATCCTGCTGGTGGGTGTGCTTCCACTAAAACTAATATTCCAGACAGCTTTAGGCGCCTGTGATACCCAGTTTTGGGAGCTTCCTAATTTTCCTTGACTGCTGCTGCTTAGAGGAAAATGAGAAGGGAAAAAAAGGTTCATTCCATCCTCCTTTTACATATTTTATCCTAAAGAGGATTATGATATGACCCTGTTAGGATAAAGCCAGTAATCTGTGAAAGAACATGAGCAAGGTAAGAACTAGACATCATCAGCCCAGAATGAATGACCTCACTACTTACCTGGGATTTTAAAAAGAGCAGACACTCCCAATCTTCAGGGATGGTTTTCTATTTCAAGGAGTTTTATAAATAGTAACAGGACACTGGCTGCTATAACTCTTAACTTCTTTGCCCAAGAACTCTGGCCAAAGGCAAAATTAATGGCAGAATAAAGTCTCAGACTCTGAAGCACTTTTTAAACATTATTCTAATTTACTTTCAAAAGTTAACAGAATAACACATTTTGCATCAACATGCATTTTTTGAATAATAAGTATGAAACTTTAATGTCTGGCATTATTGACTGTATGTATTCCTGAATGATTTACCACCAAATCAAATTTTTTATGAGGTAAAGGGCAAACATCTAAGGCAAAATCAGTGACATTCTGTGAAATTTAACACCACAAAATCTTGAACAGTGACACGTATACATTAACTCCTCAATGAGATGAATAAATGTGACTAACAAGCTGTTGTTGGATCACGTTAAACAACAGTCACTGATGTGGTAAGGCAGGAGTAGTGTTACACAATGTATTATAGTTTATGAAAGTGTAAAACTATCATTGTTATGGATTATGTCTATGTGTGTCTAGGAGAAGGGTTGCAGTGTAAGAGTAACAAGCTAGCTATAATTTCTTTCACTTTCTATTACAAATATCACTGGCAGTGCCATTACACTTGTTATGTGGGGATGTGCTTGTAGTATATTTAAAAATAACAAGTTGACTATATTTTCTTTAAACTACTATCACAAACATAGACCTTACACATGACAGGTGGCTATCTTTGATGGCTTGGCAGCAGTAGCATGTGTGTAAAGCAACTGCTCATTGCCACTGCAGCACAGTGGGTGGCATTGTTTTTTCACAGTGCTTCGTTCTGCTTGAGCTCTTGGCTATGTGAGTCTGCATGCCTTCCCTGTCAGTGTATGTGTGTATTCATGTGCTCGGGTTTCCTCCAGCTGCTCAAAGACATGCAGTAGGTGAAATGTCATTCCTCCAGTTTCCCTAAAGGTGAACATGCAGTGTATGTGTGTGTGTGTAAACAATATCACTGTTTTTTTCATCTTTGCACACACAATAATGTTGGGTACATACATGACTCTTCTAGGTAGCAGTAAAACAAGGTAATTAACAACTAACGATCTTTCAAAAATAACATAAAATGTGCCACAGAAAATCCAGGCCTTTTGAGTTTCTAGGGGTCTAGTGGCCTGTACATTCCAGACTGGTGTCTTCTGCCCTTAGCTACATTCATTGTAAAACCATCTCTGCCCTGAGGGGTGTACAGACGTTTGTTGTAGCTTGTGTGGGAGGCTGGAGATGGCACTGTCATTACTGCATTCACTTTCCTCACTATCAAATTTCAGAGGTGCGTACAGGAGGTCATTACAGTTTGTGCGGGTTTGGGGAAAGTGTGGTAATTACTTCTTTAACTTTTTACACAGACCTTAGAGGTCTGCAAAGACGTTTAGTGTAGCCCATGCAGGGGCAGTGTACTTTCTAGGCACAACAGGCTCATTACTATGATCATTATTTTTTTTCACTTTCCTCAAAATCACACATCAGGCACATATACAGGTGGCTACCTTTGGTGAATAGATGTGAAGAGTGAGTAGGCCTAATATGTTTATGTAGGGCAACACTCATTTGAAATACATGACTCTGACCACTTGAACCCCTGCTTTCATCCCAATCTAAAACCAGAAAGATGCACAGATAGTGACTGTCTTTCTTTTATTTGAGGTGGGGAGGGGGCAGGCAGTATTCCCAAATAGGATTTATGTACCTTCTCAAACATGTATCTTGCTAGCTTATGAGCTACTATTTAGTCAGCTTTGAACATTAAGCCTTTGGCACAACTTATGTCTTCCTTGAAAAAAAAGACTGAAATTATTTTCTTACTCATGATATTTGTTTGTTCAGGACACCACTAGATCAAAATGTTTGGCAAATATTCTAAAATGCACTGCAGAGCATCTATAACCATATGGCTTCTTGGGGCCCTGCAGTCCACAGACCCCAGGCTTAATTGAGTTATTTCCTACACAGTCATTACTGGGACATCTTGGACAAGTAAGGCATATTGAAAGGATACAAGGAAAATTAGAGTTGAACAGTAACACTGAACACTGAATTTTTTATCTTAATCATAATTTTTGTTCAAGCTATCATTGAATGAAAGGGTTGTAAAAAATGTTGAAATGCACTTCAGAGCATATAGAAAGTGTTGGCTTCTTGAAAAAAAAGTTGAACAATTAGGCAAAATGTGAGAAAGAGAAGAAAAAAGTAATATGCATGGTTTGTTCAGCCCAGGATAGGGGGAAAACAGGGAGAGCAATGGAGGTGTGTGCAGGGAGTTGAAACAGTCTGACATGAAGGGGTGCCATGGAGCCCTTCGCCTAGGCACCATTTAACCTAAGGCCAACTCTTCATATAGGGTTGTTGTAATATATTATCATTGCAACTAAATGTTAGTAACTATGAATGTCCCTCTAACAGATGGGTCAACACAGTGTGGGCACAGACATGTTATAATGTAAGAGTTTTATAGCTACGGTTCAATCTGTGTGTACTACTCCTAAAACTCTGCAGCATAAATAAAAAAGTTGCTTAGGAGGGGTGGCAGTGACAGGGTAGTACTTAGACTGGAAGTGTCCAGGGGGCCCCCAATTTGACACTTGCTGGTAACCCTCCAAAGTGCTAACACTAGCCCTCTTAATCCCTGTACTGTTTTATTACTTGCTGATTTACTCACCATAGATAGCACCCCAAAAAGGCAAACCCCCATTTCTCGGTCACCCACGTCCCCCAGAATCTCTTTTAAAGTTTTTTTGTCTAGTCCTTCTAGCATGTCGAGGGATCAGTTGCTAGTGTCCTCTCCTGCTCAGCTGGTGAACCTGGGAATATTGAGGCAATGTTACAATTGCCTCATGTACACAGACAACCCTCTCCTCCTCCCACAAAACACAAATACATGCAAGAGATGCAACTATACGGCCAAACTGGAGGCTGAGCTCTCTCAACATAGGACTGGCAAGACCAGTCAGGAGGAGAAGGTTACCACACACACTATAGACCCAGTCTCACATAGTACCATCACAACCTCAAATCATACACATAAACACACAAAGACATACTCGGCGGCTCTGATCAAAAATCTACCAAAACAGCAGAGGCCACCAAAGCAGACACCCAAACAACCACCACCTCAGAACACAACACCTGCAACACATAGACCTCACAGTCAGAGTGTCAAACAGTCACAGCCCTTAAGGCCAAACACAATGCCAGACACACTAGTCATTGGTGACTCCATAGTCAGACACACTGACGTCCCGCTCACCAGACTGAGTAAGGAGAAGGTCACAGTAAGCTGCCTGTCGGGTGCTAGAATCCGCCACATAACGCAAGCACTCAGGTCTCTCAACAGCAGGTACAAATACGACTCGGTCATTGTCCACACTGGTGTAAACGACCTGAAACGTACCTCCTTGGACTACATGAAAAGAGACATTGAGGAGCTCTCTGATTATGTAGCCCAGGCAGGTAAGACCCTGACCTTGAGCAGTATCCTACCTTCACCAAGAATGATGCCACAATACAGAGATAAGATGATCAGCTTTAACAATTGGCTTAAACTCTGGTGTCATTCAAAGGGGATCCAATGTCTGTCTGCCTGGGATGACATGCTGGACAAGCCATGCTGCCATGAGGGACAGCTTGCACCTGTCACCCTGGGATTCGGATATTGGCAAAGGCTCTTGCCACCCCATAGTGCCTTTTTAGGCAAGGCTCAAATTCTAAACCTACCACCCTAGAACACAAAAAGGAAAAAACTAAGGGTAATGCTGCTCAATGCCAGAAGTCTAAATCTCAAAATGCACGCACTCGAGGCCCTTCTCAGTATGGAGAACATCGATGTCTGTGCAGTGACAGAAACCTGGTTCAAGGCTCCTGAGAGCACCCCAGCACTATCAGGTTTTACCTCTTATCATGCGTTCCAGCCCCAAAATCCGGACAATACCAAGAAAGGAGGGGTATCCATATTCATCAAGGACACCCACACCTCAAGACTGGTGGCAACGCACGATGCATCGGAGACCATCCAGGTGCAATTAACCATAGGCAAGACTGCTCTGCAAATTGTAGCATGTTACAGGCCACCCTCACAAACTCAGGAACCTCACATGGCCTTCCTGAAAACACTAGAGGGATAAATGTATCACCAAACACCATCATACTAGGTGACTTCAATTACCCTAATATAGACTGGGAACACTACTCAAGCCCAAACACCCTAGCCCAAAAGTTCCTGGAATTCATAAACTCAAATGCCATGGAACAACTAGTCACCATCCCCACAAGAGGAGAAAACATACTTGATCTCATCATCACGAACATGGGAGCACAATGTTCAACACCGGAAGTATACCCCTCACTGGTGAGATCAGATCACAAACTAATCTCGCTGGAGGTCCTCATCCCACCCCACCTCAAATAAAAAGACCACAGTAAAGAACTTCTCGAAAGCCGACTTCACACTTCTAAAGACTAGTGTGGTCTCCTTTAAGGCCCCGAGCCAGGGAAAACAGTACTCAACCCGCTGAATCACTTACAAATGCCTTCTACCAGCACCTGCAGGACTGCATGGATAAGGCAATCCCAAGCAAAACAAAGACTCTTTGTACCAAAGGCAAGCGTCCAGTCTGGTGGACCCCAGCCATAAACAAACTCTACAACAAAAGGAGGAAGCTACTACAAGATAGAGCAAAATCCTTAAAAGGTAAGACACCCTTGATCACTATAAGTAAAAAACTAAGAGCCCTCATAAAATCATTCAAAGCAAATTTTGAGAGAAAAATAGCTAAAGACTCAAAAGACAATCATAAGGCCTTCTTTAGCTATGTTAGAAACCTGGGAGGAAACTCCCAGATATGCTCAGAACTAGTTCAAAATGATGTGAAGATTACTGATCCTACAGACATTGCCAACATACTGGCTGACAGGTTCAGTGCAAACTCCCCCCCCCCAAAAGGAGAGATATCTATACCAAGCGATTGCAAACCCCCAAACATCTCCAACGCCCAAGTGAGAACTGCTCTCTCCAAAGCAAAAAACACAGCATCCATGGGACCTGATGGTGTCCCCGGCTGTGTGCTCCACGAACTCAACGAGGAATTAAACCCACAGCTAGGACAGCTGTTTAATCATAGTCTTACCTCTGGATACGTACCCAGGGAGTGGCGCACTGCAACTGTGGTCCCACTTCACAAAGGCGGTGCCTCCACCGACCCTGGAAATTACCGGCCCATTAGCTTGACAAGCCTTATCTGCAAAGCCATGGAGAGGATCATAATGGACCTCATAAATAAAGACATAGGGAATTTGCAGACTTTGGATCCATCCCAGTTTGGCTTTGTCAAAGGCAGATCATGCCTTCTAAACTTGGTTGACTTTTTCGAAACAGTCACTAAAGCCATTGATGAGGGAAAGGCAGTCCATACAGCCTACCTCGATCTGGCGAAGGCCCTTGATACAATACCCCACTCGGGTATCATTGAAAAACTCATCAGCTTAAATGTTAACCCATACATCACAAGATGGGTTGCAAACTGGCTGAGTGACAGAACCCACAGGGTCAGAGTTGCTGGCGCCATGTCAGACTCAAAGCCTGTCACAAGTGGTGTACCACAGGGCTCAGTCCTGGGCCCACTCTTGTTTGGCATCTACTTTTCCGAAGTACAAGCAAACACAGGAGGGTTATGGCTGACAAAGTTTGCAGATGACTGCAAACTGGGCGCCATAGTAGAAAACACATCTGACACAGATATCCTTCAGAAGGGTCTCACAGAAACGGATAACTGGTGCCAGAGCCATGGCCTAAAGTTAAATGCCAAAAATGCATAGTCATACCCTTCGGGAAAAACAAGGTTACCCCTAGCTACCAAATAGGTGGCAATCCACTGAGCACAGAAGAAGTTATCAGGGACCTGGGGACCCAGGTTGATAGTAGTCTGTCATTCGACACCCATGTAGCTAAAGTAGTTAGGAAGACCTTCTACATTGCCCACCTTATCATGAAGGGATTCTCATCTAGATCAAGGGAGGTCATAGTCTCCCTATACTCATCACTCATCAGACCAATGATTGAGTACAATGCCCCATTCGGAATGTATCTGACCCGACACTTGCAGCAGCTGGAGAGGCCACAAAAGTTCCTCACCAAAAGGATAAAGGTTCTCAAACATCTGTCCTATGCTGCCCGACTGAAAGAACTCCAGCTCTATTCAGTCACTTACCGCTTGCTCAGAGGTGACCTTTGCCTAACATACAATGCCATGTCAAACCCAGATTTGATGAATATGCTTCACCTCAAAAAATCTAGATCCGTCAGAGCCACAAGGGTGGGAGACTTAAACCTCGACACGGCTATTAATAGGGCGTGCTGGAGGGATAGATTCATCACCCAAAGACTCCCTATGCTGTGGAATAAAATCCCGGTATATGTGAGGCAGAGCACCTCGCTGGCCTTGTTCAAGAGAAATCTTGACCAATGGATGGGAGATCGCAGATATACCCCAGGGATTACCTCAGTGTCACTGCTCGACAGAGGCACAGCAAAATAATGGGTATAGTTCCCCATACTAAAGGGGTGGCGTAAGCCACAAAACTATGGGCTAGGCTTGTAAATGCCCTCGGGCAGATAGCCTAGTATGAACCTATGAACCTATGAACCTATGAACAATGCTTAGTCAGCAGACATTTCAATAAAAACCTGAACTTAGATTTGAGTAACTGACGCTTTTTTGGATCATTTCACTGAGAAGAATTTAAGTAATGAGAAATTGCTTGCCACCATCTAAAAAAAGTAAATAACCAGTAACTTTCAGTTTGGAATTTCTCAGTATGCACTTGGTGCATTAAAAGCACAACATAGTGAAGGGATAAATGGTACAAACAGAAGATCTACAGCCTCTGATTATAACTCCGAAAAAGTGGCACATTTTGGACCAGAGGTTACTCTAAGATCTGATTTATTCTGTTTGTTATGAGGATATAACAAAGTAGGAATGTATTCCCCACTATGGGGGAGGTGCAGGGGGACTTATAGATTTTGATACATTTTTAATACCTCTTTTGAAGTGTTTTACTTTGAAAGACAGAATCAGAGGAAGCGTGATGAGTTACCTACAACCCCTCTGATAATAATAAAAGCCTTGGAATGATACTGACTTAGTCTTAGCAAAAAGACAATCTATGTTGTTGTCATTTACAATAGATGTATTTGAATGGCATAAAAGGAATTTAATGATGCATTATACATGGAATGCCATATTTGTTAATAAAAGAAATTTGAAATTGAATGATTATTTGAGGGTAATAAGGAAACAGTACTGTTAGTCAAAGTATAGCAATAGCAAAGGAGATTTGTCTGAAATAGGTGTAAATATTGTAGGTATATCTTGATATAGTGGCAGACTAAGAGACATACATTTAGATCAATGAGGCCTATCTCTGGTGGTGGAGCAGGATATGCACATGCTGCACATGACCAGGGACTGTTTGCACATGATGTTACTGCTCCAGCAGAAATATTGTAGGCACTTCATAGGAATGGCCAACAGCAGTACCAGGGCTTCACATTGCTTCAAACATTGACAATTCTATCTTGTTTTGAATGCCTCATCCTGCCTGTATCCTACTGTACTGATGTGCTCCTTTATTTTACAACTTTTAAGGAGCAAAAGCTGAACCATGTAAGCTGCTGCAAGAGACAGCAAAGGCTAATGGCATGGCAGGGTGAATATGACTGCATACCACTTTTTATTTATCTATTGCTTATATGAGCAAAGGATAAATACATAATATCATGTAGCATGTTATACTTATGTCAACCCTTCCCATTGTGCCTTTGATGACTTACTCAACCATACATTGAGGACCCCTGGAGTGGATTGCAGATTCTTTCATCCAGCAGGCCCCAGCCATGAGGCTACCAGAGGATAACCAAGTCTACACTGTCAGTCACACAGAATCATCAGTTAGGAATGACTCTGTGCATATTGCCCCACTGATATCAGTTAGTGATGACTCGTGTATATTGCCCCATTGACATCAGTTGGGGATGACACTGTATATATAGCCCCATTGAAGTTAGTTGGGGATGACTCTTGTGTATATCACCCCATTGACAGTTGGTGATGACTCTGTTTATATTGCCCCATTGATATCAGTTGGAGATGACTCGTTTTTATTGCCCCATTAACATCAGATGGGGATGACTCTGTGTATATTGCCCCATTGATATCAGTTGGGTATGACTCTGTGTATATTGCCCCATTGACAGTTGGTGATGACTCTGTGTATATTGCCCCATTGATATCAGTTGGGTATGACTCTATGCATATTGCCCCACTGACTTCACTGGCAGCACCCCTGCAGTTAGTATAACAACCATGCTCCCTGCCTGATGTCATGCTCTTTAAAATATGTATGGTTCATCCCCCTCCATCACCATTTGCCTATCTCCTGTATGTCTGCATGTGGCACCCCAATCTTATGTTTGTACAACCAACCCTCTTTCTGTACTATTCTATATTTGTTTGCCTCTGCAAACTCTCCCACCCAGTCACTTCAGACACAGTTTCCCTTCCCTTGCATGTAATATCCCTCATCCTTTCTTTCTTTATGCGAAAAAGGGGGGTCTATCTATTCTACCCAAATATATCATGCTTTCCTAAACCCCGGTCATGAATTTTATGAGTGCTCCTTGTTTGTGTCTTACAGTCATCCCCTTATCCCCATTCCTCTGCTTGCAGTCATCCCCCCTTATCCCCTTTCCTCTACTTGCAACAATCCCCCGTATCCAGTTTCCTTACTGTCCTATACTCCCATTTTTCACCCCATTTGTTGTGGATAATGCTGACCGTAACATTAAGCAATGCATTTTAGGTGATTTTTTCCATGGTGCCTTGAGCTGTTCTGATGCATACCGCTCTAACAAATGTGACAGCACTCCTGTGTAGAAGCAGTATATGAAGCTATGCTCTAAAGGGTACCATGAGATCTGCACACAGTCATACAGGTTCTCTGTCTGAGTAGCTCATATTGCTGCACATTACTAAGTACTCTAAGACATGACCTACCAGGCATGCTGCTATAGAGCTCCTATCTACAAGAAACTGACATTGTACTGCTGTCCTGAGAAACACAAGGTCTGCAGTACTCAGTATGATAATGTGTTGGAAGTACTGCTTGGTATATCACAGTGGAACTGCAAAGGTTGCTCTGCAGAGCACACCATCTTACTCTTCTGTATAATTACTCTTAACAAAATGATATGAATCCCAGCCAATCATACCTACCAAAGCTGATAAAGGTCACAGAGCAAAGTGTATAAAAAGAATTGAATACAAGTTGTAAAGGTTTAGCAGTGATGACTTCCTTTGTGTTGTATTAAAAGGAGCCCATTACCTCCAGCAGTTGTAACTGTTGTACAAGTATGTAGTTTCAAGCACTAGTAGTCCCTTCTTGGTAGTTTATATGCTAAATGGTACCAAAGTTTTGTTTTAGTGCTTGAGTTTCTGTTAGATCATCCAGGCTAAATAAAATTATCGCCAGTCCTATAACCTGATAATGTTACAGTTGGTAAAAGACCATCAGCATGACATAAACTAAAGTGGTCTCTGACTGCATTCGGTCCCTTTTCTTAGTTGGCCTTGCAATAATGTGGATTGAGGGAGATTTGAAGTCCAAAGTCAGCTTTTATTGACAAGAGACTGCTCTTATCATTCAGGGGGGGGGGGGTATCATGGGTTCTGGAATTCAAGAGCTGGGAAGGAACATACATTTAGCATCCTGTAGGAAAATAAAGATATTCAGAAAGAGTTGCAGAGGATGAGAGCTTACAAAAACTTTTGTCTTAAATTAAAGAAACTAACAGTCCAATACTTGCCTTTGCAGTATTACTGACATTTTATAAATTAAAGACTTTCTGAATATAACAACCGGTATTTTCAAGCTACAGCTTGTACATGTCACGGCTCTATCGGTTTTAAACATCATTTTCTTTGCCATATGATGAACCATACCTCTCAACCTGCAGGCACTGAAAATTGGAACAATGGCCCTTAAAACAGGTATAAACACCTCAAAATCTATAATGTAATTGGCATAAATCTGAATACCAAATAGCAGATAACTCTTCCAGCTTCAGTAGGAATGTGGGATAGTACTCAGAAACATGTTTTAAAAAACTGCAGCAAAAATTATGGAAAAATGTAAGCACATTATCAGAGACACTGTAAAATCTGTAGACTTTCATGTACTGTGTCACAAAAGTTTGCTATACAATGTCATTTATTTTTGCTTCAGAAAGAGGGATTGTAAGATGTGTGTCCTCTTTCTTTAAATTATTGTTGCCACTAGTATGTTGGTCATGTGCTGCGGTTTTCTGTGTACTAGAAAGATGCAAAAATCATATGTGATGAGGAGGGCTCAGAAAATTATGTAAAGGTGAAAATCAAGCCTGATATTAGGGACACACCTCCAAAAACAGGGGCATCCTAAATCCGGCCAGAATATATGAACATTCCTCCAAAACAGGGACAGTTGAGAGGTCTGTGATAAACACTGCACACCCAAGGCTGGACTATAGTGACATAGTCCTTCCCATGCCACTAGATGACAGCAGACAGTTTACCTTGGCACATTTAAACTACGAATAACATAATAACACATATAAGCAGGCATTCTGGATTAACATATTATTTGCTAATTGATCTCCATTTACTATTTTAACTAAATAGACTGGTGACTGCCATATTTCAAACAAATATTCATAGCTATCAAAACCTTATCAGTTTTTATCTATGGTAGGAATGCATTGTTAATGCTCAAAGGCAACAAGTACAACTACGCTGCACTTGATGAAA
Organism: Protopterus annectens; assembly: GCF_019279795.1. NCBI lineage: Eukaryota > Metazoa > Chordata > Ceratodontiformes > Protopteridae > Protopterus > Protopterus annectens. Next base: position 173,062,366 of record NC_056725.1, read on the forward strand.
CACATTTTCTGACGTGGGAAACATTTATCAGTGCAGATTGATAAAACATACACTAAATACAAATGAATTATGAATCTTATTATATCAGCAGAAGTTATTTTTCATGGACACCTCCATGAATTAATCAGGGATCTTTTAGCTTCTAAGGGCCTTGGAAGTTTTTATCCTTCAGAACTGTAAATGTTGACATTTATTTTTTTATGTGCATAGTTGCATTACATGTCTTTTTGACTCTTTTACAGAAGCTAGCAGGTTGTGCATTGTCCTCCGAAGCTGAAAAGGATGTGTGTTCTATTGCAAAGTCCGGTACTTGGATTCATGTTCTCATTTTGACACTGTAGTACAGCACAACACTGGTGCTGCAGTCCGAAGGTCTTTCTTTCATATGATATGTTAAACCAATGCCTCACATGCTTGACACAGTGGTAACATAAAGATGGTGGAAATCCCAGGTCATTTACCAAAAAGAGAAGGGATATGCTCCCAGTGACCTAGACAAATGTCACCCAGGTTTAGTGTCAATAACACATTCAACAAAAATTAACAAATAGTTATAAAACAAGTGCTGTGGATTACTAGTTTCTGCCCTGCTTGTCCAGTATTTCGCAGTCAGCTGAAACAGTCTGTTAGCTAGCGCTACAAAATATATATTCCTGTTCACAGTAAGGTATTGGAGCACTGTAAAACTAGTTCAGAAATACTTCCACAAAAGTATGTTGATCTTGCACTTTCCTCAATATTTACAAATCTTAAATTATGAATATACAATATTCAGGAATCAAGTTATGAATATGTGTGTGTGTGTGTGTGTGTGTGTGTGTGTGTGTGTGTGTGTGTGTGTGTGTGTGTGTGTGTGCGTGTGTGTGTGTGTGTGTGTGTGTGTGTGTGTGTGTGTGTGTGTGTGTTCACAGTATATGGACAGGTTACACAGAACACAAAAATAGCAAGGCATTTATAGTGTTAGGTTTGGCCAGATCTTCTACATTCTAAGGACATTGAGAAATTTCTACCCTTTTTTAATGTGCATGCTGATAAAACACAGGTTTGACTATTTTACAGAAGTAGATAGCAGACCTGAATCTGAAGCTCAGTAGGTTGGATAGTCTTTCTCTACACCAGGTGATTGAATTCAGAAATATATTTATCTCATAAATAAAACATATTAAGCAGGCAATAATACTTACATTTTTAGTTAAAGGACCACTACCCTGTAAGGAAATTAAGCCATTGGAAAGTAGATAAGGTTTGGATACTGACTTCTCAACTCCCTGGGTTGGTGACAAATCAGTATGACTTAAATTCAATTGGCTTGACTACAAAGCGTTAACTGTTGACATAATCATCATTTGCACTTCTACAAATTGCAACTCAGTTGTACCAGCTGATCGTATCACAAATCATTAAGTCACTGGACCAGATGCTACTGTGGGTCCTGGAGGTGAGGCAGATCAAAAACATTACATTCCCCACAACTAAATGTATGGGATACTACGAAATCCAGCTTGAGTATCCTGATATCAGCTAACTAAAAAAAAAAAAAAATCAGCAAACAGCAGAAGCGCAAACAAAATAGTCCAAATACACATAACCTAGAATTTGCAATAAATGACTCAACCACACAAAAAAATTCCTAAACATAAAACAAAGCAAAAAATATTGTTTTCTGTAGGGTGACAAGCCACATGCTGCTTTATATTTACCAACACTGGGATCACAAAAAAACAGGAAAAAGTTATATTCCTTGTCCCCACTGTACCACCAGGTTAACAGTTGTCTCTTTCTTTCTAGAGCCATATAAACCTCTAGAGATAAATGTGTATGCATGTATGTATATATTAACTGAACACTAGCACTACTGATCAAATGTGCATTTTATCACATATTATGGAAATTCCACAACACTGGGGCAGAGAATTTGCCCTTTCTCCACTGTTGTATGATTTGAGAGTTGCTATCTATAATTATCTGAGGATGTGAGTCTTTAGCCCCTATTTAATGGGGGGGGGGTTGTTGCCAACACCAAAAAAGATTTTCTGTTTTTTTTTTCTTCTGGTATTTAGCTTTGTTAGTTGTTGTTGCTGAAATCAGTGTGGAATCTAAAGGACTTCTTTTGAGGAAAGAACACACACACACACACACACACACACACATACACATATATATATATATATATATTTATTTATTTATTTATTTATAGTTAAATAGCTATATTATAAATATAGATATAAGTGATATAGGTATTGACTATATATATATATATATATATATATATATATATATATATATGTGTGTGTGTGTGTGTGTATGTATATATATAAATATATATGTATATATATATATATATATATGTGTGTGTGTGTGTGTGTGTGTGTGTGTGTGTGTGTGTGTGTGTGTGTGTGTGTGTGTGTGTGTGTGTGTGTGTGTGTGTGTATGTACAGTATATGGACCCATGACATTAAGTCAAAGTAATGTAATGTTTTGTTGGAACCTATTGCATAAAACCCAAACAAGCAACATTCACCAATGAAAATAAAAAATGGAAAACAAGAAAACAGCATTATTTCAGGAGGGCAAGCCGCCCTGTACCTCTACAGCTACATATCTCTATACTAACTCAGAGTGATCGCGCTGAGTAGTAAGCAATTCAACCCCTGACCAGTGCATGCTTGATGGGGCACATGGCTCTCTCTTCAGTTATCTATTTCTGTTACTGAGATCAGTATTGATTCTAGTACTGTTTATGGTCACTGCACTGTAGTCTTTCAAATGATCAGTGACTCCAGAACTTAATAAATGACTAGAACTATGCCCTCATATTGAACATAATTGAAAGAAAGGGCTCCTGGCTTATATCTAGATAGTGCAGTTCTTATCTAATCATTCAAGTAAAATTTATAAAAGCATTACCCTGTGGACCACAATGAAACATTATCTAATTTTTAAGTAGATACATTGAAGTATTATTCATATTGCGCAGTTAAAAGCTGTGCTAAACATAAAATTATAGCTCAGATGAATAGCTGGCTCCTATAAATGATTGTGTCACAGCTATACACAGAAAAATCATGTGAAGAAGCAATTTATAAGGACTTATTAGAAACACAGAGAAACAATTTAAAAGAAATTCTTAGAAACACAGAGAAACAGTTCACAAGGACTTTTTACAAATGCTTGCATAGTAGTGATAGATCCTTGGGAAAATTATCAGTGTCTGCCTCCTCCATGTTCCCATATGCCTGTTAAGATTATAGCTAGGAAACTTAAGTCGCCATCCCACAACATTACAAAATGATTTAAAAGTCCTATCAATCAGGGTTCTAGATACCAAAATGCAGAACTTATAGTCACTCTCAGAATTTCATAGGTAGCATTGATTTATCGATAGACTACTTCCTAGGATCAGTTAATTTAATTTCTCACAATAAATATTCGTACAAAAGATTCAGAAGAACAAGCGAAATTACAACCATAATCTATTACTTTTCTTATCTAAAATGGCCATTAAAAATGTCAAGAATAATTAAGCCTAAACCTTGAGGGCCTCTCATCAGAAAGTTACAGTATACTTAATTCCTACAGGAAGTAATATACATTTTTCTGAATTCATTTGTTCAAAATAATACTAGCCATAATTTATACAAATATAATTTAATCTTAGTAAGCCCAAAAAGATCCATTAGTATGCTTTTCTTACAGGCCAGCTTTTCTCGTAAACGTTGACCTTTATGTCCATCTTTGCACGCTAACACAAATCTCTAATACAGCAATTATTCCACCAGCATCAAACTAAGTCGATCCAGTCAAGGCAGACAGAAAACCATAATATAAACGTCATTTCCCTTTAATATTCTTTCTGATTGATTCAGAAAAAAACTTTGATTTCTTACACAAGAAATGGCTGCTTACTACAATAAACATGCTAGCATTTTCCAACTTTGTAATACTTGTCTTAGTTAACAGGCACAATAACTCTTTTGTGAATGTTAAAATAGGGTGTGTTATGATTACAACAAGCAAAATTTATAAAAGTAGTACTCTGTGGCCCACAGTAAAGTATCATCTATGTTTTCACTTAAACAGTTTTATATACTATCTAGGGTCTATGTTAAATAAACGAACACAAAGTGTCGAGTACAACATACTTGAACACGTTTAAGCAAATGTTTATTTAATCGACAGCTCGAAATGTCATAATGCAGAATGTAGAAAAGTTTTGTTTGGCCACCTCTTCCTCCCAAGTGCTGTCGGACACTACACTACACTAACTGAAAGCAATACAAATGTGAATATGTATGCGATGCTCTCAACATATACGGGCACTTTTATTTTAATTTACAACAAGCAATGTACTTTTGTACCTGTTTTGAACCATGGTAATACCCTGTCCATTTAATACGTTCTTCACTATTTAGTTCCTTTTGTGTTACTGCACATCCTTTACAAGCAGCAATGCTAGTAATGTGTATCTGCATTGTACTGATCGTTGTGTTATGTTTACTTGTGTTTCATCTTGCAGTTAGTATGTAAGTCAGTGTAATGCGATAGTTTCATGGTTAGACTTTGGTGCTTAGTTTTATTCATGGTATGCTTGGCTGGAGTAGCTTACATGATGTTATACATCACATATTTCAGTGCTGGCCAAACAAAAAATTTCGGAACTCCTATTTCCGATGTTTAGAGCTGTTGATTAAATAAACGTTCGCTTAACAGTGTTTGAGTATGTTGTACTCGACATTTTAAGCGTTAAGTAATTAGGGACCTGGGGACCCAAGTTGATAGCAATCACTCATTTGACAACCACATGGCCAAAGTGGTTAGAAAAACATTTTATATAGCCCACCTAATCATGAAGGGATTCACATCTAGATCAGGGGAGGTCATCGTGCCTCTTTACTCATCCCTCATCAGGCCCATAATTGAGTACAATGCCCCTTTTGGGATGTACCTTACCAGACACCTGCAGCAACTGGAAAGACCCCAAAAGTACCTCACCAAGAGGATCAAAGGGCTCAAACAGATGCCATATGCTGCCTGGTTAAAGAAACTCCATCTCTACTCAGTGGCATACCGCCTGCTCAGAGGCAATCTGTGCCTGACGTATAAAGCCATGTCCAACCCAGAATTAATGGACATGCTGCACCTCAGAAAATCCAAATCCCATCGAGCTACGCGCTCGAGACTTGAACCTCAGCACTGAAATAAATAGGACATGCTGGAAGGACAGATTCATAACCCAGAGGCTCCCTTCACTCTGGAAAAAATCCCAGTCCAGGTTAGGCAGAGTCCCTCATTGACTCTCTTCAAGAGGAATCTTGATGAGTGGATGGGAGATAGTAGGTTTACCCCGGGTATCACTTCTGTGTCACTGTTAGACAGAGGCACAGTATACTAACCTCGAAAAAGGGCATAGCAAAATTCATTTAAAATGGGTGGCAAAAGGCAAACACACTCTGGCTAGGCTTATAAATGCCCTAGGGCAGATAGCCTAGTATGAACCTATGAACCTATGAACATAGACCCACTATCTATATTGTGCAGTTAAAAGCTAAACATGAAATTAATGAGTAGCTGGCTCATATAAATGATTGTGTCACAGCTATGCCACAGATATCCACTTTATTCATTGTTGTTTGCAATAACAGTTGAGTCCTTTGTAACCCTTAAACAATCCAGACAATATTTTTATTATTAAAACCACAGAAAAAGCAAGCACTTTCCAAGGATAGATGTTGATTTCTGCTAGTAACACAATGTAGCAATACAGTAGAAGGATCGAAAGAATACAGAGTAAGAGAAATAGAGGCACTTATTAGAAGCATATTGAAGGTAAGACAATCTGTGAATATTAACTGAGTGGTATTACTTTGTAATTCACTTGGGCTATATGGAGTTCATTGATCAAAGACTATTCCAGATAATGCAGTTTAGTCTTGCTTTGCTTTCTTGCTTTTTCCTCCCTCACATCTTCCAAACATTATGCTTCCCATACTCAGTTAACTCATTCATTCTACCTTAGTTGAGACACACTCACAGAAGGTAATCATCCAGGCAGCCTTCAGAGGTTTTCCATGCCCAAATTCATCCATCCCTATGGCAGCATTGATGAGCAGGCACCCCATAATACTAGCCCTTGGACATGTATGCCTCTGTGCATGCCATTATCCTGGGCTGCAGTGTTGAGGTGCTGCCTGTTTGGTATGTATCCTGACCCTTTTTGCTGCCTTCTGCTGTGACGCCCCAGCTGTTCTAGGTGTCAGTATTGCAGAAGATGGAGCTGCTAACGTCTAATAATAAAATATTCTACTGCATGCCTCTGTATTAACAATTTAGATTTCATGCAAGACCTACTGAGGCAGGGAATCATCCAGGTCAGGGAAAATACTCATGCCATTTGAAGGATCAGGTGGTGAGATAGGATGAAGTGACCAATGGCAGCTCACCTATCCTTATGGAAGGATTTGGAGAGAATTGCTGCCAAAAGAGATTGACAGATGTACTAATGCCATTATATATATTTTCGTACTGTTAAGAACTCTGACTGACATTTCCACAGACTGCTGGCTCCAAGCACCTGATGTTTTGTCCCCACTGAGTCCTTGTTTCCCTAGCTCTAGCAATTTGGTATGAGGCAATTAATATTCAGGGGGGCCCAGCCAGCAAACCAATACATCCATAATTGTGTGGTTGGAAGCCATGGAAATACCCGGGAGCATCAGACATGGTGTCTGTGGACATAGCCAGATGCTTAATGGCAGGTTGGAAAGGAAGAGAAATACAAAAAACTGGATCTCAAATTCATCTGTCAGTTAACAAATAGAATCTGAAACATATCTAGCAGTTAACAAATAGCATTATTATTTAAAAGTACTGAGAGGCAAAACTTTCAGAATGAGCAGAATAAGAGTGTACTTAATGAAGTCTGAAGAGTAATTGTTTATTTTCATGATTTCACAGTGACTGGGGTCATACAGCATTTTCAAAGAAAATGCACAGTGGTAGTATCAATATTGGCAGGGTGGGAGCCTGAAGGTGCTACAATGAAAATACAATACAAATAAGAGCTCTCTGTATTAAGAAATTATGAAGTTATAGTAATGTCTCAAAAAGTTCCATCGAAACTAACAGAAAAATATCTGCAATTTTATCTGCAAATAACTCACTACTGAGAAGTGGTAATCATTTCTGATTTGGAGAAGAATATCATCTTTTACGTTCAAAGAAGTAAATGATTAAGACCTCTCAAAACCAAAATATAATAAAAACTGCAAAACTTGCAAAATATTGGTGCATAAAAAGCAGGAACACGCTGCAGAAGTATTTTCAGCTTATTTAATAAATCACTGGTACTTCGGCTTTTCACCTTCAACGGATAAAACACAGTGTAAAGCAGACATCTTTTATGTGCAGGTTCAAACCCCTAATATTTTTAAACAATTAACTTCCATTAATGGATTACAGTGCTACCATCACATTTTAAAATATACACATTTTATAAATTTTATAAATGCATTTTAAATGCTTTTACAAAAAATATAGGTTCATAGGTAGGTACTAGGCTATCAGCCCAAGGGTCTACTTACGCCACCCAAGAAAGTTATTTTCCTGTGCCACAATAATAGAGATTAGTTCTACCATTTTTAACAAACAACAATATTTTTAACATTTTTAAGATTTCAAAAACATCTAATAAGCTTATTAATTCACCAAATTTAACTCAAGGTTAAGGCCCCTATGGAATAAAGTCCTATAATTCAAGATAAATTAACTTTCTAGTTCATTCAACTTCTTAACAACATCCCCCTTCTAGAGAGAATAGGCTGTGCTAAAATATTAAAGTAAAAGGAAGACACATTGCCCCATGTCTGTTAACAAAATGGTCAGCTACGGGACTTTTCATGTTCCTATTACAGATATCCCTCAGATATTCCATAATTCTAACCTTAACTGCTCATTTAGTTTGCCCAGTATACCACTTTGTAACTTCACAACCACAACCCACAATATAGACCACACCATATGAGTTTCAACTAAACCTACTTCTACAAACAAATCTTTTAGTATTAATATAACTACTTGAAATATTCCTAATATAACTACAAACCTTACAATGACCACATGCAAAGACACCAACAGACTCCTGAGGAACATTAGTTAAAGCCATATTAATAAATCCTTTAAATTAGCATATCACCCATAAGAAAATTTAACAATCTATTAAATAAAATTCCTACCAATTCATCTTCACGTACTATATACCATAAATCCAAAATAGCTTTTTTCATTAACTCCAAAAACCCAGAATACTTAGAAACAAAAAAGAATTCCCTATCCACACAATCATTAGGTTCAGGAAAAAAGCCTTTTCAACAAAATTCTTTTTTATTCAACCTACAATCCTGGGCTTTCTCCCCAATACCTCATCAAGAGCCTGACACAAACATTCCTCCTTAACCTCTTTCCACAAGTCTTTCCTTTCCTTCCATCAAAAATTTCATTTTATAGTTTTCTTCAGAAGTATTTCAAGCAATATCTTTAAATTCACCCAAAGGTGGTGATTTTAACAAATGGGGGGATGCATACTATCTGCATACAACATTTTTTTTACTGAAGTGTGTTTCTTAAAGGTTTAAACTGAATTTTCGTATCCATATCCACATACAATTCCACATCAGGAAACTGTGTATAAGAATCACCTTTCACCATAGAGAATTGTAAACCATGACCATTCATATTCAACTCATTAAAAAATGAGTCGAATTCTCTAACATCATCCTTACACAAAAAGATAAGGCCATCTATAAAACGCTTAAATAATATCAAATTATTTTTAAAAATTTCAGAACAATAGATGAACCCTCTCTCAAAATATTCCATATGTACATATAGACTTCTGCAGCGTGCTTCTGCTTTTTCTGCACCAGTATTTTCAAAGAAGTAAACATCCAGTTTATAGGTGCCAGAGGTGTACAGACAGAGAGTTAGATCAACATCTGAAAGATTATGATGGACTATTTTTTATCAAAAAGAAAAAGAAAAAAATCAAAAGAGAGACAGAGTGGGAGAAAATTGAGGAGTTTTGGTACCACCTGGTTTCAAGATTATTCTTGTGTATTAACTCATGCACAGGTATGGTATGACAGGACTGAGTGACAGTGATAATGCAAAAAAAAAGGTAGTGTTCAGGACACAGATAAAACCAGTGGGGCAATAGCAGTTTTTGCTTACACCTAATTCAGGTGCAGACAGCCTGTGTATTGTTTTTTATCCCTACAACATTAAGTATGTGTTTGTTGTGTCTTTTTATTCATTTACTTACTTACTTGCTTACTGTATGCTGATAAACATGGTACCTGACTAAATTAACTGTCAGTGGCTGTTCATTCAGCTTTTTGTGTGTCATATCGAATATTCTGTTAACTATATTTCAGTTTTCGTGTATCAGAGTTCTATAAAATAAAAATGAAAAGAAGTCAGAATCTAATGCTGTAAAAACTAGTAAAATAAACAAAGCACTGCAAATCTGATTTAAACATGTGCTCACATATTTTCATTGACATAGTACCTCTGTGTAAAACTTCAAACTTCAAATTAAAACCACTAATCACTATTCTACCTACTGGGTGATAATTTCAGTTAGAAATTTTTAAACCTCTTTATAGAATCACATTTTACATATTGATATAAGTACAAACTTGTTAACAGAAAAAAACAGGCCATAGTGATATTGTCATTAATTTTATGCAGTACACGTTTTCTTTTTAACAAATTATCATTCACTCCAGCATTATGTAATTTCGGTTAATTCCTGCTTTCCCTTAAACCTCACTTCACCTACTGCGCATTATTTGTGCCCACAAATTTTATTTATTTCTATGTAATTTGCTATTATCCATTTTCAAAAGACCTGTACCAGTTATTTTACAGGTACATAGGTAAATACTAGGCTAGCTATCCTTGAGGGCCATTGTAAGCCTAGCAAATTTCCCCTTCAAAGGTAAGAATCAAATCCTGTACCTTGCATTAGTGAGGTAAACACATTAACCATTATACCAAACCCCAACCTTTTACAATATTCAGTACTTCAATCACAACTGGATTAGATTTTGATTTCCATTTTCTAGTAGTTGTTTTTTGGCAGCAGTAGCATTAGACTTGTTAAGGTCTTACAATGTCTAGGCAATTCAGATCTTGTGTTCAAGCTAAAAATAATATTTTCCTTAGTTAACAACCATTTTTACCCCCCACATTTCTAACAAAGTATTCTGTATGGAATTTTTTAAATTTGCCAGCTTTCTACACACCTCAAAAGCATGTGCCCCTTTAACATCCTCTTTCCCATCACACCTCCAGCATATGCTCTCTACCTGATGAAAAAATCTATGAAGTCTGCTTGGGGTATAAAAATAGCTACGCAAACACATCCAAACAAAAATCCTATGCCTTCTGGACATTGTTGCATACATGTAAGCTATAAGGATATCCTCACATTGCTCCTTTGTAAATTACATTTAAAGACCAACTTTATAATCTCTTCTAACCTCTTCTGATTGATTTATGCAGTTATCATGCAATATTTCATGTCTCCTCACTGTCTCTTCTTCAACAGCGGCTTTCTGTTCTAGATGCAACTAAATGTCTGCTAGAGTTTGAATTTTACTTATCACGCCTCTATCCCCTTTTCTTTGCCCATACACTTTTATCAGTTCAGTCCCTGGTAGGGAATGTAGTCTCAAACCTGCAATCTGATCTTCTGCTTGGTTTATTCCTACTCTATTACCTTCCCATCTCTAATAATTTGCTCCCAATGCCTTGGTTTCTTTGCCAATTATCTCCTGTAAATTACAGCCCCCTCTTATCTATTTAAAAAAATACTTGCAGTCTTCCCTGTTGATTAACTCTATTTTCTCCCTTCCCATGTTAGCTTAGTTCTTGGAGTGCTTTCTGCTGCTTTATGACTATAACATTAGGTATGGTTGTTGTTTTTATCCTTAAAGGTCTGCATCCAAAATCCTTCTTTCTTCTTATTTCTTAAACTTTATTTTACTTATTTGCCTTTTGTTGACTGGATTGCTTACTCCTGTTTCACCTTTAGCTGTTTACACTTTAATTTACAATCTCATGCTTGTGTTATGAATATGGGCCTTAACTGTGTAGCTCTAAAGGATCCCCTCAGATTAGGTAGTCCACCTTGCTCTATGGGGAGGACCAACTTATCCCGTTTAACTTTTGCCCTCTTCTCTTACCAAATAAATTCCTCCAACTCATTGTTGCCTATAATGAGCAGCTTCTTCTCTGGTTGAGTAAAATATGCCTGACCGTACAGAAAACTAAAGGGAATAAAAACATTTTCACTATTTGTATCTTACTATCCATAGCCATAAGCAAGACCATCCAGTTTCTCAGTTTTTGTATTATCTTTTCTTAGCTGCCACACGTTATTTTAATACATACACCTAAATATTTCATATTATCATGTCCCCATAAATATGTACATCACTGAAATATTTCATGTGTGGGTACAGAGTTTACCACTATAGCCTTTGTTTCATAGTCATTATTTTTATATCCTAAAAAGACAAGAAACTGTCCCAAAATGTTCCACAACATGAAATGTCATTTTCTGGATTTTTCAAGTTTAAGATAATATCATCTGCAAATAAAGCTGACCTGTCTTGATGACCTTGCTGTACATATCATTGAATCTTTGCCAATAGCTCTAAATATGCATTTTAAATCTCTGTCTTGAAATTTTCCCATGCAACCCACCCATTCTACTGTTTTCTCAATCCACATCCCCTCTTACAATCTGACTTGACTTTCCTCAAGGTATGAACAACAACCCCCTCCCCCATAATAGAGATCCATCACTACAGACTTCATTCATAACTATGCTTTTATCATAAGATGCCTTTTGCAGCTGTTAGGGAAGCTTCTTTGTTTTGATTCTTTACTATATAATTTCTTACTGAGAAAACATAGTTGGAACATAGGTCAATTTCAGATTTCAAGGATGCCTAGTCCTGAAGAAGGAAAGAACCACCCAGGCCAAGGAAAGAGCAAGCAGCAACGAATGTTTGAACTTGCCAGACCACAGGTCTTTGTTGGTCAGCATTGCCAAATGATTGTGTATAGCTATACCTATAGAATAGACTTCTGTTTCAGTATGATCATTTTTATGGGTATGTATATGATTACCAGTTGTATTGGAATAACGCAAACATATAAGGTAAATAATAGGATTGACTAACAGCACTTCTTTAAAACAGCTAATTCTAGCATTCTAAAAATCAAGGCAATACATAATTTCACTTCAGGTTTTCAGTATTTTATGCATGTCAAGGACGTCCCTAGACCTTCCCAGTAACAGAGAATGGTTCTAAGTATCTATGACATTGATCAACTTTTATCATTAGTAATAAAAATGAATAACATCTTCATACTTACATGTGCAGGAACTAAGCTAAATTAAATCTAGCTCTTGCAAGCTTTCAGGAGGTCAGGTTTTCTGCTCCTCATCAGGGATCAAATATAGAACAGAAATATTCTGGTCCAGACTACATCAGATTTTAAATGTTTGGTAAAGAATCTTTGGAAGGAAAGTGTATGACCTTTCTGGTTCAGCTAGTTGTAGCAGTTATCTTCAACACAGCTGTTGTTTTCATCCCCTCCCTAGCTGGATCTGTATGTTTAATTCCACCTTCTTTACATCAGCAGAACTGTATTTCATCTTGAAGAAGGAAGTTCCGTGAACCTACTACCCCTTCAGTAAACTAAGATGTTCTGGTCTCTTTTCTACAGATCCAGTTGATATTCTGACCTGGTTTGGTTCAGCTGTTCTAGCTTGGTTAGGTTCATAGGTTCATAGGTTCATACTAGGCTATCTGCCCGAGGGCATTTATAAGCCTAGCCCATTGTTTTGTGGCTTACGCCACCCCTTTAGTATGGGGAACTATACCCATTATTTTGCTGTGCCTCTGTCGAGCAGTGACACTGAGGTAATTCCTGGGGTATATCTGCGATCTCCCATCCATTGGTCAAGATTTCTCTTGAACAAGGCCAGCGAGGTGCTCTGCCTCACATGTACCGGGATTTTGTTCCACAGCATAGGGAGTCTTTGGGTGATGAATCTATCCCTCCAGCACGTCCTATTAATAGCCGTGTCGAGGTTTAAGTCTCCGCCCTTGTGGCTCTGATGGATCTAGATTTTTGAGGTGAAGCATATTCATCAAATCTGGGTTTGACATGGCCTTGTATGTTAGGCAAAGGTCACCTCTGAGCAAGCGGTAAGCGACTGAATAGAGCTGGAGTTCTTTCAGTCGGGCAGCATAGGACAGATTTTGAGACCCTTTATCCTTTTGGTGAGGAACTTTTGTGGCCTCTCCAGCTGCTGCAAGTGTCGGGTCAGATACATTCCGAATGGGGCATTGTACTCAATCATTGGTCTGATGAGTGATGAGTAAAGGGAGACTATGACCTCCCTTGATCTAGATGAGAATCCCTTCATGATAAGGTGGGCAATGTAGAAGGACTTCCTAACTACTTTAGCTACATGGGTGTCGAATGACAGACTACTATCAACCTGGGTCCCCAGGTCCCTGATAACTTCTTCTGTGCTCAGTGGATTGCCACCTATTTGGTAGCTAGGGGTAACCTTGTTTTTCCCGAAGGGTATGACTATGCATTTTTTGGCATTTAACTTTAGGCCGTGGCTCTGGCACCAGTTATCCGTTTCTGTGAGACCCTTCTGAAGGATATCTGTGTCAGATGTGTTTTCTACTATGGCCCCAGTTTGCAGTCATCTGCAAACTTTGTCAGCCATAACCCTCCTGTGTTTGCTTGTACTTGGAAAAGTAGATTCCAAACAAGAGTGGGCCCAGGACTGAGCCCTGTGGGACACCACTTGTGACAGGCTTTGAGTCTGACATGGCGCCAGCAACTCTGACCCTGTGGGTTCTGTCACTCAGCCAGTTTGCAACCCATCTTGTGATGTATGGGTTAACATTTAAGCTGATGAGTTTTTCAATGATACCCGAGTGGGGTATTGTATCGAAGGCCTTAGCCAGATCGAGGTAGGCTGTATGGACTGCCTTTCCCTCATCAATGGCTTTGGTGACTGTTTGAAAAAGTCAACCAAGTTTAAAAGGCATGATCTGCCTTTGACAAAGCCAAACTGGGTTGGATCCAAAGTCTGCAAATTCCCTATGTCTTTATTTATGAGGTCCATTATGATCCTCTCCATGGCTTTGCAGATAAGGCTTGTCAAGCTAATGGGCGGTAATTTCCAGGGTCTGTGGAGGCACCGCCTTTGTGAAGTGGGACCACAGTTGCAGTGCGCCACTCCTGGAGTGCGTATCCAGAGGTAAGACTTTGATTAAACAGCTGTCCTAGCTGTGGGTTTAATTCCTCATTGAGTTCGTGGAGCACACAGCCGGGGACACCATCGGGTCCCATGGATGCTGTGTTTTTGCTTTGGAGAGAGCAGTTCTCACTTGGGCGCTGGAGATGTTTGGGGGCTGCACTCATTTGGTATAGATATCTCTCCTTTTGGGGGGAGGGAGAAGTTTGCACTGAACCTGTCAGCCAGTATGTTGGCAATGTCTGTAGGATCAGTAATCTTCACATCATTTTGAACTAGTTCTGAGCATATCTGGGAGTTTCCTCCTAGGTTTCTAACATAGCTAAAGAAGGCCTTATGATTGTCTTTTGAGTCTTTAGCTATTTTTCTCTCGAAATTTGCTTTGGATGATTTTATGAGAGCTCTTAGTTTTTACTTATAGTGATCAAGGGTGTCTTACCTTTTAAGGATTTTGCTCTATCTTGTAGTAGCTTCCTCCTTTTGTTGTAGAGTTTGTTTATGGCTGGGGTCCACCAGACTGGACGCTTGCCTTTGGTACAAAGAGTCTTTGTTTTGCTTGGGATTGCATTATCCATGCAGTCCTGCAGGTGCTGGTAGAAGGCGTTTGTAAGTGATTCAGCGGCTTGAGTATTGTTTTCCGCCGGCTCGGGGCCTGAAAGGAGACCACACTAGTCTTTAGAAGTGTGAAGTCGGCTTTTGAGAAGTTCTTTACTGTGGTCTTTTTTATTTCAGGTGGGGGTGGGATGAGGACCTCCAGCGAGATTAGTTTGTGATCTGATCTCACCAGTGAGGGGTATACTTCCAGTGTTGAACATTGTGCTCCCATGTTCGTGATGATGAGATCAAGTATGTTATCTCCTCTTGTGGGGATGGTGACTAGTTGTTCCATGGCATTTGAGTTTATGAATTCCAGGAACTTTTGGGCTAGGGTGTTTGGGCTTGAGTAGTGTTCCCAGTCTATATTAGGGTAATTGAAGTCACCTAGTATGATGGTGTTTGGTGATACATGTATCCCCTCTAGTGTTTTCAGGAAGGCCATGTGAGTTTCCTGAGTTTGTGAGGGTGGCCTGTAACATGCTACAATTTGCAGAGCAGTCTTGCCTATGGTTAATTGCACCTGGATGGTCTCCGATGCATCGTGCGTTGCCACCAGTCTTGAGGTGTGGGTGTCCTTGATGAATATGGATACCCCTCCTTTCTTGGTATTGTCCGGATTTTGGGGCCGGAACGCATGATATGAGGTAAAACCTGATAGCGCTGGGGTGCTCTCAGGAGCCTTGAACCAGGTTTCTGTCACAGCACAGACATCGATGTTCTCCATACTGAGAAGGGCCTCGAGTGCGTGCATTTTGAGATTTAGACTTCTGGCATTGAGCAGCATTACCCTTAGTTTTTTCCTTTTTGTGTTCTAGGGTGGTAGGTTTAGAATTTGAGCCTTGCCTAAAAAGGCACTATGGGGGTGGCAAGAGCCTTTGCCAATATCCGGAATCTCAGGGGTGACAGGTGCAAGCCGTCCCTTGCGAAGCAGCGTGGCTTGTCCAGCATGTCATCCCAGGCAGACAGATACTGGATCCCCTTTGAATGACACCAGTGTTTAAGCCAATTGTTAAAGCTGATCATCTTATCTCTGTATTGTGGCATCATTCTTGGTGAAGGTAGGATACTGCTCAAGGTCAGGGTCATACCTGCCTGGGCTACATAATCAGAGAGCTCCTCAATGTCTCTTTTCATGTAGTCCAAGGAGGTACGTCTCAGGTCGTTTACACCAGCGTGGACAATGACTGAGTCATATTTGTACCTGCTGTTGAGAGACCTGAGTGCTTGTGTTATGTGGCGGATTCTAGCGCCCGACAGGCAGCTTACTGTGACCTTCTCCTTACTCAGTCTGGTGAGCGGGACATCAGTGTGTCTGACTATGGAGTCACCAATGACTAGTGTGTCTGGCATTGTGTTTGGCCTTAAGGGCTGTGACTGTTTGACACTCTGACTGTGAGGTCTATGTGTTGCGGGTGTTGTGTTCTGAGGTGGTGGTTGTTTGGGTGTCTGCTTTGGTGGCCTCTGCTGTTTTGGTAGATTTTTGATCAGAGCCTCCGAGTATGTCTTTGTGTGTTTATGTGTATGATTTGAGGTTGTAATGGTACTATGTGAGACTGGGTCTATAGTGTGTGTGGTAACCTTCTCCTCCTGACTGGTCTTGCCAGTCCTATGTTGAGAGAGCTCAGCCTCCAGTTTGGCCGTATAGTTGCATCTCTCGCATGTATTTGTGTTTTGTGGGAGGAGGAAAGGGTTGTCTGTGTACATGAGGCAATTGAAACATTGCCTCAATATTCCCAGGTTCACCAGCTGAGCAGGAGAGGACACTAGCAACTGATCCCTCGACATGCTAGAAGGGTAGATGAAAAACTTTAAAAAAAGATTCCGGGGGACGTGGGTGACCGAGAAATGGGGGGTTGCCTTTTTGTGGTACTATCTATGACAAGAGTGCCGTATCAAGGTAATAAGTACTGTAGGAGCAAGTGCTAGGTTTAATAGATAGAGAATAGTCTACTTGGAGTCAAGTAGAGTTGATCTTTTTAGTTATAGGATACGCTGATTTGATCAGTAGTATAGTTCGAGGAAGGTAGTTTTAAGGAAAAATTTGAAGAGTGGACTTTAGGTAGCCCGAATAGTTTAAACCTGCTTAACCGGCACTGCCCTAGTGTGCAACAGTGGCAGCTCCGCGCTAAATCACTCTAAATCGCGCTAACGCGCGTTTAGCGCGTTTTATACCAGGGGGCTGGAAAAAGCTAGAAACTGGCCCAAAACGACCAATAAACTACTAGTTACTGGCTGAAACCTCACAAAACTGGACAAAAGGCAGCTCAATGCTTCCCACTCCCACTGGTAAGCAAGGTAGCTTCCCTTCCCCCAAATAAGGCAAGGAAACAGTACACAGGAACTACAACCAAAGCCCAGGAATCAGCAACTTTGAAACTGGACTAAACTAGTAAAGCAGGAAAGCAAGGTAGCTTCCCTTCCCCCAAATAAGGCAAGGAAACAGTACACAGGAACTACAACCAAAGCCCAGGAATCAGCAACTCTGAAACTGGACTAAACTAGTAAAGCAGGAAAAACAAGAGATATTTTTTCTTTTTTGCTTTTTTTCACAAAACAGGCAGAAACAGGTACAGCAAACACTTATAAATGCTATGAATCAGCTACTACAGCTTACACAGAAGAATTTGCTACAAATACAGTCAAATAGTAACAAACAAGGATTCCAAGTGCAATATTAAGTTAAATGCAGTAAAACAGCTTCAATGTAACAGAAAGGCAGGCGAAATACAGTTGCTAGGTATTCAGATGTGGAAAGCAACAAAAATATACTTAGTATCAAGAAAAGTCGCTTATTCAGCTCTCTGCAGCCTGGATTACTCTGCTGGCCCACGTGGAGTCTGTGCTGAGTAGGTACAAGCTGAAAGTTTTATACCAGGGGCTGGAAAAAGCTAGAAACTGGCCCAAAACGACCAATAAACTACTAGTTACTGGCTGAAACCTCACAAAACTGGACAAAAGGCAGCTCAATGCTTCCCACTCCCACTGGTAAGCAAGGTAGCTTCCCTTCCCCTAAATAAGGCAAGGAAACAGTACACAGGAACTACAACCAAAGCCCAGGAATCAGCAACTCTGAAACTGGACTAAACTAGTAAAGCAGGAAAGCAAGGTAGCTTCCCTTCCCCAAATAAGGCAAGGAAACAGTACACAGGAACTACAACCAAAGCCCAGGAATCAGCAACTCTGAAACTGGACTAAACTAGTAAAGCAGGAAAAACAAGAGATATTTTTTTCTTTTTTTCTTTTTTTCACAAAACAGGCAGAAACAGGTACAGCAAACACTTATAAATGCTATGAATCAGCTACTACAGCTTACACAGAAGAATTTGCTACAAATACAGTCAAATAGTAACAAACAAGGATTCCAAGTGCAATATTAAGTTAAATGCAGTAACAACAGCTTCAATGTAACAGAAAGGCAGGCGAAATACAGTTGCTAGGTATTCACATGAGGAAACCACCAAAAAATATACTTAGTATCAAGAAAAGTCGCTTATTCAGCTCTCTGCAGCCTGGATTACTCTGCTGGCCCACGTGGAGTCTGTGCTGAGTAGGTACAAGCTGAAAGTTTTATACCAGGGGGCTGGAAAAAGCTAGAAACTGGCCCAAAACGACCAATAAACTACTAGTTACTGGCTGAAACCTCACAAAACTGGACAAAGGCAGCTCAATGCTTCCCACTCCCACTGGTAAGCAAGGTAGCTTCCCTTCCTCCAAATAAGGCAAGGAAACAGTACACAGGAACTACAACCAAAGCCCAGGAATCAGCAACTCTGAAACTGGACTAAACTAGTAAAGCAGGAAAGCAAGGTAGCTTCCCTTCCCCCAAATAAGGCAAGGAAACAGTACACAGGAACTACAACCAAAGCCCAGGAATCAGCAACTCTGAAACTGGACTAAACTAGTAAAGCAGGAAAAACAAGAGATATTTTTTCTTTTTTCTTTTTTTTCACAAAACAGGCAGAAACAGGTACAGCAAACACTTATAAATGCTATGAATCAGCTACTACAGCTTACACAGAAGAATTTGCTACAAATACAGTTGTTTACTGCTGTATTCCATAAATACTTTCACAGTGTACTGCAATGCAGTTGTCAGTAGCACCAAGCTAAGAATATTCTGGAAATGTCTAATAGTTTTCATGCATGAAGGTCTCTGCCTAACCTAAATAAAGAAAATGCAGTTTATGTCAGCAACAACTGGATAAGCCTTCAATGTGACCGCAACATGTGCAGTCAATGACACTGGTCTACAATCCCCACTGTGGCATCATGAAACTTAAAGACTGCTAAAAATAAACTATTTGCATATCAAGTGAACCAGAGTACAGTAATTACAGTAGCTTTACAAACAAAGATGAAAGCAGAAAGGAGTTGTCTTTTGTTAGAAGTGTAAATATTCTCTAATGTGAAACACATTTGTAATTTTGAGTTTTAATGGCAGATGTCCCCTGTAGGAATGGCTAAGCATGGCTGTGTGGTGCAGAGGGATGGAGCTCTGACTATGACCCCGGTGACTGGGAGCCAGACAGGGAGGGAAGAAGAGGCATGGTCCTCTCACCTCTTTCAGAGAGGTGGGGAAGGTTGCATGCACAAGGAGGCACAATGGGTAGGTACATTTCCCTGGTACAGACAGGGACAAACCACCTCCTGTGCTTTGGGGTTGGAGTGGGGCTGCCAGAAGGGAACACCCCTCGTGGAAGTGAGGAGATAGCCTTTGTGGTCGCCCCACTGAGTGATGCCTTCCCTTGCTTTCAATGACATATATTCCAGAGTGTTAGGGTTAAATAAGAAAAACTATAATCACCCAATGACTGATGAAGTGATTGCCATTCTTGCTCAACCGTCACCCCAGTTTTGGGGAAACAAATGGGCCATTTGGCTAGGAGGAGTCTGATGCCTGGTGGGTAGCAGGGACAAAGTGACCAAAACAAAAAAAATATGTATATATAAATATATATATATATATATAGAGAGAGAGAGAGAGAGAGGGAGGGAGAGATACTATAGGAATAGCTGTAGAAGTTGACAATATAAATATATTTTATGTCTGCATATTATCAGGGTTCATTCCCACTGAAGAATCTTGCTCAACATCTGCATTACCAAAGGCTATCTGTTACACAGCATTTTGTATTGTAATTTCATGGCACTGGTAACAAATTAGCATACACTTTTTATGTTCCATACATATATAACTTGGAAGGATGTCTCGTCTGCCTTATCAAAGGATTTCTGTTATGCAATGTCTTGCATCATACATTCATGGTACTGGTAACAGATTACTATGCACTTGTTACATTCCACACTAAAATAACAATAAAGTAACATGCAAGGATTTCTTATCTGCTTTACCAAAGGTCCTGGGTTTCACAGCATTTGATATCACAGCTTCATGGCACTGGTTACAGCTTGCTATGCACTTGTTAAATTCTGCACATATTCAAAATAACATCTAAGTAGATCTTTAGATAAGAAAAAAATCAGAACACATGAATAATACAGACATCTATTTCTTACCCAGCATTCTTATTTTCAAAATGTTCCCTGATTGGTCAGAGTGCATATGATGTGATAATATGAATGGTTCATTTTCAAGCCAATATTTAACATCTTCCTCATCATCAGAGAAGCGATCTTGATTGCAGCCCAATGTATTAAAGGCTGGAGGTAATGTAGGACTTTCTTTTGAAAGAATGTCCATGTAAACTGTAGCTCCAGGTTGGGATAAGGCCTCCGAGAGTAAACTGTCAGGTCTGGGCTGAACTATATTATGCCCTGAATCATCTGTTGAAAAAAAAAATAGAAAAATGTCAAACCAGATATGCAAAAATGTCTTTCATAGTTTCCCAATCTGTTTTTATATTTCTTAATATATTAGCTCATTAATTTAATGTTTAGTAGTGCTGCCAACTTGTGCACATCACTTCACAGAAGCAGGATGGTTTTGTGGCACAACATGCTAACCTTAGTACCACAGCAGCACATTTAACTGTGAAGCACACGCGGCTAAATCTAGTATGCAGAGACTACATAACCTTCATGTCATTATCTGAGAGTATCAGTGGCACAGCACCTCCATTTCAATACTTGTCCCTTCTCGATTTGCAGAGCAAGTGCACCCTTAATCTAACACAGCATGAAAACAAATCCATGTAGCGCTCTGCAACCATTACCAGGCTAAGACAGATAACTACAGAATGACACAAACTCTCTGTTTGCTACATTATGTATGTGTAAAGAAATGGACACATTATGTGAGCTCCTCTGCTACTGCCAATATCCACATTTATCTAGTCTTAAATTTACAGGCTTTCTTATTCATGCATCTTTAAACCCAGTCTGATTTACTCTTTATAATCTCTGACCATTATTTATTATAAGGGACTTAACAGCACACACACATCATAATATGTTATATTAGACAGTTGGTATAACAACAGTTTTGATTCATTGAAGCTTAAATTCAGGAAGCTATGCATTGATTATGCATTGATTTATTTTTCAGCCTTGCACTAAGTGTAAATTTCAACTGTAGAATCACTTGAAAGGAAATGGTAGAGAAGTTTACAGAAAGGAAAGTAGCAAAACAAACACACGTGCGCGCGCGCACACACACACACACACACACACACACACACACACACACACACACACACACACACACACACACACAGGCATATCCTTGTTGTCCTGTTTGTATAATATTGTCAGATCTCTGTGCACTTCAAAATAAACTAGCATTTTTATTTCCACAGACATGCAAATTTTGATAACATGCTTTTCTGTTCCAGTTATTAATATTAATAGGTAGCCATTAAGCCTGACATTATTTTTACCTACACCATTTCTTAATCTGCCTTAGATAATGAGCTATTTGTATGCTAATACCCTATTAGAGAATGAACATTCTCCAGCAGGATATTAATGTACAGATACCACCTGCTAAAAACAAGTCCCTGGCATCACAGCAGCATATTAAGCTGCCTTGAAGCTCGGACAGAAAAGAAGCAAACAGCTGCCAATTTTTTACCCTCGCTAAACGTGGCTTTGCTATTTAGCAAGCATAAGAAAAAGTAAATAAGATAAAAAAGTAACACGTGTGAACATGTCTGTGTGCATGAATATGAGACAGAGACATGCAGAGACACTATCCAACTTCCTCACTTTAGAATTCATGATAAAGCCAGCACTGGAGGAGTGGGATTCTTCATACAGAAAGTAGTCTGATGCTGTGATTTCTGCCTTCATTGCCTGGCAGTGCCCTACAGTGATTTACATGGAAGAAAGATCAAAATTAGTGACATGGGGGGGTGCAATGCCTTACAGTTTATGATTTTTTTCTTCATTCATTTGATCGCAATGAGACATCTGAAGTCTAGTACTCACTCAAAAATGTAGCAGTAACTGGTGGACACCTTTGTATGCATGTATGTAGGTGTCTCTCTGTATGTACGTGTAAACATTAAATACTTACACACTTTATATTTTGGATGTAAAATATTTCCTCTGACATCATTTACATATTTTACAGCAAGTCTGGAACATTAGGGGGAAGAACTATTTTGCATCATTAGTATATAAAAACAATTATATACTGGGAGCACGAGGAAGGTGGGAGAAAAAAAGAGCAGAGAAGACACCGCCACTTTACCCGTGATCATACTTGTATTGTGCTTCAGGACATAATTACAGGCAGCTTGTACGGAAGCATGTATTCGCCTCATAATGGTAAGCATTTCACAGAGTTGTTAGCAGTAGAAAGGGGAGAATTGCAAGTGCATAAATAAAAATGCTTGACTGTGCACAGTGTATGATGCTAACAGTCAACATTTGCTTCTTACCTTCTGTGGGAATGAATGCACCTGTGGGCTCTCACTACTGGAAGAATGAATTGGACTTTAGGGCTGTCAAAGTGGAGGCTTGTTAGTCAATCTTGAGGCCTGTTCCCTCCCCCACAAAATAAAAAAAAACAAGCAGCTTCCCATTTTCTGACTTCTTTGCACTTAAACTGGTGCTATTTACCATTTAAATTAGCCATCCAAAGAAGTTATAAAATAAGATTTTTGAAGCTATTGCCATTATCTGCCAGAAAGTTCACTAAAATACAAGTGCAGAAGAAGCGATTACATAACTGGAGAAAAGAAGTAATATCAGCAAAGACACATTTCAAGGAAGCAATTTGACGTTTAAAAATGCTACTCTATTATTTTAGCCATCGTACAAACTATATTGCCTGCCATAACATCATTCATACCTATGCTTTCCAATTTGGGTAGTACATTTTTATTCTGAAAATGAAATGTAATTCAGCCTGTCTAATATACAGTTATGTATGCTGTTGTACTTTATTTGGGACCATAGACCCATTGCACTTCAAATCTGTTTTGTGCTACAGATGGATGACAGGACAATTATTTAAATAAAATTTGGCCTCTGTTGCAGGGCAGGTGATCTAAATTGGATATTACAATTATAGGTTAATTAACAACTAACTATTCATTTAGCATAAACTTATAAATGTGGTTTGCAGCCAATTCCATTATCAAACGTTCATAACTTGCAAAATATATTTAAGGTTGTTCTATTTTTCTGAAGGCACTAGCAATGCTCCTTCAGCTTATACTTAGTGTATCTAGCGCACCATTACTATCACATAGCAACACAAAACATGCAACCACTTTCACGGAGGGTCTCTTAAAAAATCTGCCCAAACAACAGAGATCTCTGAGGCACAAATGCAAGCAACCATTCCATCCAAGCATAACCCACAAGACACATAGCCCTCATGACCAGTGTGCCACTCAAGCTAAGCCCCTAAGGCAGAACAATGTACAATCACATTAGTCATAGGTGACTCAATTGTAAGGCACACTGACGTCCCACTCACTAGGCTGAATAAGGAGAAAGTCACGGTCAGCTGCCTGTCGGGTGCCATGATTCACCACATAATGCATGCACTTGGGTCTCTCTGCACCACGTACAAATATGACTCCATCGTACATGTTGGTGTGAATGACCTAAGATGTACCTCCCTGGACTACATGCAAAAGACATGGAGGAGCTCTCTGATCTTGTAGCCTAAGCAGGTATGATCCTAGCCTTGAGTAGCATCCTACCATCACCAAGAATGATACCACAGTACAAGCAGAAAATGATTGAATTCAACAATTGGCTAAGTTTCTGGTGTCATTCAAAGGGGATCCAGTACCTATCTGCTTGGGATAACATGATAGACAGATCTCAATGCTTTGCCAGAGACGGCCTGCATCTGTCAACCCTGGGATTCCGGATACTGGCAAAGGTCCTTCCCACCTCTATAATGCCTTTTTCAGCAATGCCCTGAAGACAAATTTACCACCATAACATCTGCTAGTAAACGCATCCTAAGGTTTATGCTACTCAATGCCAGAAGTCTAAATCTCAAAATTCACTCGCTCGAGTCACTCCTCAAAATGGAGAACATCGACATCTGTGCAGTAACAGAGACCTGGATCAAGGCTCCTGAGAGCACCCCTGCATTACCAGGTTACAATTCATATCACACCATTCGGACCCCAAATCTGAACCATAGCTCTAAGGGATGTGATGACTGAACCTCCAAAGGCAGAGGTGTATCCATCTTCATAAAATATACACACACCTCCAGACTTGTTGCCCAACATAACACATCAGAAATACTTCAGGTACAGTTATCACTGGACAAAACTGCAGTCCATGTTGTACCCTGCTACAGATCCCCCACAATGTCCCAGGACTCCCACTCTGCATTCCTGGACACTCTGGAAAACATCAAAGTCCAGCATAATACACTTGTTCTGGGAGACTTTAACTACCCCTCCATTAGTTGGAACAACCACTCCTGCTCCAACTCTTTTGCCCAATGTTTCCCGGAATTCATCATCTCCAATGCCCTGGACCAATTCATCCTTACCCCCACAAGTTAATCACCATTGATATCCAAATCCTGCCCCCACCCCCAAAAAAGGAAACCACAGTGAAAAACTTCTCCAAAGCTAATTTTGAGCTTCAAAGGACAGAAGTGGCAAGCTTTACATCATCCATAGAAAAGAGGAATGGGAGTATGGCTGCTGAATCATACACCAAAGCACTGTATGAGCACTTACACAGTTGCATAGATAGGGCCATACCAAACAGAAGCAAGATGTTCTCTTCTAAAAAAAGGAAGCCAATCTGGTGGACACCTGCCATTAACAAACTCTACAACAGAAGGAAAAAATTGTTGCAGAAAAGGGTAAAGTCCGATGACTGGAAAAATTCCCTTGGAAAACTCAGTAAAAAACTGAGATCTCTTATCAAATCCACCAAAGCTAGTTACAAAAGTAAAACTGCTACAGATACTAAGGACAACCACAAGACATTCTTTAGTCATGTCAAGAATCTGCATAGTAATATGCAGATTTGCTCTGAGCTACAGCACAATGGCACCAC
The DNA here is from genome assembly GCF_019279795.1 of Protopterus annectens. NCBI lineage: Eukaryota > Metazoa > Chordata > Ceratodontiformes > Protopteridae > Protopterus > Protopterus annectens. The sequence goes on from NC_056725.1 coordinate 173,087,768, forward strand.
TTATACTGAACCAACTGATTATCTTGGCAGACAGGTTTAGTGCGAACTTTACTCCCCCCTCACCCCCAAAAAGGGCCCATCCACATACCCAAGGAATACCAATTCCCTATTATCACTACTGCATAAGTAGAAACCACACTGACCAAAGCTAAGAATACAGCTTCCATGGGACCAGATAAAATACCCAGTTGTGTCCTACACGATCTACAAAAAGAACTGGCACCACAGCTGAGTGCCCTGTTCAACTACACCCTCAGTTATGGCTTTGTCCCCACTGAATGGAGCACTGCTACAGTCATCCCACTCCACAAAGGGGGTGTGACTACTGACCCTGGGAACTACCACCCCATCAGCCTGATGAGCCTGATCTGCAAGGCTATGGAACGTATTATTATGGATCTTATAAATAAGGATATTAGGAACCTTCAAACCCTGGACCCCATGCAGTTTGGGTTTGTGAAAGGCAGATCATGCCTAGTCAATCTGATAGACTTCTTCGAAGCTGTCACCAGAGAGGTGGATGAAGGCAAGGCTGTCCACACAGCCTACCTCAATCTAGCCAAAGCCTTTGACACCATCCCACACTCTGAAATCATTGATAGGCTCACTAATCTGGGCATTAACCCATACATCACTAGATGGGTTGCCAACTGGCTTACTGACAGAACCCACATGGTGAAAGTAGCTGACTCCAAATCTGACTACCAGGCAGTTACAAGTGGAGTCCCACTGAGATCAGTTCTGGGTCCTCTCTTGTTTGGTATCTACTTCTCTGAAGTTCAAGCCAACACCAAGGGACTCTGGTTAACCAAATTCATGGATGACTGCAAACTGGGAGCTGTTATTGATTCTCAAGCTGATGTGGACATCCTACAAAAAGGACCAATGACTGGTGCCAAAACTATGGCCTTAGGCTCAACGCCAAAAATGCATCATCATTCCCTTTGGGAAAAGCACAGTTTCCACAAACTACCATATTGAAGGGAACCCACTTAACTCTGAAGGTGTTATAAGGGATCTAGGGGCACAGGCAGATAGCAATCCCTCCTTCGACAACCACATCACCAATGTAGTTAGGAAGTCCTTCTGCATGGCACATCTCATCACAAAAGGTTTCTCATCCAGGAAAAATGAAATCATTATCTCTCTCTACTCGGCCCTCATCAAACCCATTATAGAGTATAATGCCCCATTTGGCATGTGCCTCACTAGACACCTCCAACATCTGGAAAGGCCACAGATGTTCCTCACTAAGAGGATCCTAGGACTCAAACATGTGCCTTATGCAGATAGACTCTTTACTTTGTCTCATATTACCTACTTAGAGGTGATCTCTGCTTGACATACAGAGCCATGTTTGACTCACTCTTGCTAGACATGCTTCATCTGAAAAAATCCCAATCCCTCCATGCTACGCATTCCAAAGACCTCAACCTTATCACCACATTAAACAGAACCTGCTGGAGGGATAGGTTCCTAACCCAGAGACTTCCAATACTCTAGAATAAACTCCCCATTCACGTTAAGCAGAGCACCTCACTGGCCCTCTTCAAGAGAAATCTTGATGTGTGGATGGGAAATAGGAAATTCACCCCGGGATCACTTCAATCGCATTGCTAGATAAGGGCACAGGGAACTAACGTCTGGTAAGCCAGATGACTGGGAACACCATTGGGCTAGGCTTGCATTGGCTCCAGGGCCATTAACCTAGTACTTACCTATGAACCTATATTTTGTTTTAACATAAATTTTCTGAATTTTGTGTGCAGTTTTTAGGCTTAAGCAGTTTAATGAATATTGATTGGCAATAGCTTCCTATCTTTTACTGTTTTAACAGTAAATGCATACCAGTACAGCAGCCATCAGCAGAACACAATGCAAATACCAAGCAGTTTTACATTTGCCATACAATACTGTGTCCCAATGTTCATACTATATAAAAAACACACCATAACTCACTGTAATCTAAACATTGTGCAACATGCATACCAATATTCTGATTTTCTGATTTTCATTGTATTAACATGTATATCCGCAATCTTAAGGGCAACACCCAACAACGTGTGGAATTAGTTGTAGATGGCATCACCTATGCTCAGCTGGAAGACATAGCAAATCTGCTGCCTGACAAATTCAACTCAAATTCAACTCCCTATCACCCTCTGAGTTCTCCCCCTAGAAATACTGTGATGACAGGAGGTACTGCCAGCACAGCTAGCTGGAATTTTGTAAATAATTATACATCATTTGTAAATATCAAACTGATTTATACAAGATGCTTATGTTACAAATGTATTAGAACTGTATGTCATGTGTATATCAAATGTATTTGTACAGATGTTTGTGTTGAAAGTATAGTTGTAAAGGGCTTGTGTTTGAAATGTATCCACAGTGTGCCCTACTGGAGAGAACAGAAATGTACATACACTATTGTAACTGTTTAAATGTACATGTCTTAACAGAGGAAACTGGAAGGATAACCTCAGTCCAGCAAACTTTAAAATATATCTGAAATTAAATCACTTTATGGACTAGGCTATAAAGATGCTATCTCACAGGTTTCACTGCATCCAGAGACCAGTCTGTACTAGGAAGATTTCTGTATTGTCTTTGGGGTAAACTAATTAGTATTCTGGAAGCATGGAAGTATGAAATTGTTTTATGACTTCCAGCACCTGCCACAGAACTGAGCAAAAGCCCTCGTGTCTATATTTTACAGATAGTTGCTAAATCCTGCCACCTTCCAGCAACTGGGGTTTGTGTGGGAACTAGAGGCCAGATGATCAGAAGTGATGTCATTCTGCAATCTATCCTAGAAGTAATATTTTAGATAATTTTCTGAGAACTGTCTTAGTGATACTGAACATTTTGTATTCTGTCTTGGGCCTGACAACAAGAAGGACCATTCACCGCATCATCTGCCTTGCTCTATTAAGTAAGTAGGGAATAGTGATTCTCTTAAATTCAGTCAGGAATATAGCGAAGCTTAGTTTAGATATTGTTTTTCTTTATTTGTCTGAGCCTGTCCTTCAATTTTTTTTAATATTTCCTGTGATTTGAACTCTGATGTCACAGTGAATATCTACTTAGTATTTTCTTGCTCTTTTATTATTTATTATTAAATCTATTTAAACCTTTCATTGTGGCTGATCTTTGTAGAGATATTTAAGTTTTGAGAGTACTTGCATATTTATTTGGTGACACTCTGTGGACCACTCCTAATACCCTTGCTCTTGGTCAAACTACCATTTGTATTAATATTAATTTCACTCAGTATCTTGGGTACCATTGGAGGAGCCTTAAGGTAACTGACAGGAGTGTCTGGTGGCAGTTATAACTACCTTATAGTCTGGGCAGAAGGGGGCATAGCTTGTAAACCTGTGGCAGCCCTTCCCAGGTGTGTGGGGGGGGGGCAGGGACATGAAGCACTGATTGGACAGAGAGGGTGCTGGAGGCCTTGGCTTGGACACTCAGCAGAGATCTCAATGCTATAGCTGTGCCAGTGGGGAGTCTTACTGGGGATCTGGAGAAAGAGGGAGAAACCAGCCCCATACTGACTGTGATCTCTGTGTGCTCTTAAGGGAAATTTCACTTTACTGTGTGTGTATTTATCCTCCTAGTGTGTATGTTCCCCACTGTTGCCAGTGCTAAGGATTAGGGCTCCTTGATTACTGGGCCAGTGCAGGGGCATCACATGGCCCGTACTGGCAATACACTTATAGAGGGTGGACAACTGGTAGTAGTGATGAATGAACTGCAAACAGGGAAAGAGAAGTGACACACAAGGAATGGGAACACCATGATGATTAGATGGGGGTAAAGACAGACTCCTGAGCCATCCCAGAGGGGAATCTGCAGATAATTAATTTAACCCTGTGGCTGCCATTAGGGAGAGGCTCCACCAGGTGACTATGTGACTTCACTAGCCACATTAGAAGGTACTCCAGGGGATGCCAGTACAGACATTAAGCCAGCATTCCACCTCAGTTCTCACCATCCTCTGAATCTCATGAGGTGACCAAGGAGGACCCCCTCCACACCAAACCCTGATGAGGAGCCCATTTCAGCCAATAGACAAACAGAAAAAGAGTACATTATGAAGCCCTCCAAGTCACTTCATGGGGTGATTATCATCATCCTGCAGCAAAGTGGACCTTGGAATTGCTGGGTGTTCAGCAAATGGCACAGTGGTCAGTGCAGAGCATGGTCTCCACTGCCTTACCACTGCATGCTCCACAGCCAGTCCTGCAAAAAAGCAACATAATTAAAGCAAAAATAGGAAAGAATATAAAAGGACACAGACACAATGGCCAATATGATGTGATGCACTTGATTAAGACATGCCTTGAAAGAAAAAAATGGCAGTCAGCACAACCATGTAAAACAATTGCTATGAAATAACTATATTACAACAAAGATTAACACCAAAGGATATGAATGCAACCTACCTTGCACAAGTTTGTAGGACAGTATAATAGTATGTAGCTAGAAAGAGTGCACACAGCAAATGAGCAGCAAAGTAGTGGTGAAATTATTAAAATGAAAAAAAATGTTCTCTGCTGTGGTGGACATGTTAACTACATTAAACACACTCGATGGCAAATGCAAATATAAATGGCACAGTTTAGGATATTAGCACATATAGCACAGATAAAAAATAGAAATCTACAAAGCCAATGAACATGCAGACAATGGTGAAAATCAAAGTAACAAAAATCTACACTGTAGTGATAAACAGGTTAAGTACAGTTGGTATATATATGGTAAACCCATGAATAACTGGCACAGTTAATGACAGCAGTGCAGTAAAAATGGATGAGCATAGTATTTACAAAGCCAATGAGCAACTAGGCCATGATAAATAGTCAAATGCAAAAAACTGCTTATTGCTGTGGTTAACGCCTTAAGCACAGCTAAACTAATCACAATGGTAAAATACACTTATCCCACAGTGTGAAGAATGTGGTCGAACTCCTCTAGTAGACAAAGCTGTTTACCACTATTTCTTCCTCTGCTGCAAAGCAGAAATAACACATTAATAAGTGTCAAATAAACAGAACAACAGAAACCATGTATACCTATACTTTTCAAGCCTCTAATTCAGCAAAAAAATAAATCTTATGTTGAAATGGAGGCTGTATCTCCCTATCCACTACTTTCCATTGGCAGAAAAGGTCTGGGTGGTACCTTCAAAGATCACTATATTTATGCCAACACTCGTCAACATAATAGGTGATGCTCTTGGCATCACTCACCACAGTTGCAAGCACCTGTGCCACACATAATCCCCCAGCAGGCACTCCCAATGTTCCCTATGCAGCAAGTATAAAAAGATCTTGCATTTCCTGCTGCACTATGCAGAGGCCATGCCAGAGTCAGATCATGCTGAAGCCAATTTCTGCTTACCAAATCAAGTCCACAAGTGAAAATGATAGCAGGGGTGATACTCCACATGTCACTGACACCATTTGATAAGCACTGGTTGGCAGTACAGTAGGGTGAAACGCATCTATGGCAGCTTGATGTATGAGGTCAGTAGTGTCAGGGCGGATGACAACTGTGCAACAGGTTCCACGTGCACACACATTCTACATGGCCTACATGCTCAAACACAGCTATGACAGGCAGCTGGTTAGTGAGATGACCAAGATCTAATAAGTAAACCTCTTAACCACTAAATAATAAAAAAACAAACACACATCAGATTAAGTGCTTTCATCCCTGAAATGCTGACATTTTTCACAATAAATGTTACCAATAAAATCCTTGATTTAAAAACTATTTTACTTCAGTCACATGACAATGTAAACCAATCACAAGACCACATTTCCAACTTTATTAATCATTTCTTAAAAAAGCATACCCCATATTTTATGGTTTGCAGTCCTGCTGGGGTGGGGGGTGGCATACAGGCAGGTCTCAGGAAGCAAACAGGCTTTACCACACTCAGACAGACACACACACACACACACACACACAGCACACACCACTACTGCCATGTATTAGACAGATTCCTTCACTTTAGAGATTCCTCTTTTTACCTGAGGAATGTGGTAGATATCTACTAGTCATACCCCAAAACACTTAAATTAGCCCAAACATACTGCAACAAAATCCCCCAAGAGAAATTTAGCATATCTGCATTGGTTTATTTTCATAAAGACCTTAAAACACATAAGGGAAAGCACAGAGTATCACTGCTTTGACAATTATGAATACTTATACAATGACTTCTCATCAGTATTATGACATGTGCACGCTAATTGGACAGCCCAACTGTTGTAAATCAAACATATACTAATAGAACAAAGTCTAGCTTCTGAAGCATGATTGAGTGGCCAGACTTTTATACTGATATTTGCTGCAAATGGCAAACCAAATACAAGAATAATCAGGTACATTCTGCAAAAATAAACAGAAATGTACCTGATTTTCCTTGTATTTCTGCTCTGTCTTGGCAAACTGTCATACCTCTGAACTGTCTGAATTTTCAGAGAATGTCCAGATTTCTGTCTCATACTAAAAGAAAAAAAAAAGTAACAGAGATTATTTTTTCTCCATTACATCTGTTGAACAGCACTGATGTGTTGTGTAAGTATGGGAACGCAAGTCCCATACGCATGCGCACTACATCAGAAAATGCGGTAGAACAGGATTGTCTTTGTTTGATCACTCGAGCTTCATCCTCATGATCAAACCATAGCAACTGTGGGTAAATTCAGCATTGCCCAACACCCAGTGGTGGGTTATTGCTTAAATATTCCAATTTCTATTCTTGTTTTCTTACATATCAGTCTTTCTTTGATCTCCAGCTTACTTTACTGTAGGACTCCAAAGCTCATAAATTATGTTTAATGCTACTTTGCAAGCACTATCCTGCTTAGCTTTCATATTGCTTCCTTCCCATCCTTCTCCCTTTCACTCCATCTCCTTTTCTTTTGATTTACTTTTATATTATGCAAATCATACATTTCCATATTACCTTCTGTAGAATATATGTAGTTGTGAATATACTTGAGGACTTCAACAATTTATACTCTTTTCAATTTAATGTCTGGCAATTTTTTGCTGTGATTTTATAGATTCTTCATCTATCTTTACTGTCTATATTGTTCTATTACAATTACTGATTTATACATTGTTTCTATTGTTTTTATTACTGCCTTCATGGCCTGGGTCATGGCTGAAAATGGTCCCAGTCTCCCAGACCAGTGTGCTTATCTGGTTACCAAATGTGAAATAAATAAATAAATAAAACATCAGATTTTCATAATGCCATGAAGGGGGTTGCACTTCATCAGCTATACAACTTACAATGCATAGTTCTGTCTGACTGTTTAACAGATCTGTAAAACCAGTACTCACAGAGACACTGATTTATAGCGAATGAAAAATGCTGATCATTTTTTTTTAATATTAAAACCATAATTATTACTAGTGACCTCAATGTTAGAATTTATTCTGATTCAGCTTTTTGTAAGGTTGTATGGAGAAATGATTGGAAAGTATATCATTTGCAATCCTGGAAGAAACAACCTATTGCATCTAACAAGCATTGAGATCTAAGAAGGAGAAACACTGTTCTCAAAAGAGGTGGCAGTAAAAGCTACAGAAAAATGAAGAACTTAGAAATGTTAAGCCATGCAAAAGTCTGAGGATAAACAATGCTAATTAAAGAAAAACTGCACCCTGCAGTGTAAGCAAATTAAATCCCAGAGTACGTTTCTCGCTGCACTATCATCTGGATGGTGTTTAATGCTTAGAAGACCTTCAGTAAATGTTGGTATTTATATTTTCACCTAGTTTTCTGCCACAGATTAGGAAGATATTGCCATCATTTCCATTCAAATCTCAAATTGTTTAAGAAAGGAATTTGTCTCATTCTGCATGGCATAGTCTAGACATAGGTTAGACAGCACAGCTGTCAAAAGCATTTGGCAGCATCCAACATTCATGGATAAAGAAGTTCTTACAGATGTATAAAATACACCCTACATTGATTAATTACATTACAGTGACTGTGAAACAGTGGCAAATTGCTTTACAGCTAAGCCATTCTCAAAGGACAAATTATTATCCCAGGGATAAAAATTCAAAGGGGGATATTCCAGGGTGACTCTTTGTCACCGCTGCTCTTTTGTCTTGCCCGTAACCTATTATTAGGTCATAGTTACAAAAGGCTCCCAGAAAACATCCAAGTGTAAACACTTCTCATTATTTATTTATTTATGTATGCATATATTTACTTATTTATTTACTGACATTTGATTATTGGGAAGGTCCGACTGGGTAGAAGCCCATTTTCAGCGTAGGCCTGAGGATAAAGCTCCAGTTTATTGAAAAACATTTTAAGAACAATAATTTTACAATCTTCAAAAATAAAACAACAGCATCTTCAGTTTAAATATTTATAACAAACTAGACATAATATAAAAACATTGGTTAAGTAAACATTGGATTAGTTACATTATATTTTTGTGGATGACTGTATAGTTCATCGGATGAGGAGATGAAATCACAACTGCAAATGGTTAAAACTTTCTCAGATGATATAACAATATCATTTGGTCTTGATAAATGTTCAAAAGCAACTTTTAAAGCAGGAAAGTTGTAGCACCAAGAAAATATCAGTCTGGGACAGGAATGTGAAACAAAGGAACTTGAGCTACAAGCAGTGTATAAATATTTGGGAATCGATGAAGGATCTGCAATAAAACATGAGCAAATGTGAACAAAACTCAGTAATGAATACATCAGAAGACAAAAGCTAATATTGAAAACAACCCTGTCACCTAGGAACAAAGTCTAAGCTATAAAACAATTTGCTGTACCTGTTTTAACCAACAGTTTTGATGTGGTTGAGTGGCACCAAAAGGTAGTGGATCAGTTGAACAGGAAAACAAGAAAAAGTAATCAGTCTATACAAAATGATATATTCCTTATTCTGAAGAAGGTATGGGCCTCCTTGGAATTAATTACATGTATAGATATGCAATAATGGGACTGTATACATATCTGCTGAACTCACCAAACCCAAATATGGTGAAAGTTTTAAAACAAACAAGTCTAAAATGACTTCCCTGCTTAGTTTAGCAGAAGCATTCTGGTAAAGATGATGCGAGCAGGCTTCAGGAACACAAAAAACTTTATTTAAGTAAGCGCTTTCATTGGAGAAAATGCTCCAACTTCTTCAGACTAAAATTTTTAAAACTACACATCAAAGCTTTAATATAAAGCACCTCTCAAAACAGCCAATACAGAACCTTAGTTAATTATGATGTCACAGGTTCTATTAAACAATTAATTAAAAATCAAAGGTTGAAAAATACCTAATAAACTTCTATTTAAACAAGTATTTCTGTTTAAACAAGCCCTCACTGCCTAATACATGGATTGTAAAACAATGTATAAACACAACTACGCATGCATACGTATATGAAATACCATATATTATATACTGTCTAACAAAAACCATAAACTCTTATAAAGAATAATGATGAACTAACAAACTATCTTATTAAAAATCGATCTTTGCATTATTCATGCGCTGAGAAAAACCAACCTGTTAAAAATAGTAAGATAAAAAGCATATTACTTAATCTACTCAAAATCATCATATTTAATATTTAATTTAGGTCAGGACCAATAAAACATTAACAAAAGGAAATATACATCTAGTGACATCAATAAATTGGTAGATAAATTAATATTTTATGTATGTATATTCATGCAAAATGTATAATGTTCATATAAGGAACTTATAACAACTATCTAGCAAGTGCTTTTATTTTCAACAAGCATTTAATTGATAAAGACTCTTTCAACCCTGGCAATATGTGAGCTGATGTATGAATTTTCCACTCCAATTCACACTCCTCAAGTCTAAACTCCCAAGGGCCTCCTCTTATATTGCGATCTACTTTCTGTAGAACCACAAATGAAAACCTATGACTAGGGTATTCCAAGATGTGTTTCGCTAAAGCATTAGTAGTTAAATTTTTGTGGATACTGTATTGGTGTTCATAAAGTCTTTGTTTGATCTTCCTCTCAGTTTTACCAATATAGTACGCCTCACTTTTGTCACATACAGCCACATAGACTACCCCCTGGGAGTCACAACTGAACTTCCCATCAGTGTGGTAAGTTCTATCCCTGATTTTTATTTTGTTAGTTGTTTTAATATGTTTGCATTGGGGACATCTGCCACACTTAAACATGCCTGGACAACCTTTAACTGTTTTTTTACTCCTCTCAATGAGACATTTCAAATTGGAACCTCTTCTATAGGTAACATGGGGAGCCTGTCCTAAAATTTTCCTAAGAACATTGTCCTCTGAGATAAAAGCCCAATTCGTGACAATAATGTCTCTAATAAGCTGGGAATCCAAGGATAAAGTTGTCAAATATCTAATAGTAAAATTAGAATTTTGGTCCCTTCTTATGTTAGATGGTGAATCTTCATCTGCTGATGCAACAACTGCATTGTATCCTTTGTAGACTAAAGGACGAAAATGGCCTACTATTCTTTTGATAATAACCTCTTCAAAAATATGTTTGGCACATATAATATGTTGTGTTCCTGAAGCCTGCTTGCATCGTTTTTACTTCAGTTCTGCCATTTTAGAAGTTGTTTTGTTGTTTGAGAAGCATTTTGGTGTCAAGTGAGAATGGATATTAAACCATAAGCAGACAAAAAACAGGCAACAACTGAATGTGCAAAAAAAAAAAAAAAAAACAAAGCAAAAGACAAAATATAAGGAGAAGGATCAGATGAGAAGGCAAGATAGGTGGTAAAAGCATAAATACTGTGGTAAGTACAGAAAACTCCTGGAATAACCTTGTGTTGATCAGGATTTGATACAGGAATGGTTAATGAGAGGTGAGTTAAAACCAAAAGATGAAGGTTAATACTGGTGGCCCAAGATAGTGGACTACTTAAACATTGGTTTGCAAGGTCCAGTGAACATGTGAGAGAAACAGACAAATGCAAGTTCTGTAAAAACAGAAGTGGAAACAGTCGCACATCTTGCTGCTGGGTGTGAAATACTAATGGCAGAAGGACTGTATACGTAAAGGCATAACAATGTGACAAGACTGTTGCAATGGAGATTGTGCAAACATTACAATATTGAAGAAGATGAAAAGCATTGGCAACATGAACCACAAAGCATTATACAGAATAATGAAGTTTATATCACATGGAATCACCCATTGCCAACAGTTTAAAAACTAGCTGTGAGAAAACCAAATATGGTAGCCCATGAAAAGAAGACAAAAGTAGCATTGATGAATGAAATTGCTACACCCAGTGATTACAGTGTCTCACATACAAAGAGATACAAAGTCATAAAATACCAGGATTTCCAGATGAAAACAAGAGCAATGTGGAAGAAAGATACCCAGACAGTTACAATAGTAATAGGAGCAATTGTTCTCATAAAAAAATTTACAGTCATATTTAGATATGTTACCTGTACATGTAACTCCATATGAACTGCAGAAGGAGTCAGTTCTAGGCACATTGTGGGTTCTGTGAACATCACTTTTGGCAAACATCAAAGACTGCCCCCCAGATTTAATAAACTCTGTGTAGGAATAGTGTTATTCCTACACAGAGTGAATGATGTCCATGTCCGCATCTCCCTCTCAGCAGTGAGCCTTGCATATTAATGAAGGCACACTACTGAGGGGGAGCCATGTACACGGATATTGAATCAGTGCTAGGGGGTGTGTTACAGTACTTGCAGATCTGTAACATGCCACCTGCACTCTCAAAGTGTTCAGGTGTCCATGACCGGAGACGGTGAACTGTACATCCTGCCATGTACGGTCCATGGCTGTCCAACATACACTCATATAGGGCTAGCACATGGCTTGAGTGTGTGCATACATACACTCACACATCACTATCACATGTAGGACACCACCAGATGCACACAGCTCCTCTCCATGGCTGAGCTGAACATCACCCCTCCAGACACACACACAATGTCAACTGTATGGCCCCTAGGCCTTTGGCAATCCCACACCACACCCTGAGCATGTGATGATACCTGTGCTACATCCCTGTTATCTATACCATCTTTGCAGGGACATGCAAATATGTGACTGATGCACAGGGTGAATATAGTAAAGGTAATGGTAGTGTGTAGTGTATTACTGTTATGCCGTGTAAGGTGTATGTACCTTTGTGCCATGATGCTTTATTGCTGTTAGTACTGCTGACTGTTGTCTCACAGACCTTATTCTGTTTCTGTTCCAGGTGTCAGTGTGTGTATGTCATGGGGAGCTGCTGCCATTATTGAAGCTGAGTGGTGGTGTGAAAACACAGAGACCTTTACATCACCAAGGTACGGCTGTATATATGCATGTTTACCTAGGTATGTATGTATGCAACACTGTGTAAGGGTTACGTGTGTGCCACAAAGCTTGTATGGCTGAAGGGTGCCCAAAGGTACTTCTAAGGTGAACGTCATCAGCAGGCCTTGTAAAGTAGGACAATGGGAAGTTTACTGGGTGGAAAAGGCCTTAAAATGCTTTCACCTACAAACACACACACACACACACACACACACACACACACACACACACACACACACACACACACACACACACACACACAGTTGCCAGTGCTGAGATTAGAACTCCTACCAATCTAGTTATTTGTACTATAATGCGACATACTTATCGCATGCGCCATGGAGCTTATAGGACTGAAAAGTGTCCAAAGGTACTTCTAAGGTGAATTACATCAGCAGGCCTTGTAAAGTAGGGCAATGGGAGGCTTATTTGATGGAAAAGGCCTCAAAATTCTTTCACCTACAAACACACACACACACACACACACACACACACACACACACACACACACACACACACACGCACACACACATGCACACACACACGCAAACACACACACACACACGCAAACACACACAAACATACACACACACACACACACACGCACACACACAAGGCAGGTGATGTGAGATTACAACCCCTTCCTCACTACTATTACACAATAGAGCTCACCTTCATACTGGTATGTGCCACTGTTTACAACTGGTGTGCAAATGTCTGCAGCAGGACATCACTCTATGCCTTTCAGGGTGTCTCCCTCTCTATGCCTCTCTCTCTCTCTCTATCTCTCTCTGTCTATCTGTCTCTGTCTGTCTCTCTCTCCCCCTGTCTCTGCCTCTCTATAATTGACATATTTGTATATGTTTTCTATATATATGTATGTCTATCACACTCAACAGAAGCAGATATATCACATATGTGCCACCTACAGATAGCTGAGGGTAATCTTGTGTGATGGGGTGGGGAGACACAGTTAAGGTTTACATAGCTGTATGCAAAGACATATCTGGACAACACAGTTATATAGTCAGATGTGGGTTTAGACATGGGCTGCAATTCTGTAAGTGTTGGAGCATGCCCAGTATGACCTTCTACAGTAAGAGTGGGAGTCAGTTCCAGAGGTAGCTGTACTCTGGCCAGGATTTTGTGTGCTACAGCCAATTGGCTGATTTACTTGGGTAAAGTGTCCAGCACCTTAGTGATATACTGGCTGAGGGATCTCCTGGCTGTGTGCTATCCTTATTAACTGAGTCATATCCTGGGTTGAGTACAGAGTGTATTGGACTGAGCAGAGTTTTCCATAATATGTGTGGTATATTCTACATAGCACTGTGATTTCCTGGTAGGTCAGTGGCAGATCAGTATAGAGTAATGTGAAGGAGCACTTACAGACATTTGTTTACTGACTCCATACACTGCAGGGAACTATGTTACAGCACAAATTGTTCTAGTGTGCACAATCTATGTTTGTCTGGCCAGCAGATCCCCTTCCCCTTATATATGTCTCTTTGCACTTCTGTAGTCCAGTCACAACATTTGTCCACAGTTGCTGCTGTTATGTATTTGTAGTTATGGTGTGAGTGGGATAGATGTCATAACATCACACACAGGGTTACAGACTTTACATCTCTGACTGTACCTGTTTAGCAGGTTGTCCATCATTGTGCCCCATACATCTGCTGTGGTCCTCAAACAGTTTGTGTTGCACTGTTATTATAAGGCTACAGGTTGGCCATATCTCTCAAACTTTTACATACAGACATTTGGACAGGCCCATATATAACAGTCAGACATAGGCCCACACATGGGGCTAGGCTCTTAATATTGCTCTTCCAAATGTATGCATTTGGTAGAATGGTTTTGTATTATCTTACTTATGGGTATGAGAGCTGCATCTCAACTGTCTGTCATTGATGTTTCACAACAACCTCTATTGTTTTGCACATAGTTTGGCAGGCAAATGCAATGTTATGAGGAGCAGAACAGATATGTGAGGCATACGTGTGTACATTCTGTGACACCCTGTCATTCCAGTGGTATGGATGGTGCCCACTGACTTATTGTCAGTACTGACACAGTGATGTAGCAGCCATTATATCCTGGCATTTGACTGACTTATCACAACCTACTGTTCTACTAGGAACTGTGTATGCTACTCAGAGCTGTGTACTGTCTGTATGTGTGGCACCCTGTCCCTCCATTGTCCAGCTTTCCTGCAGTAACAAATATTAAGTTCTGGCCAGTGTGTACAGCTCCTACCATTGGTGTAGCTAACATGCAAAAGAGGTGCCATGGCCAGTCTCGAGCCATGAGCCCTGACAACTACAGTACTCTACTTAGACCACTAAGCCACAGCAGCCACCAGTAAGTGCTGTCCACTTCCTGACAGTATTAACTATGCACAGACATAGTACATTGACCCCTGCATATTGTGGACATGGAACAAGTTATCAAGTTGATTGTGACAGCCCAGGGAATGTGTGTTCTGCTGCTATTACCCTACAAACATAAATATTACTGCATTTCTATGGGAAGACAGGTGTGTTTTGGGGAATGGGCATACCTCTCAATTGTGCAAATTTCCACAGACTGTCTAGATGTTTGCTTCATATTTTGGGTCCATTTGGCATAGCATTGTGGTTGTCTTGGAAAATACTGGCATACCATTAAAAACTGAAGTAAGTAAGTAATGACAGATATTTGAGTTTCAGACTTTTTACCCTTCAGAGACTTAATGCAACAGCAAGACCTGTTCTAATATCACTGTCTAAGTTTGTAAGAGCAATATTTCATAACTGTCCCTATTTGTGGCTCTTTGCTACACATTTATGGCTTTTGTACAGATGACTTGCTGTGAGAGGCTGAGAGGTGTGTATGGGACTCCAACATTGACATCCAAGCATGTGACCTATGGCCCCGCAGTTTATTAGTCCCCCACATATACTGCAGTGAGTTTTGGCACTTTGGGGACAACTGCACATTCCGGGGCAGCCAGTATTTGGCAGACATTTCCTGTTGTCCCACATAGCTGTCAATTGTCTGCTGCTATCCTGGTAGCCCACCCCATTCCCAGGCATATATGCAGCAATACCATAGATATGCCACTACAGTCTACTACTCCATTCATTTGTTGTTAAGAAGAGTGACTTACCTTGTGCCTGCAGCAGTTTTGAAGACAGTGCTTTAGGACTGACTCTGTTGGATGCATGCAATACACAACCTATACATGGTAAGGTACAGGTAGTGTGATGTGTGTGGCATCCTTTTTACTGTGTGTGCATGTTGGAGTGAGGTGTCAGTCCCTAGTTCCCTAGGGTGTCAGTGTATGTGCTGTGCATTGCCTCTTTGCCAAGGCCAGGGCATACTGAGCATGCCTACGTCTGCCTACAGGGACAAACTGAGGGGGTCCTCCTATGAGTCCTCCTGTGCCTGTGGAGACCTTGGCAACGTTAGGGGACTATGTCCCCCTTCCCTGTGATGTTCTGCCACAGCTGTTTCCGCAGGATCATATTGTGTAGCATGGCAAATACTATGAACATGTATGCACATGTGGCAGGAGAGTACTGCAGGACTCCACCAGATATGTCAAGGCAGCGGAACCGTGACTTGAGCAGCCCAAACACATGCACTACGATGTTCCTAATTTGTGAGTGTGCCTCATTATGGCATTCTTTAGTGGGTGCATGTGCATTTTGGATGGGTATCATCATCCACAGTTCCAGTGCATAACCAGAATCCCCCACTAGATGACTGTATGGGATGCCCCCTGGCAAATGCCTGGTACAGCTGTGAGGCATGCCATATGTGGGAGTCATGATAACTGCCAGGGCAGCCAGCACACACACTGATAATAATGCCATGGGCATTGCACATGACCTGGCAGTTGATGGAGTGATAGCCCTTGCGGTTGACATAGACTCTACCCTCCTCACCGGGTAGTGCTTTGATGTGCACATGAGTGCAGTCTATGGCACCCAGTATCTCTGAGTAGTGTGCTACATGGTAGAAGAGACACATATTGCTGGTCCTCTCCTCAGGGGTGTTGGGGAAATAAATGTGCATCTCTGGCATGTGTTAGCATGACATCCAGGAACTTGTGGAGTACCCTGGATGCAGATGCCTGCAAGATCCCCATGATGTCCCCAGTAGGTCTTTGGAAAGTACCTGTAGCTAGTACTCTTAAGGCTACACATACTTTTGTTTCCACTGGGATGGGTTCCCCTCTATTGGCTCTGGGTCTGAGGTGAGGCCGGCAGAGCTCGGTGAGTTGCTGTAGTATGTCCCTGCCCACCCTGTAGCACTCTACTATCTCCAGCTCGTAGTCCTGAAAGGTTACCCTGGGCCTGAACACTCTGCTCCTCCTCATTCTGGGCCATTTACCAGCATCATCCTCATCACTGCCCACAGCCTGTAGCACATAGAGATGCAGCAAAACAGCAGCAACAGCCCCTATCATTTTGTCTGTTAAAATTCCCAAGTGTGTACTCCAATGGTGCTGAGTATGTGGAAAAATCAGATTGAAGGGTGTCTGCATACTTTATACTGGTGTGCTACAGATGCAGCCTGTTGGATTGGCTCACTATGATATATTCTACCTGCCAGTTACATTATTGAGGGGTTTGAATGACCCACTGTGAATGGCAAAGGGCTTATTAGTCATTTATAGTTGATTGCCTTTTCTTGTCTATTTCCTTTTATTTATTTATTTTTTCAATTTTCTCCACTTCTAAGCCCAGCTGCACTCTGTGCAATCCCGTGGAGCTAGTGTAAACATTGCTCAGCAGAAAGGGCTATCCCCTGTACATGAGCACACTCAGCATTTCTTTAACCAGCTAAGCACAGCTTAGCAGCCTCAGACACCCCACCTGCTTAGCTGTGCTTAGCTGAGCACAAACAGGAGCCGCTGAGCTCCAATGTACTTACACAAACCATGACACACCCCCTTTTCATGTCAGCTGCCTCTTCTGCCTACACTACCACATTATAGCCTTTATACAGTTAGGTATCTGCGGACACGGTGGTCCATTTTGCTATTCAATAAACTTAGCTCATTTATATACACCTAATTGCATATTCCCTAGTTACTGCACTACACCAGAGCCTATGTACTTAGCAGCCATTATAACCTGCCATTGTATGACTCTACTAGCAAGTATAATGGGAAACTTCAATATACTTTTATATCTCATATTTTACTATTTAAATTTTTATTTTACGATCTATTATGTTTGCGTGTCACTAAGCACCACTTAAACATGTAATATGTGTTAAAAAAATTAGATTTTTCATTAATTGCCTCATTTTTAAATGTCAGTGGCCATAGTTTTGGCCATTGGCATGCCTACTGCACCTATTACATGCTTTTATTTGAGTTGTCACAGCCCTTTTTTATTTTTACTTTTCGATACATGGTTAGGAACCGCATACATTTTTCCTGCAGACACAGCTCCTACACAGATGCCTGTCTACTTCCCAGATCGCAAATTTACCTCATTTGCATGGTTTTCACCAGCAAATGAGGTGATTTGCATTATGTGATCACCTCCTTGGCTGAACAGTGCTGGGAGGCTCGTGCACACCACCAGCCTTGTTTTCTGGATCGCTCAGCCTCCTGATTCTGTGTTCGGGCTGTAGTACTACTCCTATATGGAGAATCCCTCCATGTAGGGCTTATTGAATTACCCCCAGTAACAATACTTATTTCATGACCTTTAATCATACCCTGACTTACCATTCCTGTCATAGTATTAGAAACCCAAAAGAGTTGGAGAAATTAAACCGGGAGAGATTCTGTAGTTTTCACTGTCAGTTGCTACTAACAGTTTCACATCCTGAGACAGTATATTCATAAATTCATTAAAATGTTATTAACAGCTGAAGTGAAATTCTTTTTCCAATAGGTAAGGTTTTAGAGAAATCTCTAAACAAAAATAGAGCAATTTGCACATTGGTAAATATTACAACCACCCTGGTACAGGCCCCATGAGGAGCCCAGTGTCTCTCCAACCTAGCACCACTCTAAGTAATCAGCTACAATAACACCTTTATCTTTAACCCGACCAGTGGATACACTGTTATATGAAAAGTGCAGTACAGGTCTGAACTGTCTGCAAACACAAGTGGCTAAAGTTAACTTTGTGTATGTGTCTACCTGTTTGAGCTAATATTCATTATCCCCTGGAGATCACTCTGCTTTGGCTTATAAGCAGCCCCCCACACACACACTCATCTTCCATGTCACTTTTATTCCCTTCTGTTAGCAAATAGTATCCATAACTGATCAAATACTGTGTGCTTAATTTAATTGAGAACACAGTAGCTTACAGATACAAGGTTATGCTATTTTTCCACCTGATAAATTGTTAAGAAATGACTTCCCAGCAGTTCTTGGTCAATTTTGATTGTTTTTCTTAAACACTAACTTGTCTTTGCCTGGATCTTGGCTCATTAACAGCAGTACAAGAGAACTCCCAGCCCATACTCTTGTTTTCCCTCCCCCTTTCCTGTTTATTGCCTTAAATCAATCTCAAAGTTAATAAATATTACCTGTGGCAGGCACCATTTTAGATTTTACACAGCCGGACTGGGTCTGAAGCACTAATAGCTCCCTTCCAATCAATATCTTAGAAAACCTTTATTACCTGATTTAGCTTACTAAGTCCCTTACTACCCATTAAAGAATACCTCAGTGGAAAACTGCTCGAGAAAGCTTAATGCTTTATGTGTGAGCTCTTGAATGCTAAATGTCTTACCAGGGCATAAAAGTGAAATTTACTCCCATAGCCATAAAACTATAAAACATAAAAAACGCAACTCTTTAGACAAATTGTTATAAAAAGGAGGAGAGGAACCTAATAGAAGTAAGAAAGAATCTACTTTTATCTCTAGTGCACTCACACAGTATACACAGACCTTTACTGCCTTGTGGTCTGGTTTGGTCCTGCTCCGCTCGCCCTCGCTGTGATCAGACTTGTAACGCACCCCACCCTGCCCCCAAATTCCACCCGCTCTCAGTGGTGCTAAATATATAGTGCTACAACCCCACAACCTCTTTCTTCATCCAATCAGCTCTATCCAAGTCATCAATAGGCTCTCCAGTACTTAACCTTTTATTTTTATCTTAAAACATTTAAACTGGGGACAAGTCAACCTCAATAATCCCAATGTTACTTGCAATGAAACCACTGAAAATACTACCACTGTACTCTCTGCTACCCTTTTTACTTGTCCCATATCTTCTTACTGCCTATGAATATAATACATACCCAGGTTTCCACTACCCAAAAGGCCAAACCTCCACTTTTAAAGCTCCACACAAGCTTGAACACTTAATACATCCCCTCCCAGGTCCTTTACTAACTGTCCCACTACTACACAAATCTTAGACAAACCCCCAAACTCACTCTTGATCAGTCTACTAAATATCAGAAGTGTAAACAATAAGATTCAACACCTACTTTCCCTCCTAGATGCTCTTTCCCCAGACATACTATGTCTTACTGAAACCTGGCTAAAACCTTCAACTTCAGATAAAGAAGTTATACCACCAGGCTATAACATCCTAAGGCTTGATCGAACCAATAGAAAGAGAGGTGGGGTAGCTGTTCTGTACAAATCCATGCTTGAAGTGTCAAATAATCCCTGCAAACATCCCTGTTTGGCAATGCTGAAATTCTTATCACTAAGCTCCACATTAATAAGAACGAATGTATAAATTGTGTCTGTGTGTATATTCCCCCAGGCAATAACATAAATACCCTTGAAGATATCCTACATTGGTTATCCAGAAATTACCCCCAAGAAACCATTGTTCTTGGGGACTTCAACACAGACTGGAACATGTATTCCTCAGAACCCCCCACTCACCACATAAACCTTTATGGAATTTCACAGGTCATA
This sequence comes from Protopterus annectens, assembly GCF_019279795.1. NCBI lineage: Eukaryota > Metazoa > Chordata > Ceratodontiformes > Protopteridae > Protopterus > Protopterus annectens. Next base: position 173,108,027 of record NC_056725.1, read on the forward strand.
TCCTCCCCCACTAGGATCAGTAAACCCAAGAATAAAACAAGTAACATCTCCCAGAAAACTTTGACCTTTGAAAAGGCATTGAATGTATGTATTGACACTGACTCTAAGAAATTACATGTAAAAAAATTACATCTAAATAAAATTCCAACTTTGCTAGCTTCGACAAACTACTCAGGCAGGCTAACCAGCAGCCAACCCCCCCCCCCCCACAGCTTTTAACTTTTTCCTTTCATAGTCTTACCCCCTCGCATTAACTGACTCTTTCTCATTCCCTCTTTAGTACCCCATATCCAACTAAGACAAGACCATTGCTATGCCACGAGTGGCCACCAGGTGGCGCCACAAGAATTAACTCTCTAAAATAATAGCTTTCTGATCTGTAATTTTCTACCCCATTTCAGTAACCTTTCTAAAATACTAACTTCTGCTCTGTAATTTCCTACACCATTCTGTAAGCTTTCTGTAACCAGACCCCCATTCACTCCGCTCTCAGTCTCTTGATACACCTATCAACCACCTTTTCTCCTTTGCCCCAAGGCATCCTGCTATCAGCGACTTCTACTCTAACATCCTGCCTCTCTTCCTTCCTACCTCTGAATATTGTCCACCTTTCTCCCACCATCAGACTTACCTGTTGTTTTCTCTCACTTTACTGATTGTCTTCCTCCACATTCTGCTCTCTTGTCTCTACCCACTCCGCTCCCCTACCCTACCCCCAATTCCCACACACCCCCTGTTATTCTACTTTTATACCTCTAGAAACCACACCCCTACTCAACTGGCACCAATTACACAACTCCTAATTACAATATCCCTCCCCCTCTAATACAACATACCCTACAATTACATAACTCTCCTCCACCACTAACTCATTATAACTTACTATACTTCTCAAACTCAATCTAACTTACTATACTTCCTGCTCCATCTCTAACCTCACTTACCAACTATGCATATAACATTGAATCCTTCTCATATCCAAATACTAGTCATCCTATTACTTCTAGCTCCTCTTACAACGATCTATATCTTAACCTCCAATGAACAACCCATACACTCTATCCCTACATTTCCCTCTTTTCATACCTCTTCTGCTATAACACCTTCTCCTGTGTCATTCCAAAACCCCATCTATAAATCCAACTACTCTCCAGTCAAATTTCACAGACTAGCTCACATTAAATTCTATAACCAGAAAACAAAAACATGTAGCTACTACTTTGTCATAAATCTTAAACCCAAACAACAAACAGTCCATAACACACTTTTGGATGGAGACATTCATCCAAACCCTGGCCCACAGCACACCCAGACCATAGGAACCAAAAACAATGATAAGACTAGACCTATACCACCAACCAAATCTACTAACTCTCTCACCATAGCTCATCTGAATATAAGTAGTATTTGTAACAAAATTGTGCAACTACATGCACTCCTTGATGTCAACCAATTTGATATCCTATGCTTATCAGAAACATGGCTAAAACCCACTATTAAAGACTGTGAAATTACCCCACCAGGATATAATATAATTAGACTCGACCGCGCATCAAAAAAGGGAGGAGGTGCTGCTATTCTTTACAAATCTCAGCTACAAATCAGCACCATAAACCTGAACCTCCCCATAAACAATAATGCAGAACTAATATGCTCTAAACTCCAACTAAACAAAAGTAAAGCTATCTATATTATTTGTATATATCTCCCCCCAGGAAACAACATTAACACACTTGAGGGCATTCTTAGCTAGCTCGCTACTAATGTTCCACAAGAAACAATAATACTAGGTGACCTAAATATTGATTGGAATCCTAGTAACTACTCAAACCCTACCTCCCATATTAACCTACATGGTTTCTCTCAACTAATTTCAGGCCCTACCAGAATTAATAAAAACAATAATAAAGACACCACTTTGGACTGGATACTTACTAATACTCCCCAACAAACCTACACCTCTGGCAGCCTACCAGATGATCTAAGCGATCACCTATTAACCAATATTATTAGAAAAAAAAAAACATCATAACTTTTCCTACCACTTTCCAAACATTACGTTCCAAAAAAATTTAACTCAGAACTCTTTCTAACACAACTACACCAATGTAACTGGACTCCTCTAAAGTCACTACCTCTTAATGATGCAGTACAATACTTTAACTCCACATTCCTATCTATTTTAGATCTGCATGCACCAATACGCAATATTAGAATCAAAACCAAACCTGCCCCCTGGCTAAGCAATAATACTAGACAACAAATCACTACCAGAAACAAATACTGGGCTAAATGGCGTACTTCCAAGAACCAAGCTGACCATCAAACCTTCAAAGAATGTAGGAACAACACAAAAAAAGCCATACTATTAGACAAAAGAACTACTACCTTTATCTACAACAAATATCCAATAAGGAACCTAAAAAATTTTGGTCCTCAATCAATAATCTTCTATCCCCAAGCCAATCAATCACACTCAACCCACAGGACTCTCATCCTGACAGTGTTACACAAATAGCTAATGCCTTTAACTCCTTCTTTACAAATACTATACAAAATCTTGCGAATCACCTATCTCCTGACACCTCAAAACTACATCCTTTTTATGTAAATACACCCCCCTCATTTCATTTTCTTCCGATCTCTACGTCATATATTTTATCATTACTACAAAAACTTAAACCTTCTACCCCCTCCGAAGACAAACTCCCTGCTGAGTTCCTACAAATAGGAGCTAAAGCTATTGCTTATCCCATTTCTATACTGATAAATAGATCCATCAAAGAAAGAACTGTCCCTGATATCTGGAAAATATCTCACATCATCCCACTACACAAAGGGGGAAACTCTAATTAATTCTCTAACTATCGTCCCATTCCTTTATTATCCCTTTTACTACCTGTATTCAATATGCAGATGACTCCACTATAATCTGCACAGCTACCTCTCAAACTGAACTTCAGTCTCTTACCCAAAAAGCCTTTAACACAGTTGAACAATGGTTCTCACAATGCTGCCTTCTACTCAATCCCAAGAAAACAAAGCTACTACTCTTTTCGCCAACACGTAAGCAAATCCCCCTAAATTTCTCTATCACTTCCAACAACAATACTAGTATTTCTCCTGACACCACCACAAAATTACTTGGAATTGCACTAGACAATAAACTTAATCTTGAAAATCACATTAACTCTACTATAAAAACTGTAAACAAAAAAATAGGAACCCTATATCGAATTAAACCATTTCTTACCCCAGCTACTAGAATTACCCTAGCCAAAACTCATCTTATCTGTACTTTACTCTATGCATGCCCTATTTATACCAACCTGTCAAAATAAACCTTAATAAACTAGTTATATCCTACAACAACATTGCTAGATTTGCTACCGGATCTCCTTTTAGGACCCATCACTGCCTCAGTCTAAGACAACTTGGCTGGCTAGAACTTCACAATCAGATCGAACTACAACAACTTATAATAGCTCACAAAACCCTGTACCAACCCACTAAAACTCCAATACTCACCAGCCTTATTACCCCTTATTATAACCTGCAACATATACGCTCCTCTAACAAACTTTTGATCAACAGGACTACAACTAATAACTCTGCAGGAGACTTGTTCTCCAACTCAGTTGGAAAATTATGGAACAAATTACCCTCTGATATCTCATCTCTGACTTCTCTTCCTATTTTCAAGAAGAATCTCAAAAAGTATCTCAATGAAAAATGGATATGCCCCTGCACTAACCCAGACTAGCCTTGCTCTTCCTTTTCTTGTCTCGCTACCTTCCCCTTTCTCCCTCTTTACCCAATAACCCAGTTGAGGTCTCCTAGCTCCTCAACTATACATTAAGATAGTGAACTGACCCGCTGACTATTTATCGCTGAGTGTTTCTCCACTCTTTCATAGGTGTGAATTCTGCCTCTCTTTCATAAAGTAACTCTTTTATTTAGCCCTAGGAAGATAACTAAATCCATAAACTCATCCTATACTAACTCTGATACCTTTCCTCTTTCCTTCTCTTCCTTTCTTACTTTATCCTCAGTCTATTCATTATGCTTTCTAATTATGTTACTTTATAAAAAGTACTATGCTTGCCCATGACATAATATGTGGGATCTTATATCTCACTTATGTGTAAGACTATTGTGTTATTAATCTCCCAATTTCCTCAAAAAAAATTTACTTGACTTCCTTCTTACTATTTTAGCTGTAATTATTTTTATGTTTACTTTTTATTAAACTATGTATTAATACTTGGAGCTTTTCTCCCCAGGCCTCTACTGAAAATGGATATATATCCAGCTAGACTAGCCCAGTCAACAAATGTAAAATAAAATAAATAAATAAAAATACAAATAAAATAAATAAAAGTATTCTGGATTGGATTCTAGTTAACACCCATCCCCTCAAATACAAGAGTGGGACCCTGCCTGATGATGTAAGTGATCACCTCCTCACCTATTTAATCAGGCAAAAAGCTGATATCCACAACCAGTCCATTTTTAAAACAATAAGGAACAATAAGAATTTCAATTGCACAAATTTCCAAAATGAACTCAAGTCTTGCAGTTGGTCAGTTCTGAAACAATTACCACTTGAAGAAGCAGTAAATTACTTTAATATCAAATTCCTATCCATCCTTGATACCCATGCACCAGCATGGACTATTAGAACCAAAACAAAAGTTGCTCCTTGGCTCTCTAAAGAAACTAGATGTAAAATGCTACTTAGAAATAGGGCTTGGCCCACTTCGAGGACCACAAAAAAACCCATAGATCAACTTAAATACAAACAGCTAAGAAATGAAACAAAAAATCCACCATATTAGACAAGAAAAACTATTACTGTCATCTGCAAGAAAAACACCAAAACAAGCTAGACAAGTTGTGGGTAGGTATAAACAAACTCCTTAATCCAGAACAGTCCTCCACTCCTAGCCCCTTGGATTCTAACCAAAAACCCCCAGCAGAAATGCCCAATACCTTTAACAGCTTCTTTACAACAACCATCCAGAACCTAGCTAACCAATTATCCTCTGGATGCCCATATTCTCCAGCCACTACACCCTGCTCCCAACTCCCCTTTAACTTCAAGCCAGTTTGCACATCTTTGGTCAAAAAATTACTTAAAAAACTAAAGCCTACCACCCTGTCTGCTGATCTCCTCCCTGCAGAATATCTACAAAAATCTGCAAGTGCCATAGCATGCCCCATTACTATCCTGATCAATAGAACTATAACTGAAGCATCTATTCCCTCAATCTGAAAGATATCCCATGTCATCCCACTCCATAAAGGGGGCAGCTCTACTGAACTTTCAAACTACAAACCCATAGCTATTCTGTCACCCTTGGCTAAAATTATGGAAAAATGCACCCACAATCAACTCCTGAACTATCTTATCCATAATAATCTTCTAGCCAACACCCAACATGGCTATAGACCATTCCATAGTACAACCTCAGCCCTCCTCTCCTTCTCAAACGTCATTAACCAACACCAAAACAATAATAAACTTTCCTCTGCTATCTTTCTCAATCTCTCAAAAGCCTTTGATATGGTAAACCACCAAATACTCATAAACACTTTGAAATTCATTTCCCTAGAGGACCAGGTCATCCAATGGTTTCAATCATATCTCAGTGGTAGACAACAGGCTGTCCTATGGCAGAGCAAACTATCCACCCTTTTACTCATGACCCTCGGAGCACCCCAAGGCTCCATACTAGGTCCACTATTATTTTCCATTTTCATCAATGATTTGTATAAGGTCATCCCAAATGCAAAATGCATTCAATATGCAGATAACTCCACTTTATTATGCTCCAACACTTCACCTACAGAGTTGCAGATTCTATCCAAAATACTTTTAACACAGTTGAAAATTGGCTCCTTAACCGTCGTCTCATGTTAAGTCCTAATAAAACCAAACTGCTGTTCTCCCCGACTCACAGGTCTGCCCCTATAACCTTTACACTAAAATCCAACAACGGCACCATTATTTCCCCAGACTCCTCAACCAAACTGTTAGGAGTTATAATAGATAATAACCTTAAGTTTAATCTGCATAGCAATAAAACTATTAATAAAACAGTTAATAAAAAACTTGATTCACTATATAAGATCATACCCTTCCTAACACTATTAGCCAGAACTGTAATTGCTCGTACACATCTACTCTCCACCCTCCTCTATGCTTCCCCCCTATTTACAAACCTCAGCAAAACTGACCTTAGTAAACTTTGTAGCAGCTACAATATCAGTGCTAGATTTGCTACCGATGCAACCTACAGAACTCATCACTGTCATAACCTAAATCTACTAGGATGGCTTGAACTGCCTAACCTACTTCAGGTTAACCAACTAATAGTTGCACACAAGATCCTGTACCAACCAGATAATACACCCGTACTTAAAAACCTCATCACCCCTACAGTAACCTTACTGCGCTTCGTTCATCTGAAAGACTACTAGTTCAAACTCTCAAATCCAACAACACAGCTGGTAAATCTCTATTTGCTAACTCTGTTGGCAAAACTTGGAATTCTCTTCCTGCTAATCTTACATCTGAACTCTCTACCTCAATTCAAGAAACGTCTGATTCAGTACTTTAAAAAACGATGGCTATGTCCTTATCCTAATCCAGACTAACTCTAACCATCACTCGTGTGCACATGGAGGACTTATGCTTACACTTTATAGTTTCTTAACTTACAAATCCTATGATCTCCTTGGATCTACTTCCAGGTTAGCCTACTAGGCATTCAATACCCTATCATTCTTAAAAACACTGTCTAGAATTTTCCATCTGAGTAAAAATTTAATAATTTGTGTATCTGATTTTGTGTTTTACATCTGTGTAAAAATCCTTTTATTTGTGTTTTATTTTGTGGTTTAAACTGTAAAAATGTAACAGTTTGTTGAATGTCTTTTTGGAGCTTTTCTCCCTGGGCCTCCACTGAAAATGGACATGTATCCAGTCAGACTATCCCGGTAAACAAATGTAAAATAAAATAAATAAATATTATAATTTTAATCTAGTGAAATGTTGTCTTTAATGAATTTAATTACAGAATAAAGCATGGTATAAAACATACAGGACAGAGATTATGATCTGGACTTCTTGGAAATAGCATTTCATGATGGTTCCTAGGGACCTAGAACACTGAATTTTTAAACTATGAAGGTAAACTATAGAAAATTTGAAAACTTTTAAAATTAATTTAGATTATTGGTTTGGTAATAGGGTTTACAACCAGGCTTGTTGAAAATACTGTTTCTTGACAGTCCTTAGGGGCCTAAAACACTGACTTTTTAACTATGAAACTAGATATACAACTACAAGCAACTGCCATTTGCTTTGCTAGCTCTTGGAAGAGACAACTTCCACTCACCAATGAATGAGTGTGGTGGAGAGAGGGGTTGCAATTGTCACAAGGACTGCAGCTTTGAACACTTAACAAAACCTTATTTTTTCATGCCCTTTGCAATAACAAAAATGTAAGTAGACCAATAATGGCTTTTACTGGCCCAAGGAAATCACAAAGGAGAGAAATGAATTTTAAAACACTCATTAGCTTTGCTTTCATAAACCATCTAAAGCCAGGATTCACAACACTGTCACTGTAGATAAATTGAAGGAATGAATTAATGATGTCTATGCCATGTCATGTTACAGGGACCCAAACATATTTCTGAATGCAGTCCCCATTGTGACAATTTTGTGATATAAGAAAGTGAAATATAACAAAAAACATTTAGACCAATTCTTAGCCATTAAAGTACATAGAATATCATGACAAGATGAAATAATCCACTTTTTTTTTCTTTTAGAGTTGTGCTTTCCTTTAAACACAGTGCAAGAAAAACATAAATAAGGGATCAAGCACCTCACCACCCCCTACCCCACGTTCTCACTCAGTGCATGGCATGATTTAAGCTGCCATACTTATTCATTTTTCACTCTGAGACCACACCCCTTAAGAGTAAAAGCAAATTTGTTCCTTTTTAAAATAAAGAACATTTATAGGTAGGGTCATAAGTTCATAGATAGGTACTAGGCTATCGGCCCAAGGGACTATGTAAGCCTAGCCAACAAGGTTCCCTGGCTTACACCACCAAATAAAGTTATTTTCCTGTGCCACTATTGAGCAAAGACACAGAAGTGATCCCCGGGGTGTATTTCCTATTCCCATCCACTCATCAAGATTTTTCTTGAAGAGTGCTAATGAAGAACTTTGCTTGACATAGATGGGTAGACTGTTCCAGAGTATGGGAAGTCTCTGGGTCAGGAATCTATCCCTCCAGCATGTCCTGTTTATTGTGGTGACAAGGTTTAGGCCCCTAGAGCGCGTAGCTCGGAGGGATTGGGATTTCTTTAGGTGTAGCATGTCCAACAGCTCTGGGTTTGACATAGCTTTATATGTTAGGCAGAGATCACCTCGGAGTAGGCGATATGCTATGGAGTAAAGCTGGAGTTTTTTGAGATGATCAGTGTAGGGCATTTGTTTGAGGCCAGTAATCCTCTTTGTGAGGTACTTCTGTGGCCTTTCCAGCTGCTGCAGATGTCTTGTGAGGTACATTCCAAAATGAGTGTTGTACTCTATAATGGGTCTAATGAGTGTTGAGTAGAGGGGAACATTGACATCTTTTTTCCTGGATGAGAACCCTTTTATGATGAGGTGTGCCATGTAGAAGGACTTCCTGACTACTGTGGTGATGTGACTATCAAAGGAGAGACTACTGTCCACCTGGGTCCCAAGGTCTCTTATCACGCATTCGGTGTTAAGTAGATTGCTGCCTATGTGGTAGTTCATGGGTACAGAGGTTTTTGCCAAAGAGGATGACACTGCACTTTTTGGCATTGAGCTTGAGGCCATGGCTCTGACACCAGGCATCTGTCTCAGCGAGGCCCTTCTGTAGGATATCAACATCATTTGGGGACTTGACTATGGCTCCTAGTTTGCAGTCATCTGCGAACTTCATTATCCAGAGGCCTTCTGTGTTAGCCTGTACTTCAGAGAAGTAGATACCAAACAGGAGAGGTCCCAGGACAGAACCCTGTGGTACTCACTTGTCACTGCTTTGAGGTCAGATTTGGAGTCTGCAACTTTTACAGTGTGGGTTCTGTCAGTGAGCCAGTTGGCAACCCATCTTGTGACGTAGGGATTTATACCTAGTTTAGTGAGTTTAGCTATAATTCCAAAATGGGGGATGGTGTCAAAAGCCTTGGTGAGGTCAAGATAGGCTGTGTGAACCACCTTACCCTCATCTACAGCTTTGGTGACTGCTTCAAAGAAGTCAAGCAGGTTCAGGAGGCATGATCTGCTTTTCACAAACCCGAACTTGGTGGGATCCAGAGTTTGGAGGTTACCAATGTCTTTGCTTATGAGTTCCATTATGATACATTCCATGGCCTTGCAGACCAGGCTCGTCAGGCTAATAGGTCAATAGTTCCCGGGATCAGTGGTGGCTCCCCCTTTGTGGAGTGGGATAACTGTTGCTGTGCACCATTCAGTGGGCACAAAGCCTGATGCGAGACTATTATTGAACATGGTGCTTAAGTGGGGAGCCAGTTCTTTCTGAAGTTCATGTAAAACACAGCCTGGGATGTTGTCCGGTCCCATAGATGCTGTATTTTTGGCTTTAGAGAGTACAGCTTTTACATGCATAGTTGTGATTACAGGAATTCTGCATTCTTCCTGTATAGATATGGGCCCTTTAGGGGTTGAGATGGGGGTAAAGTTAGCACTGAACCAATCTGCCAAGATGCTGGCAATATCAGTTGATTCTGTAGTTTTCTTGCCTTTGTGCTGTAACTCAGAGCAAATCTGGATGTTGCCATCAGAATTCTTGACATAGCTATAGAATGCTTTGTGGTTGTCCTTGGAATTAGTGGTGATTTTATTTTCATAGCTAGCTTTGGAGGATCTTATAAGGGATCTCAGCTTCTTACTGAGGCTGACCAGGGAGCTCCTCCACTCATGGGATTTTACTCTCTTTTGCAACAGTTTCTTCCTTCTGTTGTACAGTTTGTTTATGGCAGGGGACCACCAGATTGGCTTCCTCTTTTTGGAGGATAGCGTCTTGGTTCTGTTTGGGATAGCATGATCCATGCACTCGTGTAAGTGCTTATAGAGTGCATTTGTGTTGGATTCAGCAGTTGTAACTGTATTGTCCATCTGTATGGGTGTCATGAAGTTCACCACTTCTGTCTTAAGAAGCATGAAGTCGGCTTTGGAGAAATTTTTTACTGTGGTTTCCTTAATGGGGGGGTGGGGGCAGGATGTGGATATCAAGGGTGATTAGCTTATGGTCGGATCGAACCAACGAGGAGTTGACATCAGGTGTGGAACACCAGTCACTCATGTTGGTAATAACTAGGTCTAGGATATTGTTGCCCCTGGTGGGGGTGTGGATAAGTTGATCCAGGGCATTGGAGTTTATGAATTCCAGAAAGCGTTGAGCTAAGGGGTTGGTACACGAGTAGTTTTCCCAGTTAATGGTGGGGTAGTTGAAGTCGCCCATTATTATGGTGATTGGTTGAACCCTAATATTGTCTAGTACATCAAGAAAAGAGGTGTGGGAATCCTGAGGCATGCTGGGGGATCTGTAGCAAGCTACAATTTGGATTGCAGTTTTGCCCAGAGTTAGTTGCACTTGGATAACCTCGGATGCATTATGCTGAGCAACTAGCCTGGAGGTGTGTATATCCTTAATGAATATGGACACACCTCTGCCTTTGGTGTTTCGGTCCAGGTTACATGGCCGAAAAGTATGGTATGAGTTATAGCCTGGTAGTGCAGGGGTGCTCTCTAGAGTCTTGAACCAGGTCTCAGTCACTGCACAGATATCAATGTTCTCCATTTTAAGGAGTGCCTCGAGTGAGTGCATTTTGAGATTTAGACTTCTAGCACTGAGTAGCATTACCCTCAGTTTTTGCTTGCCTGTTCCTGTTATGGTGGTGAATTTGTTATTTGAACCTTGCCTAAAAAAGGCACTACAGGGGCAGCAAGAGCCTTAGCCAGTATCCGGAATCCCAGGGGCGACAGGTGTAGGCCATCTGTGGTGTTTAAAGCAAATGTTTAATGTTTAAAGCAAATAATATACATGTGATCATCATTTAGAATCCAGATTCCTTATAGACATTAGAAATAAATTACTAAATCAATGAACTGACTATCACCGTTCATAAATTCTTTACAGAACATAATGTTGAAGCTTATGTAAAGCTATTTAAAGTTGTGTGATTATATAGGTTTCAAGTTCACAGATCATGCAAATCTATTTAATATATCATCATAGTTATACAATTTTCTACAGACTAGATAATATTATTTTCCAAAATCTATCTATCTTTATTACTTTATCTTTATTTGTGAATTTAACACATAATTAAGCAATTGAGATGGATGCTTCTGGATTAAACAACTGGTAATATTTAAAAAAAAACACTACAAAGAGGCTGTGCACCCCCCCCACACCCCCGCTACTTTATATATAGTAACTCCGAGATCACACTACAGTGGGGAAACAGGTATTCCCTTATCCCCACAGTAGCATGCTTTGGTGCTGCAATGTTTTTTTTTTAATATTACCGGTGTGGTGAACCGGTAGTCATGAAAGTGCACTTTCATTCAAGTGCACTTTTGTGTAACTGGACTTGTACTTTTTCTTTTCAAAAGCATGAGCTTTCAATAAAAAAAAGTAGACCCATGTGTGTGTATATATACACCAAAACTTTTGGATATATCAAATATTTCAGCATTGGTGACAGGAGTGTATTTACATGTATGAGTCATTGGAGGTTAGGTGAGGGTAAAATTAAGTGGTTAGAATTAATGTTGTGCATGTGGTGGGATATATGTGGTTTGGGCCTGACTGTCTTTTGTAGCAGTAGTGTTACAGAAAGGGGTTTCTATGGGAAGGTGTAGGGTTAGAATTAGCATGCATAAGATGGTGCCGGGAAGCAAATGAACCACCTTAGTAATGCATGCTAACCCTAACTCTAACCCTCCCTCTAACCTTAACCCAACGCAGTTTCTTACAAAAACCCATTCTGTAACCTACCACTGTTTGACAAATTAGGTCTGAATGTAGTGGTGGTGTTTTTAGACTGCAAATGAATACAGTTTTCCTTTGAAAATGTTTTTTGTTTTCATTGTTTTTGCTTTTTGTTCTGTGTTTTTTGATATGCTAGAATTTTTCAATGGTGATTCAATGTTTATACATTTCGGTGACTCACCATAAACCCATATATATTTATAGATAGGTAGATGTAGATATAGATGTAGACAGACAGATAGATACGTGTGTGTGTGTGTGTGTGTGTGTGTGTGTGTGTGTGTGTGTGTGTGTGTATGTGTGATTTCTAGATATTTTATAACATTTAGCCAGCTGCAGCAGCTGTCATAAAACTTTTTCATATCATGGCACAAACTTAACTAAAAATTACCATTGATTTATCATATTTTTTTAAGACTAAGTCACCAGCAGCTGCACTGTTTTTTCAGCTCCCAATGAAATTTTCATGACATCAGTCCAAACAGCCATCTGTGTTTTAACAAAATCCGACAAAGTCACCCAGTCTATACCTTCTTGTAAACTTACTAGTCTCAGATTTCTTCCCCAAGCCTTATTCTCCACAGATACCTACTCCTGTTCCCCGAAACAGTCTCCAGTAAAACTTAAACCATTTCCTTATGATTTTCTTCAGCATTTTGCCTTATCAACAGCATAGCAGTGTAATGACCATGTAAAAATTCACAATCATCAACCTTTCATATTTCCAGATATCTAACTTTTCCAGCCAACTTCTGTTAAATGCTCTGTTAGCTAAAGCAGAGGGATAAAGCCTTGACTACAGCCCAGTCAGTCTGGGTTTGATTAGTAGTTCAGGCCACTGATGGAGCTGCCGGAAAGGGAAGGGCATTACCAATATGGTCTCAAGGGTATTCCACACTCGATCTTGTAAAGGAAACCAACTATTCTGACTGACAGGATAATGTTTATTATGTAAAACAGGGACAAAGCACATCTTTGTGATGTGGGAGAAAATTGGAGCACCAGAGGAAACCCATACAGACACAGGAAGGGTGTTTAGCCTCTGCCCAGAGGTACCCTGGCTAAGAACTAAACTGAGTAACTAGGCACTGTGTGACATCAATGCTAACTGCTGTGCCAATGTGCAGCAGACAATAAACATACAGATCTTCTGTTTATACAGTCCAAAGAATCAAATTTTTGCTACTTACTGAAGTGGCAGTTAATAATACTAGATTTATTTACTACCCACAAAAAGTCTCAATAACCCAGCATCATTATACACCCAAATGTACAGAAAGCAAGATATACACAGCATAGCAAATTGACACAGAATCAGTAAATGAACCAGAATGTACTCACCTATTTCAACAATTTTTTGCATACACGCCCTACCCCAATGCCACTCTTTAAGAAGTAACAGTGAAGTTACAGAACCTCAAAAGAAGATGAAATACATGTTTAAAAGAAATAAAAGTATGGCACTTTACCTGAGGTTGTGGTATAAACTAATCACAAGATGTGTTATATACTACAAATGTAGGCTACTACGTGTCATATTGGACAAAAATATACTTCAGTGACTAAATGTGAGCTCTGATAGAAATTGCATAGAACTGCTCGAATGTGCGGTCCTTTATCTGCCTTTCAGTCTTTTCACCCCTGTTTATGCTTCAGAGCTGAGATCTGAATGACTTAAAAGGAGTAAAGTTCTGTTCTGATACATAATATCAGCATCTTAACATTCTGAGATTACATGAACACAGAATTCTTTCTTTCATTTGGCTTTTGAGACTTAAACTATTCTGCTTGTGGCATGGGGCTTATGTCAAGGACAGTACAGTTGTGTAAAATCTTACCATAACAGTAGATCTCTTTGCCTTCACTGCTGCAGTATTCTTAACTTAGGGATTCCCTGCTGTGGAACCCCAACGTCCGGCCAGTCTACCAAAGACTCCTGTTGCTTTAAAGGTATGCCAAACATCACCCAAATGCTCCTTACATAGAGTAGGGCATAAAGGTGATGTTCAGGCCTACCATAGTCAGAACTAATTACCATAGTAAGAACACCAGTCCAAGGAACCCAAGAGGCAATCTGTACATCCAGGAAGGCAAAGTAGTAGGGAGAAGGAAGGAGGGAGTGAATACAGCAGCAGTGAATCAAGGACATATGCTATTATGGTAAGATTTTACATAACTTTAATATGTCCTTACATTCACTGCTGCAGTATTCTTAACATATGGGAGAGTGGCAAAGCTCAAGAGGAAATGAGACAGGGGGAAGGAGTGAAAGAGTCCCTTAAAAAGCCATGAAGACTGGCACTAGCAAAACCAGCCCTAGCTCTAGAGATACTATCCAACTTGTAGTGCTTGATAAAGGTATGCACAGAAGTCCAGGTAGCTGCTTCAAGAATAGAATTAGTACGTAAGCCCTTGAAAAAAACACCAGAAGAAGCCGCAGCTCTAGTAGAAGGAGCCTTGACTGAAGAGGGAAGGTGCTTGCAATGAAAATGTAACAAAAAGAAATAGCCTTAGAAAAACAATAGAAATGGTTTCCTTGGATACAAGTCCAAAAGATCTAGGATGAAAAGAAACAAATAACTGATCAGATTTTCTAATAGACTTAGTCGCATCCAAATAAATCCTGAGTTGCCTATGCACATCCAAAGTATGCAGCACCCGTTCACTGCCAGATTGCAGACAGGGGAAAAAAGTAGGCAGATTAATAGACTGCTTAAGTGATAGTTCATTAACCACCTTGGGCAGAAAAGAAGGGTTAGTGTGCAAGGACATTCTATCTTCTTGAAAGATCAAAAAAGAAGGACAAGACATAAGGCCTGTAACTCAGACACCTGTCTGGCAGAAGTAAGAAATAACAAAAGAACAGTTTTCCGGGAACAGTGTTGCAAGGAAATTGAAGCAGCAGACTAAAAAGGAGCCTAAGTCAACTTCTGCTAAACAAAATTAAGATCCCAGGGAGGAGGAACAGGCTTCCTGGGAGGGCTAATATTAAGGACACCTTTAAGAAATGGTTTCACCTCAAATCTAGAAGCTAAAGGATGAGAAAAAGGCAGACAAGCAGAGACAGCTGATAAGTGGGTCTTAATAGAAGAATAGGCCAAACCAGCATTGAGCAACTCATACAAATAAGAGAGAACCAAAGGAACATCCACAGTAAGAGGGTCCAGGTTGTGAGAGAAACACCAAATAGAAAACCTCTTCCATTTGGATAAGTAGGATTTCATAGTAGTAGTTTTCCTGTCCTCCTGCAGGACTTGCAGCACATCCTCAGAAAAAAGGTGTCTATGGGAAATCAAAATCCTATCACCCACAGTGTAATTTGAAGAGTGGACAAGTGGGGATGGATGAGAGATCTCCTTGTCTTGTGAGAGTAGATCCACCCTTTCAGGTAACTTCTGATGATTGCCCCTGGCTAAATGCAGAAGAAGAGTGAACCAGTGCTGTTGCAAAAAGGGAGTCACTAACAAGATTTTGGGAACATCCTATTAATTTTGAACAGGACTTTTGGAATGAGAGGAAGGGGAGGGAATGCATAAAGAAATTTTCCCTTCCAAGATAAAGAGAGGGTGCCCACCTTCCACATCAGAGTATCTTGTCCTCTGGCACAAAACAAAGGAAGTTGTCTGTTCAGAGGGAAGGCAAAAAAGATCCACTTGAGGAGTACCCCACTGGTGGATAATGTCTAGAAACATATCCCTGTGAAGCATCCATTCATGGGACTGAGTTAAGGACCTGCTCAGAGTGTCTGCCACAATGTTCTGACTGAAAGAAATATAAACTGCCTGAAGAGGAGCTTGATACTTGACATCAAGATCCCATACCAGAATTGCCAGCAGCAGAGAAGATAAGATGTCATTCCTCCCTGTTTGTTGATATACCACGTCACTGTGGTATTGTCTGTGAACACCTCGAGAGGTTCTGGAGAGAAAAGAGGATGACATTGATGACATTGATGTGCTCCTTCTCCTGATGAGGTGACCACATCCCCTTTTAGGGAGCCAAATATCACCCCCCCCCATCCCATGTCTGAAGCATCTGTGAACAATTCCTGAGAGGGAAAAGGGGAATGAAAAGGGATCCCTGAATTCAAACACAACTGTTGAATCCACAAAAGTTCAAAAATGAAACAAGGAAGAAGAGGGACTACAAAGTCCAAAGGATGTGCATGTTGAAGCCACACTGACTTCAGAAACCACTGAAACTTTCTCATGTGAGTTTGGCCAGAGGAAGCATCAGAATGGTAGATTCCATGAAACCCAGAGCTCTCAGAAACTTCCTGGGAGGTAATGGAAGCCAGAGGAAGAAGAGTGTAAAAGAAAGGAATGAGAGTTAAGACCTTTGGAGAGGGCAGAGAAGCCAGCACTGGCATTGTCTGAATCCTGCAATGCAGAAAAACATGATCCTGAGATGGAGTCAGGACGTGAGGATTTATTATGGATATGGAGCATCTCTAGTAGAGCAGGGTCTGCGACTGCCTTGTAGGTTAGACACAGATCACTTCTGAGCAATCTGTATGATACTGAGTAGAGTGACAGTGATTTGATTCTGTCCACATAGGACAGGTTTTGGAGACCATGGATTCTCTTTGTGAGGTATTTCTGTGGCATTTCCAGTTGGTGCAGGTGTTTGCAGAGGTACATACCAAACAGGGCGTTGTACTCAATTACTGGCCTAATAAGGGAGGAGTACAGAGAGGTAATAACCTCCTTTTTTCTGGATGCAATTCCTTTACTATGAGATGAACCAAGTAAAAGGCTTTTCTGACCACTGCCATTACATGATGGTCAGATGTGAGAATGTTGTCAACCTATGTACCCAGGTCTCTCACCACAGGTTGTGTGCTTAGGGGTTTGCCATTGATGTGGTAATCAGTAGGGACTATGTTTTTGCCAAATGGCATGATAATACTTTTTTTGGTTTTAACTTAAGGCCATGACTTTGGCACCAGTCATTTGCTGCTGTTAGACCCTCTTGTAGTATGTTAACATCATTTGGGGGGGGTCAATGACAGCACTCATCTTACAGTCATCCACAAAGTTGGTCCGCCACAGGCATTTTGTCGTTGCCTGCACCTCTGAGAAGCAGATGCCAAACAGTAGGGATCCCAGGACAGATCCCTGGGTAACACCACTACTGCTGTCAGAGGTGAAGGCACCTATTTTGACCTTGTGGGCCCTATCAGTGAGCTAGCTGGCCACCCATCTGATAAGATAGGGATTTATGCCAAGTTGTGTTAGCTTTTTGATGCTGCCCGAGTGGGGGATTGTGGCAAAGGCTTTGCCCAAGTCAAGGTAAGCTGTATGTACTGACTTTCCCTCATCCATGGCCTTGGTGACTGTCTCAAAAAAGTCAACCAGGTTTAACAGCCAAGATCTGTGCTTGTCGAATCTGAACTGGGTGGGATCAAGAGCTTGGAGATTGCCTATGTCCTTATTTATGAGGTCTATAATAATATTGCACAATGGCCCTACAGATCAGACTTGTCAAGTTAATGGGGTGATAATTTCCAGGGTCAGTAGTGGCACCACCTTTGTGTAAGGGGATGATAATGCCAGTTCCCAATGCTGCTGGAATGAAGCCTGTACTTAGGCTGTGGTTGAACAGGGTGCTCAGTGGTGAAGCTAGTATTTCCTGGATGTGGTGCAGAATACAGCCTGGAATAAGGTCCCGTGGAAGCTGTGTGTTTTACCTTGGATAGGGCCTTTAACACTTGACCTACGGAGAGGTGAGGTGTGGGACAAGTATTGTGGATGTCAATTGAGCCTTTGGGGGGGGGGGTTGAAGTTTGCGCTGAACCTATCTGCTATCAGGTTGGCTAAGTCAACAGGATCAGTGAAAGAGGTACCATTAAGAACTAATTTGTCCCATCAGTCTGATGAGCCTGATCTGCAAGGGCATGGAACACATTATCATGGAATTTACAAACAAAGACACTGACAACCTTCAAACACTGGACCCCATCCGGTTTGGGTTCGTGAAGGACCGCTCTTGTCTCCTGAAACTGATTGACTTCTTCAAATCAGTCTCCAGAGCTGTGGACAAGGGTAAGGTGGTCCACACAGCCTATCTGGACCTCGTCAAGGCCTTCGACACCATCCCCCACTCTGGAATCACAGATAAACTTACTAAGCTGGGCATAAATCCCTATGTCACTTGATGGGTTGCCAACTGGTTTACTGACAGAACCCAGACTGTAAAAGTAGCCGACTCCAAATCCAGCTCCAGACAAGTGACAAGTGGAGTACCTCAGGGGTTCAGTCTTAAGACCACTCTTGTTTGGTATATACTTCTCTGAAGTACAGGCCAACACTAAGGGACTCGGGCTAACAACATTCACAGATGACTGCAAACTGGGAGCCACTATTGAATCCCCAAATTATGTGGATATTCTACAAAAAGGCCTTACAGAAACATATGCTTGGTGCCAGAGCCATGGGCTCAAGCTTAATGCCAATAAATGTATAGTTATCCCCTTTGGGAAAAACCATGTACCCATGAATTACCACATAGGTGGCAGTACACTAAACACTGAAAGTGTGATCAGAGATTTAGGGACATGGGTGGACAGTGGTCTCCGATAACCACATCGTCACAACAGTCAGGAAATCCATTTATGTGGCACACCTCATCACTAAGGGCTATTCATCCAGATAAAAGGAGGTCATTGTCCCACTGTACTCATCCCTTATTAGACCCATTATAGAGTATAATGCCCCATTTGGTATGTACCTCACAAGCCATCTGCAACAACTGGAAAGACCACAGAAATTCCTCACTAAAAGAATCACAGGCATAAAGCAGATGCCCTATGCTGACCATTTTAAAAAAACTCCAGCTATACTCTGTGGCATATCGTCTACTCAGAGGTGATCTCTGCTTAACATACAAGGCCATATCAAACCCTGAGCTGTTGGACATGCTCCACTTAAAGAAATCCAAAACCCTCAGAGCCACATGTTCCAGGGATCTAAACCTTGTCATCACAATGAACAAAACATGCTGGAGGGATAGGTTCCTGACCCAGAGACTCCCCATACTCTGGAATAGACTGCTCATACATGTCAAGCAGAGCACCTCCTTGGCCCTCTTCAAAAGGAACCTTGACAATTGGATGGGTAATAGGAAATTCACCCCGGGGATCACGTCAGTCACCCTGCTAGACATGGGTCCAGGGAAGTAAATATCATGGGAAGAAATATCCAGGGAATTGTTATGGCTAGGCTTGTATAGGCTCTAGGGTCGATAGCCTAGTACCAACCTATGAACCTGTGAACATATGCACAAACCTGGGCTTTACCATGGAGGTTCCTGACATACCTTAAAAAGGCTTTGTGGTTAGCCTTTGTTTCAGAAGTTAGTTTTGATTCATAATTGGCTTTGAAGGTTTTCACTAGTGATCTAATTTGATTGCTGAGGCTAAGGAGGGAGTTTTTCCAGTTGGGACTTTGTGCCTTTTTACCTATGGACAACAGTTTCTTCCTTTTGTTGTAAAGCCTGTTGATAGAAGATGTCCACCAGATAGGTTTGTGTTTTCTTGAGGAGCAGGTTTTAGTTCTGTTGGGTATGGCTGAGTCCATGCAGTTGCACAGGTGCTTGTATACTGCACTGGCGTACTGTTCAGTATATCTGTCTGCATCCACTGGGGGGGTGGGCGGTGTTGTGAAGCTACTGATACCCTCCCTTAGAAGGTTGCAGTAAGATTTGGAGAAGTTTTTTAGCCCGGTTACACCTGGGGGCGTGGACAGGATAGCCACTTTGAATGAGACAGACTGATGGTCTGATCTCACCAGGGAAGAACTTACTATGGGAGTAGTGCAGCGGTCACCCGTGTTGGTGAGAACCAAGTCTAGAATGTTATCTCCCCTTGTGGGGGATGAGACAAGCTGGTGTATTGTGTCAGAACTGATGAAGCCAAGGAATAATTGGTGAGTACATTAGAGCAAGAATAGTTCACCCAGTCTGTGGTGGGTAGTTGAAGTCACCAAGGATCATGGTGCTGGGGGTACCTTGATGGAGACAAGTAGATCCAGGTAGGAGGAGTGGGTGTCCTGAGTCATGAGGGGGTCTATAGCTGGCTATAACTTGGATGGGTGTCTTGCCAATTGTCAGTTGCACCTGGAGTACCTCTAGTTCATTGGCAAACCAGTCTGGAGGTGTGCTTGTCTTTAATGAAAATAGAAACTCCACCACCCTTAGTCTTCCCAACCTCATTTTGGGGATAGAATGTGTGGAATGAGGTATAGCCTGGTAAGGCAGGGGTGCTCTCCACAGCCTTGAACCAAGTTTCTGTAACTGCACAGATGTCGGCATCTTCCAGTGCAAGGAGAGACTCCAGTGAGTGCATTTTCAGGTTAAGGCTCCTAGCATTAAGCAGCATGATAATTAGTAGCCCTAAAACCTATGGTAGCAGAAGTATAAACCTTCTTACCCAACCTTTTCATAGCTCTGCTGTTCTTGTCAGAAGGCAATAACTTGGGTGAAGGAAACAATTCAGATTGCTTATCAGAGGCTACAGACACTGCAGAGGGGTCAGTAGCAGGACATTTATATAAAAAATAACAATCCTCAGGCACCCTGTAAAACCTGTCAGGTTTGTTGGGAGCAGGGGGCAGAAAATCAGGTGTAAGAGAGGCATTGGAAACAGTAGCCAGCAAAGCAGCCAAAACAGGAGAAATAGCTGCAGGCTTAGGAGATTCCAACTGCAGCAACTCATAGTACCTCTTATGGATATCAGAGACCTGAGCACAATCCCACTTAAAAAACATCCATCATCCTAGAGAGTGTGTCCCCAAAGGAAATTTCCTCAAAAGGAACATTAAAACGAATAGATCCCCCCTCTTCCTCTGACCCATAGTCCAAAGGAGAAGTAATATGAGTAGTATAAGTCAGGGATTCGTCATCAGAATCTGACTCATCCTCAGAAGAATCCTGTTGTCTTGGCCTTTTAAGGGGAGTAGAGGACCAAGGATTAGCAGAAACTGAAACCCCTTGAGGAGGCTTTAAGGACATTAAAGCAGAAAACAGCCCCTGATCAAAGGCCTGCCACTCACTTTGTGGATCCATAGCAGCAGAAGAAATGTTTTAAGTTTTTGTTTCTTTTTTAAGGCAATGTCCCCTCCAAAAAACTGAGAAGGCTTAAACCCAGGACAACAAGCATCTTCAGACATGCTGCCAGTGGGATCATCACCGCCCTCCAGCAACACAGTAGCAGAGAAATCCAACAACACAGCTGGGCAGCTCTCCTCAGGAGAAACACCTAACAGAGGATGGACAGAGAAAGATTCTGGTCATACGTTTTTCACCTTTTTCTTCCCTAATGGCTAACCCTCAGGGTGGGAGATTCCTTCCACTGCATCTTTAGTGAGAAGCTTAAGATGCTGATTCTCAACATGAAAGGAAAGGGAAGAAAGTTTACTGAGAAGGGTTTTCTGGACAAACACCTGACAAATTGAACAAAACGCATGGTCATGAGAAGCTCCTAGACATAAAAGATACTTATCATAGCAGTCTTTATGGGGAATCTGTCTCCCATGCTGACATTTACCCTTCCTTGATGACATTAACTCCATGGAACACAAAACAACACAAGAAAAACAAAAAACACCAACAGAGCACTTATGTGTAACTGCAAAGAGATCAGCAAAGGCGTAGGTAGTCACTGGAGAATGAAAATGCGTTCAACTGGTAGAAAATGGATGCAGGTAAACAGACAGACAGTGAAAAGATATGTTCAGACTGGTGGCAAAGAAGTTCTGACTATGGTAGGCCTGAACGTCCCCTTTAAGCTTTATACTACACAAGAAGTGTTTGGGTAACATTCGTCGTACCATTAAAGCAACAGGAATCTTTGGTAGACTGGCTGGACGTCAGGCTTACATGGCATGGAATCCCATATGTTAAGAATCCTGCAACAGTGAATGTGAGGCCATCTCCTGATACCACCATGGCCCTTATTAATACCATCCACTCCTTTTCACTCTGATTAAAGTCCAAGAAACTTTTCAAATATATTTATAGCAGTAAAACACTGTAACACAGCAGTGATGAGATAACTTTTATTGGGTCAGCATAGGTTTTACAATACAGTGCTTAACAACCACAGTAGCAATTGTAAGTATTATACTATAATAACAGAATTAATTAAACATCTTGCACTGAGCAGTCAAGGAAGTGAAAACACAGTAAACTATATCATTACATATGTGGATTAAACTATTATAGAAGCAGCATAATACATGCACCATTGCATGGAGGATGAGATGTGCTTTATCCTTAATGAAAAAACAAATGTCTGTTATGTATATGATACAGAACAGAACCCCATCCTCAAATTCAGCCTATAAAATTAATTAATATAGATCTATTTTATAGATATGCTAAGGAAAACATAGGCTTTCTGGGAAGTGGATGTTTATTTATTTATTTATGAAAAGGCATCAATATTTGCTTTTGATTAATTGCTTGTAATTAAAAAAGGCAAAGCATGATAGGTAGACTTATTTATTTATTTATTTATTGTTGACTGGGTTTCCATTAGGCTACTGGTCTCTTTTCTGGGTAGATTCAAGGTGGTGTTTATACTACTAGGGGACATTTGGCCAGGTGATAGGTGCCATGGGATATTTAACATCCAAAGCAATACTGTCATGGCATCTTTTACATCCACCTGAGCTACCACTAACTTAAGCAAATTAGGCCTCAGTTTAACATCTCATCTGAAGGACAACACAATAAGGAGTGCAGCATCCTCCTTATGCTGAACTGCAGTGGTACAGGAAGAGACCCCACAGCCTTCTGCACTATAGGTTGAGTATGTAACCTAACCTGTTGTATCAATGACACTTCTTAAATAAGTATGTGATATTTTTTATAGTTTCCCTGTTGAGTAAAGTATATCTAACCAATCCTAAAACAAATGCATCTAAATGATGCAGAGGATAGTTGAGCATCAAACCAGTTTATGTTTGTTATATAAACCAGGAGATGGTATAGAAGAATTTATGCTAGTTATACAAACCAGGAGACAGTATAAAAGAATTTATGCAACATATTGGTGATAATAATGTAGGTGACTTAGGTCTCACAGCATTAATAAAGTAAATAAAATAGATGTGGAATTTATGTAGGTTTTTTTTTGTGTGTGTGTGTGTGTGTGTGTGTGTGTGTGTGTGTGTGTGTGTGTGTGTGTGTGTGTGCATGCTTGTGTGAGTGTGTGTGTGTTTTGTGTGTGTTTGTGTGTGTGTGTGTGTGTGTGTGTGTGTGTGTGTGTGTGTGTGTGTGTGTGTGTGTGTGTGTGTGTGTGTGTGTGTGTGTATGTGTGTGTATTTATTATTTGCACAGTTGTAGATATCAAGCAAGGATACTGGCTAGCCCAGTTTAAAAGTTTACAAGTCTACTTCTGGAAAATCGCATGCTATGGCTGAAATTAATAATGATAAATCTATTGTTTCATCAGTGGTGGCTGGTGACTTCAAATCAAAGGGGGGCTGCAGGAGACAGCTGAATGGGTGGGGCCAACAAGAAGGGGCGTGGACAACAAGAAGGGGTGTGGCCAACAAGAAGGGGTGTGGCCAACAAGAAGAGGTGGAGCTATGGTGCAATGGAATCAATGCTTGACATACTTATTTACATGAAATAAATGCTCAGTCAGTATGGCGCATGCCGAATACTCTACACAGCACACATTGTTACATACACACATTGCTTTGAACACTTACCTCTGCGGTATACTGCAAACAGTACTTCAAGACACAAATGATCATCAGAAACTGTCTTATTGTACCAATTTAGCCAAATGAGGTTCAAAATTTAGACATACAGTACTCTTGTAGATACAGAGCAAACTGTAAGGTACAGAAGTGAGAGAGCTTCTATTGACACTAACAAGGTTATTATAGTCAGGCTATGTATGCCATACTTAAAGGTGAAGTAGGCTAGACCTGTTTTGTGGCAGCCAATAATTTACTGTCCCATGAGCATTTGCAATAGTACCCTTGAAGGAATAATAGCCTCATATGAACTTAAGTTTCTGTTTTCACCAATCTCATAAGACAGACTACAAATTAAGCATTTGCCTGACAACAATTGTTTCTCCCTTAGGAACAATACATTGCATTTAATGGGCTAGCGCTTGCCACACAGACAAGCTGAATAGCATAAACGTTATCTATTTCACTGATTTATCCTTCAGTAATTCAGTTCTTATTCCCCCTTGTAAGAACAAAGTAATGCTTGTATTTTATATCTCTCTGCACAGCAATCAAAATGCATAAAATTATCCAAGGAAGAAAACATGCAGACAAAAGAGAAAGAATTTGTTGCAAAGTTTTATGGCGATTTCCTTCTTCCACACAAACATAAGTGCCTACCTGACTGACATGCAAACTCAATGTCCAAAAATCATTATTTTCAAATAATTGGGTTTAAGTCCTGTATTTCAACAAACCCAACAGTGCTTACACATCCTGTTGATTTTGTAGTATACTATAAAATGACCTACTTCATTTACCACAACAATAATGAACTATAAAAGTCGATTTACTGTCTGCAGATTTTTCTGATAGTCTCTTCAATTGTCAATTATTATCTCCTAGAGAGCCACTATCCACAGGCTACTATGGGAAATCCAGAAATATACAAATATTTTGTTGTGGACACAACACTGAAGTTTTGTATGAACAGAAAGGAAAGCAGTTTTACATACATTACTGCTCAGCAACGTAATGTTTTCTTTCATCTTTACTGAGTGTAACTTCATCAATAAAAAGAAACAAAAGTATTAAATGTGAACACTCTGTTATTGTTTGAGCACAAAAAATAAAATTTGCACCTCAAGAAAAGAGTTAAGTTATGTTTATCCACAACAGCTTCTGTACACATCAATTTGGCATCAACATCAACTCCATTTTTCCTGTTTTCTACATGGGTTCTTCTAGCTGTCACATCAGTAGTGACCATCACCTAGAGCAAATGTTCACACTGCTAGGTGGCTAGCCCTGCCACAGTCATACATTTCAGAATACCTAACTGTTATAAAATAAAGTGGTCACAAAGCTTTCCAACTTGCCTTACACAAATGCACACTAATCCTGCAAAGCCAGACTGATGGCTGCTTAAACTGATCAAAAAAATAAAAAAGGGTGCCAGTTAAGGATATACAAAGATAGAGTCCATTATGCATCTAATGAATAAGTACTTCTCAAAAACCAGACAACAAGTTCAAAACTGAAGACCCAGACAAGCAGCCCAGTTTTTTGGATCCAGAAAAAAAAAAAAAAACAGGTGGCAATCCTAAATCCCTTATGCATGCTATACGATTATGTATGTAAAGAACTACCTTGCCCTACATTCTGCATTTATGACTCTTACCATCTAAGCATACTGGGCAGGGCAGTAGCTTTCTAGCATAATAATATTGCTTATCGAATTAAGGGATGATTTGGTTTGCTATTTTAGTTATTCTTATTTTTGGACCAGAAATGCCTTATGCCATCTTGTTTAGTTTGGTGTTATTCTACCTTATTAGAGTTAATCGTTAGTCATATTTTGCATCTATATCTTTATTAGGTAAAAGTTTTGACAGTTCAGCAGAAAATGTCAAGTACATATCCTTAAAGATCCCCCAATTAAGAAATCTGTAATGTTATATACTACTTTTAAGAGTTACCCTGAAATTGAGTTACTTATTTACTGACTAATACTAAATGCAAGTAGCAACTGTCACTATCTCTTTATTTACAAAGGAACATAATAAAGGATAGTCACGAGACGAAAATCATACAAGTTTCACCAGCTTCCACCTTAAAGATATATCATATATTTGGGACAGTAAGTGGCATCATGGATTGGATGCTGCTGCTTTCTCACAAAGGAAATGAAACTTATGTTTTGTTTTGCCTGTCTGCCATCAACATTTTGAAAATGTTTTCAAAGTACAAACAGATCTGCAACAAGCAGACATGACAGACCATCCAACAGCTTTCTAACATGCCTAGATGGGGCAAGAATAGAATATTCTACCTGTTGAGTTTTAACAGATGTACTGAATGAGTTTCACCATCCCTCTGCCTAAAGAAAGAAAAAAGTGTCTTTATTTCTCGATTAACAGTAACAATGCAATTTAAACTTCTGACATGATTATTTTTTCATTCTTTAGTGACCAAACCATTACCAATCAACTGCTACACTGTTTGACATGTCCATACCTCCAAGGTACACTTCTTGTCCTGGTAACATCAATACTGGCTTCATACCATGGCTATTTTTCTTTAGCCCATTAGCTTCATAGGTTTATAGGGTAAACAACTGACCATGTTGTCTGGCATCTAGGACTACCAGACTATCTACAAATCTAGTATCAGCCATAGATTTATGTAGCCAAGGCTTAATGCAGTCAGTCTAATAAAATTTGGTAACATGCTCCACTGAATGTGAATCCTGAGATTAAATAATCTAGCACACTCTGTACATTTTAGACCAGAAAATAACAGTGTAAACTAAGTTGCTAGACTAAAGCCTAAGCATTCTAGCATTTTCTTTGAATCAAATTACTACAGTCTAAAGCAAGGATGAAATTGTTGCATAACTATCTGGAATCCATTGCTTATAAGTCTTTTATATAAATGTGCTATATAACTCAAGCTACTGAATGTTGACATTATTTTCATAAATGTTCTCTACACTCTTTCAGCCTAATAATTTCATAAACATTAAATCAACAGAAAAGACCTTTGTGTTACATATTATTATACCAGACAACTGAATCACAGGACCAGAATATCCAGATTAGTTATATTAGAACTCTTAATCAAATAAAGTTCATTTTAATGCTTTTGACCAAATTGGAAAATATGCTCTGAAGCCCAAGTTAAAATCTATAGATCCTTAACAGAGCTGCAGTCCCATAAATTAGAAACATCTACACTATTTTCAGGATGTGTAATCCCATATTTAATAACATTGTTTGATTGATTTTCAAAGAATTACCCTTATACCATTTATTAATATAGTCAGGCAATTCTGGTTACTTGACTATATCTTTGCAATTTTAACTGCTATGCCTAATTGTCAATGTATTTGTTTGGCAATGACTCATGACCGTTATCTAAAGAATACAAAGAACAGATTGACAGCATGATGCCCAGTACTGATGTCTGGGTATCTCAATATGACTTTCAGCCCATTTGGAACAAACACATTGCTCCTGGATTCTCGGTTTCCTGAAAATTAATGACTGTATAGTCAGTTCACCCAAATACTGATTGGCTCCCTTTGTTTATAAAGGACAAACTAGATCACTTTGGGGTATAAAATCAAACACTTTTCTAAGTCAAAACAGATGGCATACAGAGAAAGGAATACAGAATGGCCAAATCTGACCTATTTAGTAGAAAAATAATGCAAACTTACATCAAGTCCAGTGGAATAAAACATATTTATTCTTAAGTTTGTTTACCAGTATTTTCTAAAAGAGTCTGGAAAAAATGTGACTTCAGACATATTAGATAATTGCAGAGTTTTATCTCACACTGGACTTGAAAACACAGGAAAAAAAACTGCTCTTCCCCATAAAGATCCAACAATCAATAATATATAACACACTCACAAACAGAATGCCATTTACATGGATAGCTGAATGTTATACATGTGGGTAAAGCAAACCAAAACAGCCATTCAAAAATAGAAAACAAAGAAAGGGCGAACATAATATAATAGATTTCATTCCAAAAGCCTAGTAAGATACCCATGAATCAGATTAGACCCAGCATTAAAGTCCGTTTTAGCATGACATCATACATTTTTAATTTACATCAGCTGAATATAGAATACTAGGAAGAAGAAATCACATCATAAGAGATGGTACTAGCTGGTTTAACAAAATAAGTTCCAAACATATCCTTAAG
Source organism: Protopterus annectens (assembly GCF_019279795.1). Lineage (NCBI taxonomy): Eukaryota > Metazoa > Chordata > Ceratodontiformes > Protopteridae > Protopterus > Protopterus annectens. The sequence goes on from NC_056725.1 coordinate 173,136,001, forward strand.
GGCACTGGCTAGTAAACATTTATATGCCCGTGATCAAATACTATAGAGAGATATGTGAGGGGTATAATAACTAGCATGAAGAAGCAGTTTGCTTCTGTTAGGATCAGCTGTATACTTACTTTAGTTCTGCACCTTCACTCTGTTCTTCTTCTTCTAACTTCTTTTCTTTCTTCTTCTTTCTTCAGTTCTTCTTCTTATGTTCTTCCTTCAGCACAGGCTGCACAGCACAGCTCAGCTGACAAAATAGCACCCAAATAAAAAAAAATTAAAATCCAAGACCAATGGCAAATAATAAAATAATCGTTAACTTCCTTCCCATGTGACTGACTCAGACAGTCACGAATCAGCCCACAACTGACTATCTGATTGATTCTCGCTCTTTTCCCAACACATAAAGCCCGGGAAGAGAGCAATAACCAATCAGCAGCATTTAGCCCAGCAAGCACGTCATGACGTGCCTGCGGACGTCGCAGTCCGAGCCCCTTCCAATTCTATGCGGTTTGGAAATGCATAGACGTCTGGGCATCACAATGATGCCTTAATTACTCCACCGGGCTGCAATAAAAACAAAAAAAAAAATCTATTTAAAACCGCCGCAACCCGAGGCGGTTAAAGTGTGCATGCGCGTACTTGCGAGTCGCGGACTCGGAGAGATGCATCTAAACTAAAAAAATACTACATCTGCTACTGTCACACAAAAAGGTACTTTTTTTTACATTTTCTTTTTTTTAGCTGAGGGGGCTGCAGTCCGGCAGTCCGATGCCACGAGCCACCCCTGTGTTTCATATTTATAATCAGATGCAAATTTTCTAAATTTAGTAAATATTTATGAGTTTCCTGTTGAAACTGCAAGGATCACAATTGCAATTCTTGAAACTGCAAGGCAAACTGTGTGAAAGGGAAGTGTATATACTAAGACCAAGGATACAATACATTGGAGTATTTTCTCTGCAGTACAGCGATCTTGGATTTAGTATCTCGAAGAAGTAGTGGTTGAAGGTGCAGCCCCTACTTTAGGCCCCTCCCCCAGCAAAACTGCTTCATGGCATAATAGCAAGTTTTACAGTCATTGTAATTCATTGTGATCCACACTTTATTTGTTGCAGTTGTTATAATTACACATATCTCACACTTTCAGTAGGGAATATACTTTATACCTGTCTCTTCATATCATTATGTAGTGATATGAATATATCTAATATCATCTGAAATATAAACTGTCAGACTTTCCTGTCTATACCCCTAGAAGTCTGTGAATTTAACTTCAGTATAATAAGCTATACTTTGACATGATGTTAACTAATGTACTAGAAAATATCATGTGACTAATGCTCAGTAACTACATACTCCAATGATCATAACACAATTATAATATTAGCGATATGATTAGAACCATCAAAACCATGCTTGACTACTCCAAAACAAAGTAAGGATCAATCAGCATATATCCGTCTATCCATCTTTGGTGAAAGGGAAGGGAGGGAGTTCCTTTATTGCTGAGTAATAAAATAGTTTTACATAATTCCTGTATAACTGAGTCATATATATATATATACACACACACACACACACACACACGTGTATATATATATATATATATATATATATATATATATATATATATGTGTGTGTGTGTGTGTGTGTACATTCCCAAGGAAACATAATATGCACAAAGAATCACTTTTTAAATATTACCTAATACTGCTATGGTTCCAAAGTACCTGTTGTCTAACTTTTATGTAGTAACAGTTGGAATCCCTATTGTGCTATTGCTACTGAAAGTTACAGACGACTGCACTGCTGATGATAATAACAATAATGTTGTTAGCACAGATGCTAATGAATCTGAAAATGAATAGGCACCTGTCCTGTTTGGGCCTGTCTAGTATGTGATGTTACTCACTCTTTTAAAGAGCATGGTTTAAAAAGCAAATCTATACCTCCATGTTTGTATCCTCCAGTGCAAACTTCAGAGTATTGCAGTTTCTAATCCTTATCAGGCAGTATCAGATAGGATTATATGGATCATCTCAGAAATGAACCATAGATCCTTCATGTGGCTGTGTAAGGCAATTGGCACCCGTCAGTGATAGCCCTGAAACATTTTCTATCTTAACTTTCATGAGTTTGTTCATCTTCTCTGGGATACATGATGTTAGCTCTTATCAGTGTCAGTGGCCATTCACTGTACTCCATAAACATAAATCACTCCCATGGCAGGTTGTGGTGGGAGTGAGCATAACAAGTTGTCATTAAGTGAACAACAGATCATCACCAACTTAAGAATAAAGTCTGCCCAGAGGACAGCTTACCTTGCCTCACCATTCAGCTCCTGATCTTTTTAAAGACTTTGGATCATCACTGATGTAGAAGGATTCTTTGCTACTCCTCTGAGCTTCATCAGCTGATTATTTTACAGATTCTCAGGTTCTGGTTTCTTTTGTTATGGACTGGTTGCACTTGCTTACTGCACATTCATCCTAGTTCCATCCAGCAGAACTTAAAGACCAAAGTCCATTTTTTTGTAAGATTGCCTGCTATGTAAATAGGTTTTAATGGCTTATGATGTGGCTGAAGACAATTGAACCAGCTGAATATTTCTGTTGTTGACCTGTATTGTCTGCTATCAGAAGTAACCTCACCTGTCTGCAATGCATATTGTATATTTAGGCATTTATAAACCTTTCAGTGCTGTCATCTTTGAATGGCAACCTTTACAAAATGACAAAAATAACCTGTATTGTGCAAGATAAATATGTTCTTGGATGCGTCAGTACTTTTGATGGTACAGAGAACTTTAAGAGCATTGAGCTGGGTAGGGAAATAGAACAACATGGGCCACAGACTCTTTTCTGTTTCAGGACTAGCCACTCAGTGGTGTAAAAACTGATTCTAGTTGATATGGGTATGTCAGCTAATGTTGTCAAGAAAAGGCATAGGTATTTTCTGGTGTTAAGTAGGTTGAGGACTAGGCCTACTCTGACCTGTGCAATGGGACCCATAATAACAGTGAAAATAATGTGAGGGGTCTACGCACCCCTTTTGGTAGTGTGCACCCACTATAAGCCCAGCAGCCCTAGTTCAATAAGCTATTGGCCAGGTAATGTCCATTTGCTGTGACTGACTTACCTGTAATAGCTCTGCTGCATAAAAGCTGGATGTATAACAAATCAAACTGCCAAAAATGAACTAAAGCTTGCTGCGTTCAATAAGGTTCATTGACCAGGTGCAGTATGGAAGTGGATGACATAATAGTAAAGAAGAGGCTGAATGTTCTGTATATCCAGAAGACAAGGAGGAAGGGCAGTGAAGTGAAATCTCTTGGACTGGGTCTAGTACTCGGGAGGGGGTGGAGACAGACTGGAACTAGTGTGGGAACTGTGGTGAGACAGAAAGAGAGAGTTGTCTGAAGACAGAGAGGGATGTCATCAGAATCAGTGACAGACTCATGGCAATCAGACTCCAGTATAAGATAGGGCATTCTTCTTGATCTCAGCCTATGTTCCTCAGTAGGGTTGCAATGGAAAAGAAAAGAGGACATTCAGGAAGGAGTTGCAGGAATTCCTCATTAAAGTAGGCAAAATGAGTTGGTCTTAATAAAGGGGAACCTGAATACTCATATCAGGTTGTACAGAAAAGGATATGAAGATTAACTTGGTCCACATGGGTGTGGCAGCAAGAATAATAAAGCAAAATCCCTTCTAGACTTATGTCTGGCAAATGACTCAAGGGTGGCCAAAACGTGGTTCACAAACACAGACAGTCACAAGTTCACACAGGAGTGACCAACATGCAACTCAGATAGACCTCTTCCTAATGAGAAAAGGGCACTAGGGTAGAATCAGAGATTGCAAAGTCATCCCTAGTGAAACAGCTGACTCACAACATTAACCACTTGTGGCCACAATCAGCTGAAAACAGTGGTCAGCAAAGGCTCTAAGGTCAACAGAGACTAGGCTGAAGATGTGGCATTTGACTTGTGCAAAAGCACAGGAGTTCATGGAGTACTCGTGGCACTAGCACCTCAAAATAAAAGCAAATAAGGGCGGAGCCTAGATGGCCAACTGAGAGCAGTGAATTTTGACAGCTCCATAAACTAGTATAATAATATAGGAAAATGTTATTGTTTTCAAGTTTAAAATGTCAGACATCTATAGATAAACTACTAAACTACATAAATATCTATTTTGGTGAAGATATACAAAAATTTTCCTGTCAAGTAACTTGGAGATATATTAAGTCACTGAATATGAACAACTCAAGGAATTCTCATCCAGATGCTTTGAAAAAAGAACTGCAGTTGATGACATCTACCTTACAAGAACTATCTTTGAAGATGGATGGCTTTAACAATGACAGAAAACCTCAAATTAAATTCTCAAAAACAGACTGATACTCTTAAGGAACTATTACAGCAACACCATACAAAAATAACAAATATAGAGACTTCTCTAAATGACATTGAAGGGAGACTCAAAGAGGAAGAATTCCAAAAAGAATTTCTGCTTAAACAGAATACATGGCTGCTTAACAAAATAGATGACTTAGAAAACAGGGACAGGAGAAACAACATAAGGATCTTTGGTCTGCCTGAAAACACTGAAGGTGAAGACATTATTTCATTCTTAACAACCTGGATTCCTGAATTTTTAGACTTGAAAGAGGGACTTCCATTTGGAATTGAAATACAGCACTGAGGAAACCTGCTTCTAACTCAACAAATTCTCCACCTAGATCCATAGTTATAAAATTTGTTTAATTTCTGGACAAGGAACTAATATTAAAATCTGCTTGGAGAAAATCACCCGTAAAATACAATCAAAGCCTGATAAGGTTTGACAATAATTATTCTTCCAGAATACTAGAACACAGGAAAAAAGTCTGGCCAATAATAAAACTGTTGAAACAAAACAACATTAAAGCACAGCTGGCCTTTCCAGTCAAGATAAAAATATTTTTTACCAGTGAGATGAGAACCTTTAATGACTTAGAAGAAGCTACTATATTCATCAAAGACAACAACATATTGTCTATCCCAGAAGAAATGGAATGGATGACCCCTACTCTTAAAAGAATAAAAGAAAACAATCCTTGGACTGATGCTAGAAAGAAGAAACAACAAACTGATATGGTACATTACTTGTCATCTGGTTTTATTTAAAAAAAAGAAGGGTTTCTTAAATAACTGAGAAGCAGTAATGATTTATTCAGAATGTTCAAAGAGTCCAATAACTCTTCACAAATTTAGGTCAAGATGGGTTATTATTTACATTATATATAAGGCAAACAAAGCAATATATAATATAAACATAGACGTTTCTATTCCCCTACATGAACTCAATGTATACTTATCTTGTTCATTTTTCATTGATTTTACTTATAATAATTTAAGTAATTAATTAACTAATTCAACAAGGTACCATTCATCAGAGTTCAGACTCAAATGTAACAAATTAACATCATATATAATAGCAGTAACAGTAGAGTGTTTTGAAAAAAATGCTGTCATGGAGACTAATGCCTTCTTCAGTTAAAGTATGATTTAGAAATGTCATGTATATCCTGGTTAAATAATAGTAGCAAGCTCTTAGTACAAATGTCATTATTCTGTCTAAATATAGTTAATATAAATTATGGCATGTATCACAGCTATGAGTGCTGTTTGATCAATCCTGATATGGTGTGCGTGGATTCAGCTGTGTCTGGCAGCTAGTACAAATGTCATTATTATTCTGTCTAAACATAGTTAATATCAATCATGGCAGGCATCATAGCTTTGAGTGCTGTTTGATTAAGCCTGACATGGTGTGTGTGGATGCAGCTGTGTCTGGCAGCTGTTGTATGTTGCTGTTTTCATCTCCGGGAAGCTGTGATCATGGTTTACTGATGCTTGTGTATTAGAAAGAGACATTTGGTGTTTTAGCTTGGATCCAGGGGAAGGGGGTAGATAAAACTGTGATTTGGGATATTTTGGCAGAGAATAGTTTGTTTATACATCTGCTGAGTGAGAGGTGGGAAGGTTGGAAGAATGTGTTATCTCTTGTTGTGGCGGCTTGTTGGGAGTTTTTTTTTTTTTTATCTGTTTGCTCTCCGTTCTTTTCCTGGCTGCTGCCTCAGTGAAAGGGAGGGAATTTAGGCGTGAGGTTGCAGTGAAGTGCAGCTTTGCTTCAGGTGCATCGCGAGCCTCTGGTATGCAGTACACAGACACACTAACAGAAACAGACACTCCCAGGTTGTTATGGTAACGGAGACAGAGTGACGATAATGCTTAACTGCTCTGAGGAGCCTCCGAGATGATTCTCAGCAATGAAGTTTTTGGTTTAAAAAAATATATATAATAAAGGGTCTGTTTTAAACCATATGTACACATATTGATGGTCCCCCAACACACCGTTTAGCTCATTAAGTTGATTTTTGATTAAAAAAAATAAATAATAAGCGCAATTTTATATTTAAAATGTATTTTGGTCCAAACACATTAAGGACTTACATAAGAGTGGAAGTCTGAGTTATTGTGAAAAACTAGGAGCACTTGGTCTTGTGCAGTAACCTTTGCAGTGGTCTAGGAAGTGAGCTTGCTCGGACGTGTTGGGCATATGGGAATAGCTGACTTTAGTGGTGTTTGGGGTTGCTAGGAAATGCTAGAGAGTCATCAGGTTTCCTTCATGGAAATATCTGTGGGAATGGAAGGTGTGTTGAGTGGTTCACTGGCAGAGGGGCCACTGAATGGAACAGGCTGGTAAAATGGAACAGGACAACTATTGGTTTGGATATTTTAAGAACAGCCTGGAAACACACCACATGAACTAGTGAGTGGTATTCTGGCAAAACTGGATGGGCATTGTTGCCCATGCTTGAAGTACTGATATGTGTGTATGCAAGGATGGAAATATACTTATTACAAATAAGAAACTAGAAAGGTCTCATAATTTAAAGTCTATGGACTGTATAAACATGCTTGGAAGGAGCTAATAATAAGAATAAGCATTACAGCTTGTGGTCTCTCAAATAACTAAGCAACAGCCAAAAAAAAAACACACACACAATAGTTATGTAATATATGACTTTAGTAAATCTAGACATAAAATATATAATCTTCATATAAGATGAAGCAGTCTGCTGAATTTAGATATTAAAGACAGGATTTAATAACATGGGCTTGCATATAACAACACTACTGTCTTAAATTGTCATAAATGACATACACTACATTGAACATCAACGGGAAGCATGATGATTTTCTTATATAAGTAAATATGCATAACAAGTCATGTAATTGCTGTAACTTGAATTGTGGCTTTGTAACCCATCTTGACCATACATAATACTTAAGCTGTTACCAAGCTAACTAATGTTTTATACATGACATCAAACTGACAAAGTTGTTCAAGGGAAACAATAGAAGCCTGAACTAGGAATGTCACAGAATTACAATCACATTCTGAACAAATAGCATTAAATTGACAATAATAACTCAGTTTAACTTTTGCTGATTATACAAAATAGAATGTTGCCATTTAAATCTAAAAAAATTTCAGTATATGCCATAAAATGGCAATTTATGAATATGGAAAGGGGAACTTGTAATCATTAATCACAATAAGTAAATTTGTTGTTTTTAACATATAATTTCACTCATTTTATAATAAGAAATGACAGATATGAAAATCCTTATGAGTAGGAAATGGGGGGAAGAGGGATGCACTGATAATTAAAATGCACTAACTTTCATCAATGTTCACATAAAACAAACTTGATGCTTTAAGTAAGTTAGCAACAAACAAAGTGATTACTTAAATGCTGGCAAACAATGAAATATAACTTCTGATATATCCAGTAAAATACATTGTATTATAAACATTAGGTATAAATATTATTACCATCTATTTATATTAAGTAATAAGTTTTGAAAGACTTCATCAATAAGGGTGAATATGTTAAATAATTGTGTGCTATAACCTTTTACTGAGGTTTTATATATGATACATCCTACTTTACTATGATTGAATTGCTTGTCATCTATCTTTCATGTAAATATTAATTGCTTATACAATAAGTAAACATTTATATTGTATTAGAATTCTGTCTAATCTACAATAGTACTATATCTGCGCAAAATAATATAAATATTGCTTATTCCTATTACAAATATTCTCCATATGATAATTCAATTTATGGAGCTCATATGTTCTGGATTGTCAAGGTATGAGTGATAATCTGATGGATTTAGGTTTATCCATCAGATTAGGAATGATTTTCATTCCATGACTAGTGCAGATCTTAGTTTTGTTAACATTTATTAATTTAAATTTATTTCACTAAAACATTTTTAGTATGCCTGACCAAAATATTACTTTATTGGTAAACACTCAAAGTATAAAACTGATAATTTCCTTTAAAATCACAAACATATACTTTATAGTTATTATATATATAAATCTTTGGAGCTTTTCTCCCCGGGCCTCCGCTGAAAATGGACATGTATCCAGTCGGACTATCCCAGTCAACAAATGTAAAATAAATAAAAATAAAATAGTTATCAGAGGAAAATGTTTAATAGTTACAATAAAACAAAAAATACACAGACTAAATAACCTAAGATGGATTTAACTTTATTATCTTTAAATGCCAACAGCTTAAACAATACTAGCATGAGATCAAATCTACTGAAATATTTAAAACTGAACAAAGCACAAATTGTCTTCCTTCAAGAAACTCATTTCAAAGCAAATGACAATTACAAATGGAATCCTAAGGAATATATGATATTGGCACAATCCACTTATAAGACAAAGACAAAAGGAGTAACAATTTTATGGAAAACAAATGTGATTAAATCAGAAATCATTTATAAGTATGAAGATAAAGAAGGCCTTATGGCATTAGTGAGAGTTAAGTATAATACAGAATATGGACCCTAGCCAATCTATACAGGTTCCCAGGCATTGGAACAGGAACTGTTAAAAGCACTTGGATTTCATTTTCAATAATTATAAAGGTAACAATATTAGGAGGAGATTTTAACTGTATATTTGATATTTCTGAAACTACAAATAAAAGAACATTGCATACATCTGCTGTATCAAAAGCTTTAAACAAGTGGGTAGAATCATTTCATCTTGTAGATACTTTCAAATTTAAAGAAAATAAATCTTTGTTGTTTTCCCGTCAAGATCACAGCTTTGGTACCCAAACTAGAATAAATAAAATATTTGCTGCCAATGACTTACACTCTAAAATCATTAATTTCTCAATCACTCCCTGTCCCTTTTCAGACCACAATTCATTGATACTAAAACTTCAAAATGGGTACAAATCATTAATCTTTAACTCCAGAATTCCAGCATATATAACTAAAATTAAAGAGTTCAAACCCTGATTATTATCTGAATTACAGTTCTTCTTAGATATTAATTACACCACAGAGATAAATAAAATAATGATATGGGACTCATTAAAAGCTTACATATATGGTAAAACCCTAACTTGGTATAAAACTCAGAAAATGGGATTCTGAATTATTAGATCTACAATCCAAACTTTTGTCAGTAAAAGCTGAAGAAAATCAAAATAATTTGGAAATGAAAAAGAAACTTAGAAGTATTAAACAATAAATACAATGAAATTCTAACATATAAAACTAGTTTAGCTTTAGAAAAAACTAAAAATTAATACATTGGCCACTTCAACCAAATATCAACATTATGTATCCACAAGAATCAAAATACAATCAAAAGCTAATAACATTAAAAGTATCTTCCATGAAAAGCAAGGGAAAATGTTTCGGATATAGGTGACATTCTTGATACCTATAGAAATCACTATATGGAACATTTCCAAAAAGAAAATATACATATCGATCAATTAAATCTAGATGAAAAATGTTCTAATATAAAAAAAAACAGAAAACTTAAAATTAGATCTGCAAACACCCATATCCTACAAAGAAATTACAGATACAATAAAAGAGAGCAAAAATAATAAAGGTCCAGGTATGGATGGTATAATTATGGAAATATATAAACTTTTTCCTTCAAAGATACTATCCCTCTTCCATAAAACTCTATCAGAAATTCAGTCACAAGCTTTAATACCACCCTCTTGGAGATATTCCTTAATCACACCAATCCTAAAGGAAAACAAATCCCCAAATCTCTGTACCTCATATAGGTCTATATTATTATTATTATTATTATTATTATTATTATTATTATTATTATTATTATTATTAAATAATGACTATAAGATATTTATGACAATATTAACTAACAGAATGAAAATATCATTATCCAAAACAATAAATAATGATCAAACTGGATTTATATATCATAGACACACACATGACAATATTAAAAGGATAAGTTATTTTATTTTATTTATCATTTGTTGACCGGGAAAGTCCGACTAGGTTCCACAGAGCCTGTTTTCAGTGGAGGCCCGGGGAGAAATGCTCCAGATGCATGTCTTTGGAATGTGGGAGGAAACCCACGCGAACACAGGGAGAACATGCAAACTCCACACAGAAGGCACCCCAGCCAAGAATCAAACCAGAGAACCTCTTGCTGTGAGGTGACAATGTTAACCACTACACCACTGCGCCGCCCTGATAGATTATGTTAATAAAGAAAATAAAGAAACACTAATAATTGGCTTAGATAGAGAGAAAGCCTTTGATTCCCTAAATTGGGACTATTTATTCAAAATCCTAATGCTGTTTGAATTTTCTGCATCCTTTGTTCATCTCCTAAAGAACATATATATATATACAAATAATTTAGCATATGTCAAGTTAGGTCATTTTACCTCTGAATCTATACATATAACAAAAGGCACTAAACAAGGATGTCCCATGTCACCGATTCTATTTGCTCTGGCTATTGAAATATTGGCAGATTCAATTTGTAACAATATAAAAATCAAAGGATGTTTATAAATAATACAATTCTAAAGTAATGCCATTTGCTGATGACATATTACTAACATTGTCTAATACAAAAGAGACATTAGAAAAATTAGATACATTAATTGACAAATTTCACATGACTGCAGGACTCTATTTCAATAAATCAAAATCAAAATTTTTATTTTTAAATAAAAAAAAAACTGGGGGATCACATCATAGGGAAACAGGAATCTACCTTAAATATCTAGAAATTGAGTTATGTGAGGCTAATAATGAATTAGTCTCAAAAAACTACAATAATATCATCAATACAATTAAAATCTCTGTGGAAAAATGGAACAAAATAATATTAACATTTGAAGATAGACTACAGTTAATAAAAATGATGTTACTGCCCAAGATCCTATATATAGACTTGGCAATACAACTGTTACCAGAAAGGAATATACTTAAATGAATAAATTCATGCTTAATAAAATTTTTATGGCTTCCCAAAAGAAACAGAATGGCTTTAATACATCATATCAGACCATGGAAACAGGGAGGATTAAACTTTCCTGATATAGAAGCATATATAAAAGTATCAATATCTAAAACAATCTCAGATTGGATAAGTCCAAATTACTCTGCAAATGGGAAATAATTACTAACTGTAATATCAATAAATTAATTTGATTTACAAACAAAATTTCAAATAACCGATAAAAACAATTTCCCATGGCATATATGTATTAGTATGTAATATGACATAACTAAACCCACTAAAACTCGTATGATTAATTATTACATTGACTCATTTAGGAAAAAATTAATGCAAATATAGATTTAAAAATCTGATTTGATCTTTTAACACCATTTATAGTCACAAAGAACTTTCCACATACAATATATAGAGAAATTATTAATTCTTGGGAACAGAAAGGGTTTGTTTGTTGGCTCCAATGTATCAAAGAACTAAAAGTTTTAGATATGCAAGAAATAAAAACAGCATACAAAATTCCACAACAGGACTGGCTAACTTTACAGAATATTCTGTCATATTGGCAAGATTTAAGTAGAATAATTAACAATTCTTCATATAAAGAAATACCTAAATTTACGAAATACATATATGAAATCATATATATGACTTTGAAATGGGAAACAGTATTTAAAAATTTTACAAAATATTGATAAACTATAAAACACTTAAAACCTCATATTGGAAATATATAGCAAAAGGACACTCAATACAGTTAACTGAAGATATTAAAACAAATATATTATTATCGATAAAATATACATCCTTTACACAATACTGGAAAGTTTTTAATTGGAAATGCTTGCACAGAGCATTATTAACCTCAGATAGAATCAGTAAAATTAATTCTTCCGTAAAAGGAATATGTTGGAGATGTGCGCAAGTACACAATGCAGATTGGAACCACATTTTCTTAGATTGTGTTAAAATTAAGCCATTTTGGAATGGTATTAATAACTTTCTACAAGCTTTATTTAATGAATCATTTGATTTAACTAAAGCTCTTGTATTATTAAATGGGAATGTGTATCTAGTATGGACTCTACTTCCAATTTCAAGGAAGTATATAACAAGAAGATGGAATACAAACATAGTACCAACTTTGGAAGACTTCTACAGCCTACTGAAGACCACAGCATTATTGGAAATTAAAATTAAAGAACTAAGAATGTATCCAAAGCCATTTATCAACAACCCTTGGGGAAAAGACTTATCATTTATTGACACTATACAATAATTGATCAGACACTCTGATAATGGACTGGACATACTTATAAAGTAACTGTATACATTAAGATCTGTTATAGTGTCAGACTAATGTAAATAGTGTACATAGTTATTTAAGATGTTATGTATAAATACTATGGAATTCATTCAAATGTATTTGAAAAATACAAAAAAAATGTTGAGAAAAAAGCAAATAGTTGGGGTCGAAGAATAGCATAATCTCAAAACAGCATTTGTAAAGGGGGTATAATAGATATGCAATCAAGCTAGATATAGAAATGAGGTACATAAGGAAAGCTGCTGGAGGAATACAGAGGTTTGAGAATTTATCAAAAGAAAGGAGGGCAAGAAGAAGTGGGAGACAGCAAAGACAAACCAGGCAAAGAGGGAATACTGGTTGCCTAACAAAGTGGATAAAACAGTAGTTTTAACAGCAAAGAATAAGACATCAGAGAATCTCTGATGGTTTCTGGAAAGGGGCTCAGTGGCTGGCACAAACAAGCTGTATCTGGTTTCAAGGTAATAGCTGAAAGACAAAAAGGATAGTCAACAGACACCATTAATAATGAATATCAGCAGCAATTTGCTCACTGATCGAAAGGACATCAAGGGCAGATGGAAGGAATACTCTGAATGAAGAAAAACCTACAGAAGCTGTAATGCAACATGCATGCCCTACACTGAAAGATGAAGATGAACCCACTCAAGAAGAAGTACAAAGTGCACTAAGGAAAATGAAGTCAGGAAAGTAGTATGCTCAGATGATGTAACTGCAGAAATGATCAAACTGTTGGAGGCTGTACAGAAGAAATGGCTTTGAGGGTACGCATTGCAGTATGAAGAGATGAATATGAGGCTTTATTGCAACAACATCATCAGAAATGAATGCTGATACTAAATTTACTGAAAGGGCTGAAGTGCTAGTAGATTTATAAGGAAGTACTAAGCTGACTGCCCTTGTGGGCCATTTTTAGTGTAGCCAGTTCCCCTTTCAAAGATAAGAGTCAAACCCTGTACCTTGTGTCTGTGAGGTAAACACCTTAACTCTTATGCCCACCCCAACCTCTTGTAGAAGGTATTATAACTGTAGCAAACTACTTGCTACAGCTTGCTACTCTATACATTTGCATTTGTAGCAAGCAATTTGTTACAGTTTAAAGGTTTAAAGATAAAGGCCTTTTTCTTTATGGTCCTCAGGTCAGATACAGGACCTTTTTCTCCTCCTGCACAGATTGGGGAATGGACCTTGTTCTGAAATTGAGGAGCACAAGAACAAGACTGGAGATTGAAGTTTTATTTCTTTCTTTTTTTTTTTTTTTTGCTTCTTAACTTACATTTGAGGGGTGCAGATCCTTAAACCATGTACTAGATGAGCAAGCTACAGCTCTGTACAGAGGTCTCAAGACTCCTATCAACTGTATGAAAATGTTGGACAGGGGGACTGATAAATGAAAACGCACTGTAGTATTTTATTTATTGATTTATTTACACTTTATTGACTGATTTAGTCCCACTAGGCCTGTGGCTTCTTTTCAGGTGGGAGGTTAGGGTTAATATGGATGTAGCTGCTGGCATAATTGGTGAAAACTGACAGACTGCTACATTTGTCCAGTGTTATTTTATTAAATGAAAAGGCAGGGATAATATACTGTGGACGACCTAAATGCATGTTTTTTTGTTTTTTTTTTATTTGTGATGCTGATTATCATTTGGTACAATGCTTGTCCTAGAAAAGGTGAGCACAGTGTGTAGAAACTAGACATTCATTCAATTAAAGACTGCAAAATTGTATAGAAAACGTGTTCGTGGGAATACTTTTGGTTTGACTGTGAATTTTGGCTTGAATCTGCTGTAAATGATTAAATGACTGTGGTTAGTTTTATACCTCTCAACCTCTTAGTCAAGAAATCTAGACAGAAACAAAAATAATTGGAGGACAATGGCCCCAAAATAAGGACAGATTTTAAATATTACTCTTAGAAACTTAGAAAGTTGCTATAATAACATGTTTTGCATTAACATGCATTTTTCTGAGAGAAACTCAAATTCTTGTCATTGTTGTCTGTAACTTGCCCGAAAACCACAAATTTTACAAAGAACGGACCAAAAACATGAGCCACAAATCTGGACATTTTGTTAAAATATGGACAGCTGAGAGGTATAAAATGTTACAAACACTGAGATCTTGAACAGATGTTAGTCATACTATGCACCAGCCTCCAGACACACACACACACACACACACACACACACACACACACACACACATATAAGTTGTTATAGAGGAGGAAATTGAAATGTTCCCACATGGTAGCATTATCTGTGTATAGCCAAAGCATTTTCACTCAACATTTAGGTTTCCTGGATCTGTCTAACCACTAACATGAGAGCTTGTATCTAACCTAACTCATCACCAAATGGTGGTCAAATGACAGTTTAACATTTCCCTTGACCTTTGTGACTAGAATATATGGCCTTGAGTCTGGTTATATGATTACAAAGCTGATCAGTGTTTTTTGGTCCAAGATGCTTTCATACTCTCTGTGCTTATGAGCATCTTTATGTCTGTACAAGGTGTTTGTTAATGACACTCCATGAGTAGCACAAAAGTAAAAAAACAATCATGGCTCACACTGAGGTCAGACAAGTTATTCCGCTTACTCTCATCCCATCAGGTATATCTGTCATTTTCCATTCGAGCTCTGAAGTCTCTCAGTAGAGCGACAGAATCTGGAAATGTTACTCATTTACTGCACTGTACCCACAGCCTCTAAAAGGGCATAATATACTGAATAAATGTTAGGCAAATATATATATAGATAGATTTTCATTTATGTTTTTGGAGATCAGCTTCTTTTATCATTGCAGAATTTTGTGAAATAGAAAGACTCACCATCTGGAATGAAATATGAACGCTCACTCAATTTTCTCTATATCTAAAACATGCTGTATTTGCGAATATGATTTATACGGAAAGGAAGGTAGCAACATATTATTTACATTATATAATATTAATAAGCAAAACAATCTAAATTTTGATGTTGGTTTCCTACTTCTAGTTTAACCTTCAACTTATAATACTTACCCTCCCAGTATTCCCACTGACCTCTTTGGTTTATCATGGTACCTAAAACTGAGGAGAAGCAATGCATATAAGAGGCAAAATTTACTCCCCAAATTTAGAGATACTGAAGACAAAAGCTTATCCATATTCAGCAGACTGCGCCCTGCAGTAGAGATCAAATATGGACTAGTAGGGAGTAATTGTTTCACATCTATTATACTGTGGCCATTAGGATGGTTACCCATAAAAATGTGAGTTTCAAACATGGTTGTGTGACTGCAGATTATTTGTTGCTGTTTAGAGCTATCTAGTACTGTGTTAATATGCTGATTCTTTACAATTCATGACTGCTTCTAATGGTGTAGACAGTGAGAATACAACCCTGCTTGAAGTAATTAATTGTCTTCTTGCATGGTCCACATTTCTTAAACACAAAATAGGAACAGTAGGACAATGTGCAAGGCAATCTTTTCTCCTTCCACTGGCATTTGAGACTAATTTCATAACCCATTTTTATCAATGACCAGATTAGATGCATTCAAGACAGGGTAGAAAAATCCTGTAATACCAGAGATTTTCAATTTTCTGCTAAATGTATATTTTTTCTTCCTGTGTTAAAAATTACTATAAATATTTTTTAGAGTTTGTTTCACAATACTCAGTTACAAAGCCCACTTGTATAATTGGTTTAATTTCATGCATTATGTAATTAAAAATAATTATACTAAATATGTAATCTTCATCTTATAATTTACTGTTTCAATTGATAAACTATATATTTCCTAAACAATCATATTAAAATACAAAAGCAGTATTTATATATGCTACTTTACAAAAACGTCTTCAATGGCTGTATACAAGTATTAGAAGAAAAGATTTGTTGTAATAGCTTGCTAAAATGAAATATGAGTGAGTAAAACAGCATGTCAGAACAGAACTAAGAGTGTACATCTTTTCACAGGTCTGTAAATCTATGAAACTGTTTCAGTTCTTCCAATATGCTTAAATTACAGTGTCTTATAAATATTGGCTGTGATTGATTTTTCCTTTGTAGTTTCAGATTATATGAGTATTAGTGTAGTATGCAGTGATCTTTTTGTGTTTTTAATAATTTACTGTTTACAGCACTTTCATCTTAAATGGACTCATTGACATCTAGTGAGAAGAGCTGTTACGCATCAAATATTAATCAAAGGTGAGATGTAGTGGTCAGACAGGAATGAGTTAGATTTAAAGCAAAGGGCACTGGAACCACACAGTATGATGATGATGAGGAAAATGTACGCTAGGTTTTATCACAGAAATGTTATTCATTGGTAGGTTTCACTACAGTCTTTTTAAGTGCACTATTCACTAGAATGACAGATTAAAAACAAACTCAGTTCGAGAAACTGCAATAGCTGTCTGCCTGTCCATCATTCAGAAAACTGGTAAAAGGCAATGAACACTCCAAAACATGACGTGAGAAAGGGCATCACTAAGCTGTAGTGGCAGGAAGTAAACCAGTAGCTCTACATATAACATAGCTGTGATACATGTCAATTTGTTGAAAAAGGGCTCACTGAAATATTACTTGTTAAGACTGCAACTGTCCTAAAGAGTTTTATTTCCACAGAACAGCATTTAAACTGTGTGTGATGATAGGAGGTACTGCCAGCTATGCCAGGAGAAGTGGGACAGAGGATTTGTAATATATGCCAGCACAGCTAGGTGGAATTTTGTAAAGAATTATATGTATTTGTTTATCAAACTGATTTGTACAGATGCTTGTGTTTAAAAATGTATTTGTAACGTTGCTTGTGTTAAAATGTATCAACAGTGTGCCCTGCTGCAAAGAAAATAAATGTACATACATTATTGTAACTGAATTACATGTATATGGTTTGACAGAGGATACTGGAAGGGAAGAGGTTAATCAAAAACTTCAATAATAGTAGGAAAATTAAACTACCAGGCCTAGGCCATAAAGATGTTATCACACAGTTTTGATTGAAGCCAGACATCCAGTGCCTGTAAGAAATATGGCTTATTAGTTCCTATAGGAAGAAGAGAAGTGCTTTAAAGTTTTATGACTTCCAGCAGTTGCACCAGATCTGAGCAATGCTTTCTGTGTGTATTACTGACATGTAGGTGCTAAAATCCTGGCAGCTTCTAGTGTTGGTGATAGCATGGGAACCAGAAGTCAGATGACCAGATGTATGTGATATCATTATGTACAGAAATAATATCTTAATATTAGAGGACACTAAAGTCTCAGGAGCAGACTGTTCTTGGAACCTGACAAAAGATGAAGACCATGCACACACTTCATCTTGCCTTGTGCTAGTAAGTGACCAGGGACTAGTACTTTTTAGATTAGTCAGGAAAATATATTGAGAATAGTTAAGTATTGTTTTTCTGTAATTGTGTGAGTCTTTCCAGCTGTGCTATTTTTAATATTTCCTGTGTTTGAAACTCTGGTGTTTACTGTAAATAGATATTTAGTATGTTCATGTCCTTTTATTAATTATTATTAAATATATTTAAACTTCTAATTGTGGCTGGTCCTTTTAGAAAAATATTTAAGCTTTGAGAGTATTTGCATATATTTATTTGGTGATAACTCTGGCCACTCCTGAAAGCCTTGCTGTTTGGTCAACATTACCATTTGTATTAATATTAATTTCACTCAGTATAATTGGATACCCTTTTAAGAGCCTTATAATAACAGACTGGTGGTAGCGAATCTACCTTATAGTCTGAGCAAAGTTGTTAGATCAATGATAGGTCTGATAAGGGCCTATTAGAGTAGTACTGTAACTTTCTTGGACCTGGACGCCATACCCTTACTAACAAGATGAGCAACATAAAATTATTTTCTTATTATCTTAGCTACATGTTGATCAAAGGCAGATTGCTGTCTACATATGTTCCTAGATCCCTTACTGCTGGGTTGATTCTTAGGGACATTGTATTAATGCAGTAATTATCTCGCATTGACAGTTTTCCAAAGGGCATTATAATGCATTTCTGTCATTGAGTATTAGGTCATGGCATTGGCACTAGTTATTTGTCTGTATTAAATCAATTTGCATGATGTCTGTGCCTTGGGGGAATCTATAACAGTTCCCAATTTACAGTCATATGTGAACTTGTTGAGCCAGAGGCCTTTAATGTTAGCCTTGACTCCCAAGAAGTAGATACCAAACAGGAATGGGCCCAGCACAGAGCCCTGGTATACTCCACCGGTGGCAGGTCTCCTGGTGGAGGTGGTGCAGGTCTCCTGGTGGAGGTGGTGTCACCAGTCTTAGTTTTTATGGTCCTGTCTATGAGCAAGCCAGCATGCAATCCTGTGAGCTATGTAAAGGATTACACCTGCTTAGAGAGCTTGTCAGCAATGTCTGAGTGGGATATTGTATCAAATGCCTTAGCCAGATCAAGATATGAAGTATGCACTGTTTACCCTCATCCATTGCCTTGGTGAGCCTCTCAATGAAGTCTACAAGGTTAAGGAGGCATGGCCCTCCATTAACAAAGCCAAACTGGGATGGGTCCAGTGTCTGTAGGTTGCCAATATCCTTGTTTATGCTTTCCAATGACAATTAATTCCATGGCTTTGTATATTAGGCATGTTAAACTGATAGGTCTGTATTTCCTCTGATCAGTTGATGGTCTGCCTCTGTGGAGGGGAGTGACTGTTGCAGTCCTCCAGTCACTTGGAACATATCCTGTTTCAAAGCTGTAGTTGAAGAGTAACAAATAAACAAACTCACGGAGGGTGAAAAAAGTCACCAGAAACAAACTAAAAGCACCTCAGACTCAGTGGTGGATAACGAACAGTTTAATGAGACAAACAAAACCACAGAATAAACGCTGTCAATGTTACAATACATGTTTTCATCCTAAACTTCTTCAGATAAAATCATCCGCTTGTGTTCACCTTATATAAACCAAGCAATTTAGTAATTAACCAATACCATCAGATTTGTAATTAAATAAGTATTAATTAAAACATACATCCCATCCCATCATAAATAGTATGTAAAAAACTTTTTCTAAAACCTTTTAAAATATTTTCAATTTAAAATATAACCAATGTAATTAATTAATATAGTATATAGTTACATATGTGGATATATGCAAATACGAATTTCTTAAACTAATAAAAAATAATAAAAACTTTCTCATAAGAGAACTTTTAGTTCCACCTACTGGAATGTGTGTGTCATTACAACCCCACCAGCTTGTTTAAAATATTAAACATAAATAATTTATACATTTAAATACAAACCTATACATAAATAGTTTCTTAAAAAAATACTCAAGTCTCAATCACCTAATAATTTTTCATAAATAATTATAATTTCAAAAATAATTAATCAGTTTTTTATTTTAGAAACTGTTACTGTTGATCCTAGGGGTGGTATGTGAGAAACACTAGTAGAATATAGAGAACTGTACTGGCAAATAATTTTGGAAGCCAGTAGATTCCCAGATCTTAATGACATGATTTCCCTAACCCCTGTACTAAAATTGAGATCTGAAAAATTATAAATTTGTGTCCATTTACTATTATCAACTTGTTTAAATTATTAGGTGATTGAGACTTGATTGTTTTTTTAAGAAACTATTTATGCATAGGTTTGTATTTAAATGTATAAATTATTTATGTTTAATATTTTAAACAAGCTGGTGGGGTTGTAATGACACACAAATTCCAATAGGTATAATTAAAAGTTCTCTTATGAGAAAGTTTTTATTATTTTTTATTAGTTTAAGAAATTCGTATTTGCATATATCCACATATGTAAGTATATACTATATTAATTAATTACATTGGTTATATTTTAAATTGAAAAGATTTTAAAAGGTTTTAGAAAAAGTTTTTTACATACTATTTATGATGGGATGCGATGTATGTTTTAATTAATACTTATTTAATTACAAATCTGATGGTATTGGTTAATTACTAAATTGCTTGGTTTATATAAGGTGAACACAAGGGGATGATTTTATCAGAAGAAGTTTAGGATGAAAACGTGTATTGTAACACTGACAGCATTTATTCTGTGGTTTTGTTTGTCTCATTAAACTGTTCGTTATCCACCGCTGGGTCCAAGGTGCTTTTAGTTTGTTTCTGTAGTTGAAGAGTTCCTCACATGGTCCTGATAGGTTGTGTTTTTGACTGTTAAGAAGGCAACTAGGGAATTTGCAGGAACCCATGGAGACAGTGTTCTTGGCAAAAAGCAATCTGCAATAAAGGCAGTTTGTAAGTCCAGATATTAGTTTTTATTGGAGCTGTTCTTTACGGCACTGACATGTCCATAACAGTTTGGCCCACACTAAAATCTTACAAATGTAGTCACTAGCCTGACAGTTGTTGATTTAACTGCTGCAGCTTATCAGGGTAGAAGATGGAGACAGTTTGGTGATGTCTAAACAAGTAAAAGAATACCACCACGCACTCGTGACTGAGTGCATCTCATATTTAAGCAATTTTGTATTCAGTCAAGCAGTAGCTGTTTTACGTCTAGAGGATTATGGTAAGGGGTTTGTGGCATGTTATAACTATAGGGAGGAAGGTTTCAGGTGTACAAATGAGTGCAGTGCTTTGTGCCTCCACATTCTTATGTATGCATCTTCATATTACAGTATCATCCTACCATCAGGCATGATTGTTTCCTTACTGTAAAGTCTTCTTGCTTTTATCCTGCCATTAGCATACCCTGACCTGCACTTAAATTTACTTAAAAGAAATATTTTACAACTTATCTATAAATATGGTATTAACACAATTAATATTTTACACTAAATTTTCACAATTATTTCCTTACAGTGAAACATTTGCAAAAAAACTATTTTTTTAATCAACTAATATACTTTCTGTGTAACAAACATTTATTTCTCTTACCCCACATGCAAAATTAACCATTGCTCGTACCCATCTCATCTCCACCCTACTATATGCCTCAACAATACTAGCTTTCCTCAGCAAACGTGATCTTAATAATCTCTCCACCACCTACCATCATATTGCCAGATTTGTAACATCTTCACCCTACCGTACCCACCACTGCCTCAACCTCAAAAAACTTGGATGGTTGGAACTGCCCAATCTGCTTAAACTAAACCAACTCTCCGAAGCATTCAAAATAATCAATCATCCAGAGAAAACCCCCTCACTGACCAAAATTCTGACCCCCTACAACAACTTAAGTAGCCTACGATCCTCAAACAGTATTCAGATATTAACCATCAAATCAAATAACATGGGCGGCGATGCTCTTTATGCTAACTCCATTGGAAAGCAATGGAATTCCCTTCCTAACAACCTCAGGCTCATGACCTCACTCAATCTATTCAAAACTAATCTCAGAGAATTTCTTAAGTCTCAATGGTTATGCCCATGTTCCAACCCTGACTAATTCCCACAGGACCATAAGTATCTAATTCCTTTCTACCTCACAATTCATTATCCAGCATCTTACTATCTCCTCAGGTATCTATGTCATCTGGCCATCTCAACAAATGTTTTACCAGACTAACAGCTTGTATACTTAGATGTTATTACTGTTTGATTTTATTTTTATTGTAATTTCTTGTATATATTTGTAAACTTATACTTATGTTAATTATGGGAGCTTTTCTCCCCGGGCCTCTACTGAAAAAGGACATGTATCCAGCTAGACTAGCCCGGTCAACAAATGTAAAATAAAATAAAAATAAATAAATTTCTTTGTCCTAATATTAAATATATTTTTAGAAAAGTGTGCCATCTTTTGTCTCAAGACAAGCATATCAAAATGCATATCTGATACCTGAATATGAATAAACAGTGCAGTTTGTAAATTCAGAATTATAACGAATAAATTTGAATTTCTTTACCTCAGCATTCGTTGCAGTTCTTTTGGGCTGTAATGAGATCATGCAGATTGATAAGGTGCCTTATATCATCTAGTTATAATATATCATCTAACTTCGTAGAATTACAATTGATCCCTAATAGCCTATGAACCTAGAATGCATTAGGGACAGAAGCATAATTTAAATGAAGAAGGAACCCTAGTAGCCTGCATAATTTACTCTTCTCCCAACCTATTGTTTCAGATGTTGACCATGGGGGCGGGGCTTATTCCCTGATTTGAATAATATGAATCCAGTTTATTCTTATGGCTGTTCTTTGAAGATCACATATCTAGCTTTCTGTATGAGAAATTACACACTCCCCTTACTCCTGAGTATCTCACAGTCTGTATATACAATTATAACATACTTCTTATAAATAAATGACATTCTGCTTCCCTAAAAGACTCATATGCATTTACTAACCTTCCTTCCAGAAATGACATTTAAATTCCTGTATTCTCTTTTCATATGACTCTTGTTACAGGCCTCATATGAGCTTAGATACCCTCTTGTACACTGTATTAACCTGTCCATGTTGTGTAAGTCACAAAATCCTTAAAACTCTATACTATCATAATCCTAATTTGTTACAGGAACTACATAGATGAGTAAGTACTCCCTTCCTGCAGCTGAAAATGCATGTTTTTTGTGCCCTCATACCTTCTGTTTGCTATCTTCTCATATCACTTTTAGTGACTTTAAGGTCATGCATTTAACCATTTCTCCAGTCACAGGCCTGGCCTTAGCCAATTAGGCTTGCAGGAACACTCTTGCCAGTGCATTTATTTTTTAGAGCAAAGAAACATGTTGTGTCTTTGCTCTAAAATAAAAGAATAAATAAAATGCAGTACCCATCTACACCAGAATGCCCCCATCCCAGTGCATGATGGGCACCCTTCGCACCCTTCATACCTCTCAACTGTACAGATTTACGCAGAATGTCCAGATTTGTGCCTCATATTTTTGGTCTGTTTTTCATAAAATTGTGTCTTTCTGACAAATTAGTGGCAAATAATTAAAGACTGAAGTTAGAAAATAATGACAGACGTCTGAGTTTCAGACTTCAAACCCTTCAGAAAATTCACGCTAATGCAAAACCTGTTATTCTATCAACTTTCTAAATATGTAAGAGCAATATTTAAAAATTGTTCCTATTTTTGGACCTTTGTCCCACTTTAATTATGTGTTTGTCCAGATTTCTTGCTCTAAGAAGTTAAGAGGTATGCCTAGAATGGAGGTGCTCTATTTGACTTGACCATTCAGGTCAAGCCAGGTCAGGAAATCTACCATTAGACTTGCATTGCAAGGTCAAAGGTCACAGAGCAGAGTTCAAATGATAGGCAGAAAGCCATGCTGCTGGCAGGAGTAAGGTGCGTTGACATCAATATGATGTCTTTTTTTTTTCAATTTCAGCTATAACTTTATAATATCTGTTTTTTCCAGTTAGCTATATCTTCAGGGAGTGGGAGGGACATTCTCCTGAATTCTCGACAGTTAAGAGGAATGGAGAAAAAGAAACAGTGAGCTAAGTATTCTTAATAATTTAGTTAGTTAGTTAGTTAGTTAGTTAGTTAGTTAGTTAGTTAGTTAGTTAGTTGGTTAGTTGGTTAGTTAGTTGGAGTTTTTAACTAGATTGTTTAATGAAATCTTGGAAAGTGACAGGATGCCTGGGGAATGGAGAAAAAGTGCTTTGGTACTGATTTTTAAGAATAAGGGTGATGTGCAGAGCTGTACTAACTACAGAGGGATTAAATTGATCAGTCACAGCATGAAGTTATGGGAAAGAGTAGTGGAAGCTAGGTTAAGAAGGGAGGTGATGATTAGTGATCAGCAGTATAGGTTCATTCCAAGAAAGAGCACTACAGACACGATGTTTGCTCTGAGAGTGTTGATAGAGAAGTACAGAGAAGGTCAGAAGGAGTTGCATTGTTTCTGTGGACGTAGAGAAAGCATATGACAGGGTGCCTAGAGAGGAGTTGTGGTATTGTATGAGGAAGTCAGGAGTGTCAGAGAAGTATGTAAGAGTGGTACAGGATATGTACGATGGTAGTGTGACAGCGGTGAGGTCTGCGGTGGGAGTGACAGATGTGTTTAAGGTGGAGGTGGGATTACATCAAGGATCAGCTCTGAGCCCTTTCTTATTTGCAGTGGTGATGGACAGGTTGACAGACGATATCAGACAGGAGTCCCCGTGGACTATGATGTTTGCAGATGACATTGTGATCTGTAGTGAGAGTAGGGAACAGGTGGAAGAGACCCTGGAAAGGTGGAGATATGCTCTATAGAGAAGAGGAATGAAGGTCAGTAGGACTAAGACAGAATATATGCGTGTGAATGAGAGAGAGGATAGAGGAATGGTGAGGATGCAGGGAGTAGAGGTGGTGAAGGTGGATAAGTTTAAATACTTGGGATCAACAGTTCAGAGTAATGGTGAGTGCGGAAAAGAGGTGAAGAAGAGAGTACAGGCAGGATGGAGTGGGTGGAGAAGAGTGTCAGGAGTGATTTGTGACAGACGAGTGCCAGTAAGAGTGAAAGGGAAGGTCTACAAGAGGGTAGTGAGACCAGCTATGTTATATGGGTTGGAGACAGTGGCATTGACAAAAAGGCAGGAGTCAGAGCTGGACGTGGCAGAGTTAAAAATGTTAAGATTTGCACTGGGTGTGACAAGGGTGGGCAGGATTAGGAATAAGTATATTAGAGGGTTAGCCCAGGTTGGAAGGTTTGGAGACAAAGCCAGAGAGGCAAGATTACATTGGTTTGAGCATGTGCTGAGGAGAGATGTAGAGTATATTGGGAAAAGTATGGTAAGGATGAAGCTGCCAGGTAAGAGGAAAAGAAGAAGGCCTAAGATAAGGTGCATGGATGTGGTGATAGAGGACATGCAGGTGGTTGATGTGACAGAGCAAGATGCAGAGGACAGGAAGAAATGGAAACAGATGATCCTCTGTGGCGACCCCTAACGGGAGCAGCCAAAAGAAGAAGAAGAAGTTAGTCAGTTAGTTAGTTAGTTAGTTAGTTAGTTAGTTAGTTAGTTAGTTAGTTAGTTAGTTCATTTATGTATTTATTTTTTTTCTTGGTGTTGCTGGCAGTGATCAATCAGTTATTTTCTAGTAACATTTGGGGTGGCACAGTGGCACAGCACATAGCATTTTCACCTCACAGCAAGAGGTTCCCTGGTTTGATTCTCGCCTGCTGTGCCCTCTGTGTGGAGTCTGCATGTCCTCTCTGTGTTCGCATGGGTTTTTCTCCGGTGTTCTGGTTTCCTCCCACATTTCAATGACATGCAGTAGATGGACTAGACATACTAAACTGGCCATCAGTATGAATGTGGTGTGGAAGAATTATCGTGGCAGGGCTAGCCACCTGGCAGTGTAAACCTTGGTGCTAGATGATTGCCACTGTTTAAGTGACACCCCAACCCCATGTTCAAAAATGGGAAAAAGAAGTTGTGGATGGAGGGCATTGTCATTTGTGTGGAGTAAGTTGGAATATAGTAATGTGTGGCAATTTGTCTGTGTGGACTACTGAACTAGCAAAGGTGAAACTTACTAAACAGCCATCAGACTTCATAGCTAGAATGGCTGGGTGGGAGCATGCCTCTTAAATGTCCCTGACATTGATTCAGAACTTTGCTCTGTCCCTCCTAATCCCTAGTAGTACTAATAAATTAGGGAGAAAAGGAGGTGGATTACGCCTAATAAATAATGAAAATTATTACACTTATAGACTTCTTTTACTTCAGAAAATGCATGTTATTTCACATTCTCTTATTCTGTCAGCTCCTTATGCTAATAGTACTTAAAATGCATCCCAGATTTTTTTTGGATTTGTCCCTGATTCTGGAGGTGAGAGACAGAGCAATGGAGTTGGGGTTGTATGGATGAAAGTAACTTGACATTCTTATCTTTTGCTCCGTTTTAAGCAATCACTACTACTTGGTTTTGCAGAACTATAGTGTATATGTGAGAAGTAAGACTGACTACTTAACTTGACACTTGATATGCAGAGACAGAGTAGGTAGAATTGCTGAGGCTGTCTGTGGAGGAAAATGACAGCTTCCTGCTGCTGTTTGCTTATTATTTTGGCTTTGCAGAAGTAGTGTGCCATAAGTGAGGCTTGTACAGGAACACTGTGCTGTCTAAAATTAAGTTAGAAACATTACTGTAAATATTTTTTCATTTTTCTCATAATCAAGCATCACATGTATATACAGGTGGCTATCTTTTGAGGGAGGGTAAAGAAGCATTCTGTTTATATGCATCTTGACAGCAAGCATATTCTATTTGTTTTTTTTTTTCTTAGTTTTGTCCAAAAATGACATCAAAGGGATATGCAGAAGGTTGGCTGTCTTTTACATGTAGGGGTGAGGAGGCATGCTGTGAATATATGGATGTATGTGTATTTGTATATCTATAGCTATAGCTATATATATATATATATATATATATATATATATATATAGCTATATGGGCTATGGGTCTATATCACTTCAGCGAAGTGACAGTTCAGCAAACAGCATTTCATCAGAAATGCCGTTCATCAAAATCTGCTCTTCTGGGGAGCTGCGCCACCCCACCCCACCCCGCTAATTATATACACCAACTCTGTGATTGCACTACAGTGGGGAAAGGACAAATTTCCCAATCTTCTCTGTACTGCAATCTCAGTATAATCAGTTCGACAAATGGCATGTTCGATGTAAGTGAATTGAAAATGCTGTCCGCTGAACTGTCACTTCGCTGAAGTGATATAGACCATATCTATATATGCATGTACACATACATACATATGACGACAGCACAGACTTGAAATATGATTGTGACCATTTCTTCCTTAATTTTCATCCCAATTTAACACCACATAGGGATACACAGAAAGCGATTACTTTTTAAGGTGGCAAAGGGAGAAAGGTACTATTTCTAGATAGGATTTATGTATAATCACAGTCATTTGTCTTCTATGTTTATTGTGCAATACTATTTGGTTAACTTTGAGCATTAATCTTTGGATACAACTCATTTCTTCTGTCAAATAAAAAGTACAATCTAATTTCTTTCCTTGTGTATGATTTTTTTGTTCAGGCCATCATTGAAACAATAGGTTGGAAAAACGCTCTAAAATGCACCTCAGAACACATATAACCCTATAGTTTATGATGCCTAGCATCCCTTAGACCCTGAGCTTAATTTAGCTATTACACAATGGTCTTGGTCAGTTTGTGTATGTTAAAAAGATTCACATTGTGTTCTTAGTCAGAGTTATGTTGAAAGTGTTCGGGTAATACCAGTGTTGAAGACTGATTTTTTTGTTCAGGCCATCATTGAATGAAAAGGTTGTTTAAAACAACTGTAGCATGAACCACAAAGCATCTCCAATGCCCATGGCTTAATACAGTTATGTCCACTACAGTGATTACCATGTAGTCTTGGTCATTTGGGGTGTTTGGAAAGGATTCAGGGAAAAACAAAGCTGAAGACCAATAATTAAGTTCTTCCTTTATGCATGAGTTTTGTTCAGGCCATCACTGGATATAAACCAAATCTGTAAAACATACCTCGGAAAAGCATCTAGAAACACTCATGGCTTCTTGCAGCCCACTCCCAGACCCCCAGCTTAATGCAGATGTTTCCTACACAGTTATCAGAGTCCAGTCTTTCCTATGTAAATGTGTTGAATGAATGAAGAAGTACAGGGAAATAAAGAGTAAGACAAGCTTTGAGGAAAAGGAAGAAAAAAGTAATCTGGGATGATGTGGGTAGGTCAGGATGGGGAAACACTGCATGTATACTTGGGGGGACTGTGGGCAGCAGTGGGGTGCTCTTTTGCCTAGGACATCAATTGACCTAAGGCCAGCCTGCTCCTGTATGCTCTCCATACCATTATTATTGCAGGCAAAATTATTTTTCTTTTGATTCCACCCCAGTGTCATGTCTGAAAAGTATCAAATGGGACTAGTCCTGGTCAATAACCGCTGGTTATTAATTTTTCTTCAGAGTGTACTGGACTTATTTTGACATGGTTCTTCCTGTTTACTAGTCATTCTAACCATGACATGATTAAGATGTAGACTCCATACAAATTGCATTCTCATAAATTTGGTTATATTTTGGTCATAATCCCAGAGCCAGCAGTAGCAGCCTGCATGATGTCATGTAGTCACTCCTAAAACAGGTGTTTGCTCTTTATGTGTCCCACATAGTTAACAAACTACAGTTCTTATGGCAAAACTAACTTAAGCAAGTCAGGGTTTCAATCCCCATGTCAGATTACTTGATTTTTAACCTTTAGTGTATGAGCCAGAAAACATTATGCTCCACAGAATGGACCTTAAATAACTGATTGCTCCAGAGACCTACTTATTCTATGACGATCAATGCCAAATTCCACACTGTGCTTTATGTCTGTTGCACTTTGCTCATTAGCAGAGCTACATGGAGAGTATCTCAGTTTTAATGATGTATATGTTTCACAGAGCAGTCAGCATGCATAGAACAGAAGCCAGGTACATAAAATACATTATTTATTTATTTATTTGCATTTGTTTACCAGGATGGTCCAGCTGGGTCAGAAGTGCCCATTTTCAGTGGTGTCCCAGGGAGAAAAGCTCCACATACAAGACATTTCACATGTTGTTGTTGTTGCTGTTGTTGTTGTTGTGTCTTTCAGCTTTTCCCAGTTAGGGGTCGCCACAGCGGAACTCCGGTCCACTAATGATTGGCAGTAGATTTTTATGTGCCAAGGTGCCAGCTCTGACACACAACCTTCAACGAAGGTACGCCCATTCATGCATGTCTCCACACAAAAGACGCTCTAGCTGAGAATCAAACATGACAACGTCTTACTGTGAGGCGACAACGCTACTGCATACAATACAGAATTTGCATTAATAAAGATAGTACATATTATTGGCAGCTTATACAACTGGTAAAAAAAAGTAAATAAGTAACCATTCTTAAATCAAAGGTATTATACAAGCAATGCAGAGTATATACATGAGAACATTCCATATGAGTAGTTTTCAGCTAGCAAAATTTATGTAGGACACGTCATGGTGTGGGTGCAAAGCAGATCTAGGAATTAATTAGAGACTAGGTGCTTAAACTGTTCACACATTTAGGAGGTGTAATAGGTGAGTGAAAGGCTATACAAGTCCTGTTGCAGGAATAAGCAAAGTTGGTGCATATTTTTGCAGATTTAAGTGGTGGTATGATATTAAGGTAGGCGTGAGAGTACCTGAATGTCTCACCTGGTTCAGTGGTAGGTCTATAAGGGTTAGGAAGAGAAGGAAGTAGACAGGAGAGATCAATGGTAGGACAATGAGGGTTAGTAGAAGAGGGAAGTGGACAGGATGGAGAGGCGGAGTAAGGAAAAAGACAGGTGGATGTGGAAGGAGGATGCCAGAGTAGTAGTGTGGGGGTGAGAATAGTTGTGATGGCTGAAGTTAGGTTATATGAGATGTGGTGTTAGCACATGTTAACAGCCAAGATGAGGAAAGGTGTTGCTTCAAAGATGCCTTGAAGAGAGTTACTGAGTGGGTGGATCTAAGTGTTGGGGGTAGAGAGTTGCAAAGTTTTGTGATGGTAAAGGAGTAAAGCATCCGGCCAGCCGAAAGTTTGGGTTTTTCTACATTTATAAGCAGTTGGTTGTTGGATCAGAGTGGTCTGTTAAGATGGTATAAAGTAAGTACAGAAGACAGAGTAGGGCACATGGACGGATTATGAATGAGTTTGTGAGCTATAGTTAGCTGGATAAAGGTGAGATAGTTGGGGAGTTCAAGCCATTTTAGGTTGCATAATGATAAGCAGTGGTGGGATGAGTAGGAGGCATTAGTTACAAATTTAGCAATTTTATTGTAGCATGAGTCTAGTTTGGACTTTAGAGAGGACTGAATGTTGGTGAGGAGGGGGGCACAACTTAAAGGAGAGGGTAGTAGAAAAGAAGAGGCAAGGGAAAGTTGGGCTGATGCACTGAGTAGATATTTGTGTCGGTAGAGAGTGACAAGCTTTTGATGTGTTTTTTTTTGGCACTGGACTGGATGTGCAGGTTTTCATCTATGATAACACCTAGGAGTTTTCTGCTAGGTACAATGTCGATGGTGATACCATTTAGGTATTGAATGGTGAATTTCTCCTTTTGTAAGGGTGTGGACTTTTTGGGGGCAAAGAATATCAGTTTGGTTTTGTTGGGGTTCAGGGCAAGATGATTATAAGACATCCAAATTTTGGTGAAGGTGAGGATGTTTTGGGTGAGTTGGTGTAGTTTTGAGAAGTTGTTTGCAGTGCAGATGATAGTGGAGTCATCTGCGTACTGGATGACTGAGCCTTGAGAGAGTGCAGTGTGGAAATTATTGATAAATATGCTAAACAGAACTGGGCCTAAAATGGAGCCTTAAGGAACACCAGTGGTGGTGTTCAGGAAAGGGCAGTAAGGGTTCTGCCATTTAGTTGATTGTTGCCTGTTAGTGAGGTAATTAGTAAACCAGTTTAGAGTTTGAGGTGCGGTACCTATGTTAGAGAGTTTTGTTAGAAGGAGAGAGTGGGATATAGTATTGAAAGCTTTAGAAAGATCAAGAAATAGTGAATATACAATTTTACCAGCATCACTGGCTCAGTTGACAGTGTCCATGAAGGATATGAGAGCAGTGGTGGTACTATGTCCTTGCTAAATCTGTGTTGGGTGGGGGAGAGGATATGGCTGTGAGTCAGATGGTAAAGAAGATAAGAATGAATATATTTTTCCAGAATCTTAGAGATGGGTGATAGTACACCAATGGGACAGAAGTTGGTGGTGTCTATGTTGGGGCCCTCTTGTGTAGCGGGAGGATATAAGCTTTTTTCCAGATAATGGGCATATAGGATTCTTGGACAGATCTGTTGAGAAGTATGCTGATAGGGTAAGCAATTGAGTTGGCTGACATTTGTAGGTATTTGGCGGCTATATTATCAGGGGCATTTGTGCATGGCTTGAGTTTTAGAAGCAATTCTTTAATAGCCGAGGTGGTTATAGGTGACAGAGTAAAGTTGGGAATAGGGGGTGTACTGGTGTTAGCTGTGGAGAGGTCTGTGGTGGACAAGTTGGTCTTGGGAAAAGTAGCGGTTAGATTGGCTATCGTATCTATGAAACAGAAGTTGAAGGTTGCAACAATTTCAATGGGTGTTTTATTTGGGTTTGGGCAAGGATTATTACTAGAGCCTGGGTTTAATAAAGAGTTGAGAGAGCTCCAGAATTTCTTTGGGTTTTGCTTGTGTTGATTTTGTAATGTAACGTAGTGTTCTTTTTTGTTTTGTAGTACTAGGCGCTTAACATGGTTTCGGAGCTGTTTGTATTGGGAGAGGTCAGATGGGTTTTTGCTTTTTTTGCCAGATTTTCCATGATTTGTCCCTGCATTTTATGACATCCTTAGTGTTTCTTGTTAACCAACTAGCATGGTTGGTCTTTACTCTCTTTTGTCTAAGGGGAGCGGGATTGTTTAGTATGCTAAGGAAGGTTGAGTTGAAGAACTCAACTGGCTCACTGCCTCATCAAAGGGACATGATTTTAGTGCATCCCAGCTGATGCTAAGCAACCTTTGGTTAAAGATAGATGGAGAGAACTGGGATTCATCTCTGGTAACCCTGTACTGATGTTTATTAACTGTTGTGGTACATTCACATTGGATAAAGGCCGGTGAGTGGTCACTTTTACTATTAGAGAGTGTACCAGCAGACATGATCTTATTTGGGTCGGACACTAAAATCCAGACTAGGATTGAGCTATTAGTATTAATTTTATTAAGCCTGGTTATGGTGTTAACTAGCTGGGTGAACTTATATAGATTGATATTGCAGTTAGAGTGGTGTGGGGATATGTCTAGCCAGTTGATATTTACATCTCCCAGTATGATAGTCTCATTTTTTATGTTAGTAGATGCCCAGGTAAGGATTTCCTCAATAACTGAGATGTTATTGCCTGGGGGAATGTAAATGACTATCACACAGAGGTTTTTGCAATTATTCATTTTAAGGAAAGAAACTAGAAGTTCGACTGTGGAGAACTGTGGGATGGGTTTTGTATATGGGACAATAGTGAAGGACATGGGGTATATTAGAGAGATGCCTCCACCTTTTTTTTGGGGGGGGGGTCTGTTGGCCCTAAGACAGACAAAATCTGGGGGAAGGAATTCTGTGTCCTTAATATAGGGTTTTAGCCATGTTTCAGTTGCAGCAATAATATCGGGGTTCGTTGTGGGCTATCCATGCATGGAAGTCAGGTATTTCATTTCTGATGCTTTGTAGGTTAATTGTAGTGAAATTTATTGATTTATGGGAGTTGGGAAGTTGCAGAGGAGAGGAGATGGGACCCAGGTTGGGATGTATTTCTCCACATAGTGATAGGTTTGTTACAGGATATTAGAGAGTAGTGTATTCTAGTTTCTGTTTTACTTTGATTGGATAATTTAGAGAGAAAATACCTCCTGTAAACTTGTGCAACTGGGTTCTGCTACCTTAATACACATTAACAAGTTCTGGGTGGCATTTTCATGGTGAACATGGCTTGGGGGATGAGGAGGCACGCATTATTACATAACAGAAGATGTGTCATGTCAAATTGCTTGATTTTTAACCTTTAGTGTATGAGCCAGAAAACATTATGCTCCACAGAATGGACCTTAAATAACTGATTGCTCCAGAGACCTACTTGTTCTATGACAATCAATGCCAAATTCCGCACTGTGCTTTATGTCTGTTGCACTTTGCAGAATTATATGGAGAGTATCTCAGTTTTATGATGTATATGTTTCACAGAGCAGTCAGCAGGCATAGAACAGAGGCCAGGTACATAACATAAATACCTCCTGTACACTTGTGCAACTGGGTTGTGCTGCCTGCATACCCATAGACAAGTTCTGAGTGGCATTTTTATGGTGGACATGGCTTGGGGGATGAGGAGGCATGCATTATCACATAACAGAAGATGTGTCATGACACCTTACTACCCACTAAATTCTGTATATTATGCAAATAGTGCAATATGTAGCACAGGTTTGTACTGTTTTACATGATGTAAAACTCTATGTGATTTAGAAAACATTGCAATGAGATACAAATGAATCTCTGTTTATGAATCCTTCCTTTATAGAATGATTGTACCCCCTGTTCTGGTGCGTAGCATGTGAACTGAGCTGAGTGAGATGGAAATGGTATATTCTCAGGAAGCAGACAGCATATAGCAATGACAACAGGGGGAGGCTTACATTAGAAATACAGGGAGAATGGTGACCGGTGGAAATCACATACTGCTTGTTTAACAGTATGCTAACAGGGCATCGCTGTCAATGCTGACTGGCTTTACTGGACAAAACATTTAATGGAAAACTTCACTATGTCAGTTGAATAAAATGCTAATTGATCTGATCAAATGACATACACCATAGTCCTTGATAGATCTGGGCCAGTCTGCACTTGCTCAGCAATACAGAAAAGAGATTTATCCTTTATAACAGTTAATAATTCACATAAACTTTCCTCTTCCTTTTGCCAATCCATTTATTAGATTTGTCTGTCATACGTTTCCTGCTGACATTCAATATTACTTCAGGTTGTGTATCCCACTGCACTCTAGGTATTCAGAAATGTATTATCTCAAAAGTTCTTCAGTTATTTTTCTCTTCTGTTGAAATTTAATTATCATGTTTTGTTTGTCACAGTTTTGTTCACACTTTTGTAAAAAGTATAAATTTGATTTCCTTCAATTAAGTATCCTTCTATGTTCCTATCTTTTATATGAGTCACTCACATCACTAGGTTTTCCTCATTTCTCCTGGATACCATCAAACCACAATGGTTTGCTCTCCAAGACTGTCAGAGATTTGCTGAGGGTCCTTTCTTTGTGCATTAAGTGTCATTAGACTCCCTCCATCTGAAGCCTTGCTTCTTGTATTGGGCGCATCCTCCTCATTTTCAAAAAATAGTCAGCTAAATTATTTATTCAGTACAATTTCCTTTTTCATTGCCACCCTTTGTCCATCTCTTGTCTATCATTTTAGTCCTCACTGCTATTCCCCTATGCTCTTCTATTTAATATACCTATTAAAGTCAGCATCCCACCTTAAAAAGGGGCTTATTTGTACATATTTTGGTTGTTTTATGTCATGACTGCTTTCTACAGTTTATTTTCATTTAACTGACATAGTTTTATTTCCCCTGGGATATTGGCATCCTTTTCAGTTTAAAATCTCTCTCTCTCTTTCTCACACACATATTGAAAAATATAGATAGAAAGTGTGTCACTTTATATATTTATTTTATATGAGTGATTGTTTCACTTGAGGTGGGGCAGAATTCCTTTTTCTTGTCCTAATTTCACCTTTTCTTACTGCCCTTTTCAAACACATTCCTCATGCATGCTGCAATTTAGGCTAAACTCATTGATCTGCTTCACAATATAACAAAATGATCTTATTAACTGTAGCTCAATTACTATATATTTTATTATACTGTCTGAAGGTTGTCTGTACACAAGTGGCTAGCTGTGTCTAACTCTGTGATTGTATTTCTATTTCATCTGCCAAAACAGGCCCACAAATGATGCTTTTTTCTGAAAAATGTCAACACTAAGTGGTTACTATATGCACCCCCACAAAGTGTTGTTTTCCTTGGGTCTATGTTCAACTAATATTGTTTGGCATCTACTTTTCCGAAGTACAAGCAAACACAGGAGGGTTATGGCTGACAAAGTTTGCAGATGACTGCAAACTGGGCGCCATAGTAGAAAACACATCTGACACAGATATCCTTCAGAAGGGTCTCACAGAAAAGGATAACTGGTGCCAGAGCCATGGCCTAAAGTTAAATGCCAAAAAATGCATAGTCATACCCTTCGGGAAAAACAAGGTTACCCCTAGCTACCAAATAGGTGGCAATCCACTGAGCATAGAAGAAGTTATCAGGGACCTGGGGACCCAGGTTGATAGTAGTCTGTCATTCGACACCCATGTAGCTAAAGTAGTTAGGAAGACCTTCTACATTGCCCACCTTATCATGAAGGGATTCTCATCTAGATCAAGGGAGGTCATAGTCTCCTATACTCATCACTCATCAGACCAATGATTGAGTACAATGCCCCATTCGGAATGTATCTGACCCGACACTTGCAGCAGCTGGAGAGGCCACAAAAGTTCCTCACCAAAAGGATAAAGGGTCTCAAACATCTGTCCTATGCTGCCCGACTGAAAGAACTCCAGCTCTATTCAGTCGCCACTTGCTCAGAGGTGACCTTTGCCTAACATACAAGGCCATGTCAAACCCAGATTTGATGAATATGCTTCACCTCAAAAATCTAGATCCATCAGAGCCACAAGGGCGGAGACTTAAACCTCGACACGGCTATTAATAGGACGCTGGAGGGATAGATTCATCACCCAAAGACTCCTATGCTGTGGAATAAAATCCCGGTATATGTGAGGCAGAGCACCTCGCTGGCCTTGTTCAAGAGAAATCTTGACCAATGGATGGGAGATCGCAGATATACCCCAGGGATTACCTCAGTGTCACTGCTCAACAGAGGCACAGCAAAATAATGGGTATAGTTCCCCATACTAAAGGGGTGGCGTAAGCCACAAAACTATGGGCTAGGCTTGTAAATGCCCTCGGGCAGATAGCCTAGTATGAACCTATGAACCTATGAACCTATAATATCAAGATGTAATTCATCAGATACAACTCATCAATTTTTTATGTAAATTTTGAAAGTACAGTTCATAGGTTCATAGGTTCATAGGTAGGTACTAGGCTATCTGCCCGAGGGCATTTATAAGCCTTGCCAGAGTGTGTCGGCTTTTGCCGCCCCATTGATTAATTAAATGATCCTCTGTCAAGCAGAGCCAATGAAGTGATCCCAGGGGAATATTTTCTGTTACACTCTTAAAGGTTTCTCTTGAAGAGTGTTAGTGAGGGGCTCTGCCTGATGTAATTTGGAATTTTGTTCCAAAGCATGGGGAGTCTCTGTGACAGGAAGCTATCCCTCCAGCATGTTCTATTTATTGTTGTGGTGAAGTTTAGCTCACTAGAGCGCATGGCTCATAGTGACTTGGATTTCTTTAGGTGGAGCATGTCCATCAATTCTAAGTTGGCCATGGCATTGTAAGTCAGGCAGAGATCACCTCTGAGTAAGCGATATGCCACTGAGTACAGCCGGAGTTTTTTCAGTCGGGCTGCATAGGACATATGTTTGAGGCCAGTAATCCTCTTGGTGAGGTACTTTTGTGGTCTTTCCAGCTATTGGAAGTGTCTTGTGAGGTACATCCCAAATGGGGCATTGTACTCTATGATGGGTCTAATGAGTGACAAGTAGAGGGGCACTATAACCTCTTTATTTCTAGATGCGAACCCTTTAGTAATTAGATGGACCATAGAAGGGTTTCCTAACTACTTTGGCAATATGATTGTCAAAGGAGAGATTGCTATCTACCTGGGTCCCCAGATCTCTTATTACCTCTTCTGTATTAATGGGGCTGCCACCTATGTGGTAATTCGTGGGTGTTTTGTTTTTCCCAAATGGGATGACTATGCATTTTTTGGCATTTAGCTTGAGGCCATGACTTTGACACCAGGTGTCCGTCTCAGTAAGGCCCTTTTGGAGGATGTCCATGTCAGCCAGAGAGTCAATTATGGCTCCCAGTTTGTAGTCATTGGCGAACTTGGTTAGCCATAGTCCTCCTGTGTTTGCCTGTACTTCTGAGAAGTATATGCCAAACAGTAGGGGTCCCAGGACCGAGCCTTGCGGGACACCACTTGTGA
Source organism: Protopterus annectens (assembly GCF_019279795.1). Classification (NCBI taxonomy): domain Eukaryota; kingdom Metazoa; phylum Chordata; order Ceratodontiformes; family Protopteridae; genus Protopterus; species Protopterus annectens. Next base: position 173,173,377 of record NC_056725.1, read on the forward strand.
CTGGTTTAGAGTCGGACCTGGAGCCCGCTATTCTTACCGTGTGAGTTCTGTCTGTAAGCCAGTTGGCAACCCATCTCGTGACGTAGGGGTTTATGTTCAGGCTGGTGAGTTTTTCTGTAATACCCAAGTGGGGAATGGTGTCGAAAGCCTTGGCGAGGTCAAGGTAGGCTGTGTGATCTGTCCTTAACAAAGCCGAACTGGGTCGGGCCAAGTGTTTGGAGGTTCCCAATGTCTTTGTTAATGAGTTCCATGATGATGCGCTCCATAGCCTTGCAGACCAGGCTAGTCAGGCTTATGGGGCGATAGTTACCAGGGTCAGTTGTGGCCCCTCCTTTGTGGAGAGGAATAACCGTTGCTGTGTGCCATTCTATGGGCATGTAGCCTGTGGAGAGGCTGAGGTTGAACAGCGTGTTTAAGTGGGGGTTAGTTTGTTCTGTAGTTCATGCAAGACGCAGCCTGGGACACCATCTGGTCCCATTGACACTGTGTTTTTGGCTTTTGAAAGGGCTGTTTTCACTTGAGCATCTGTGATTTTTGGGACACTACACTTTCCCGGTATTGTTGTGGGCCCTTTTGGAGGTGAGAGGGGGGTGATGTTTGTACTGAATCTATCTGCCAGGATGTTGACAATATCCGTAGTTGTGTCCCAGAAACAACTGTTTTGCAGGGGTTAAGTGCATAGCGGCACCACTATGACTGAAAATATACAAATTACAAGATCACTCAGCAGTGGAGAAAGGACAAATTCCTTTACCCGTTGTCACCACATCTCAGCAAAATAGTATCTCTACCATTCTATAAGTGAAAGTAACAAACCCTCCATTCCCCTTCACCAAGACTTCAATTTACAATCAATTGCAGCTCTGATAAATTCCTGTTGAAGAAGATTCCTTTCACTTACACTGTGATCTGCCATAATACACTGGTAGATTGGAGTATAAATTAAAGGAGCAAATCTTATGGAATGCGTCACTGATGTATGTTTTTTAAAGCCACAGCAATGGATTACTCTCCAAAGAATGCAGTACTCTCTCTCTTTATCAAGTACCAGTAGTAATAAGGCCCTTATTTTCTGTCATTATAAGAGTGTCATCTGTTAACTTCTTGTACAAATCCCTCTGTTTTGAGGTGCTATAAAAATTGCATGGACCTGCGTTAACATTTTTCTCTCTCTTAGCTACTTCTTCATGCTTCTTATATGTCCCTAAGATTTGATACAATGCATTTTTAAGACTGTCTTCTTTTTTCTTTTCTTTTCTTTTCTTATAACACAGAAAACTGTGTGCCTTATATGATATTCTAAGCCTGGTGATTTGTATTTATCATAGATCTGTAGATTGTACCGTAAACAGGTATCTTATTTTGTATTGGTACCACTTTTTTCTATTAATTTCTTAGAGAAAATTCCTAAATTATGTGATCAGATCTCATAGCAATCCATAAATAATACCTAACTTGTTTTGTTTTTGAAATGATATAGAGTTTCTCTAAAGATGCTCCAGAAAACTACAGTTGTTGGCACCAAAGTGCTTTTGTACTATAAACCCATTGCATCTATGGTATTAAACCTTCTCGCTTAGAAATCCTACGAAAGCTTCTACTGCCTTTCTAGATATATTTAGATGTTTAAAAAGGAAATTGAATTACTTTGTCTTTCTATGGATATTGTGTAGTTTTTAGAATTCAAATTTGAACAAGACGTTTGGATATTAGAATATTTGCAGTGGACATTTTAATGCCAAACATATGGCAGTTAATTATTGTAACACAGTACTATGCTTTATTTTCTTTTGTCATTTATTCAACAGCTGTTTAAACAAATCTCTTGAATTAATGTTAATTGTGCAAATGCTACACTGAGCAAAAGTTACATTACATGCTATTTATTTATTTATTTATTGACATTTTATTGGAAAGTCTAACTTGGTAGGAGTCCATTTTCAGTGGAGGCCCAGGAAGAAAAGCTCCAAAGTATTACAAAACATTTTAAGAACAACAATTTTACAATTTTTAATAATAATACAAAAAACAACTACTGTTTAAATAGTTATAGCAAATTAGACATAATGGAAGCATTGGTTAAGAACAGATACAAGTTATATAACAATAATTTAATAGTTAGACAAATTTAATCCAGTTTATAGAAAAATTTAAGGTAATTTAGTATGACACAAATGGGAACTGCAATATGACGTGAGAGAAAAACAGGCTTATGGTATGCTTAGACAGAAAGCCAGGAGAGAGAAACTGATAGAAGTAAGGAAGTGAGTGAAGAAGGTAGAATAAGGAGATGGAAGGTTTGAATTGGTATTTGTCATCAAAATATATACAGTCGCCAAACTATGTAACTCACTTTGACTTTCTATAAGAAACACAGGCAGCATCACCACCTTCAAACAAATAATGAAAAGTCATCTCAACTCTTCCTGGCTATGTTCCTGCTCTATAACCTAAACTCTTCCATCTCCTTATGTGATAACTGAACTCCTATGTCTTTTGCTATTAGTGACTGATGATACTTTCTCCATATTTATTTATTTTTTCATCACTTGTTGATACTAGTACAATAATACTGATTAATATATTTCTGTTTATACCTCTCTGGTTGAATTCATCTGGCAACCAACTAAATTCCTGCTTTAATGTATATTTTCTGTGTATATTACTGTAATCACTATGTGTAACACTGTTTATACTTCTGTACCAATTAATGTTTCTATTTTTCTGTATCTATGTTCTTGTTGGAGCTTTTCTCCCCAGGCCTCCAATGAAAATGGGCTCTTTTAGGCCCAGTGGACTTTCCCGGTAAACAAATGCAATAAAATAAATAACATTTGTTCACATTTAGAGATATAGTTTTATCTTGATGTTGAGCAAGAACAGAGCTGGCTTTTAGCTAGGAAGTCTTTCAGCATAGTTTTGATACAAAATGTAGGTTACCTGTTGTGGAATAGAACCCCTTATAGGCTGTCCAAACTGATGATGGAGTAGCTGGTTCTCCCTGGGGGCAACAAGTAAAAACAAAAGGAAATGCCACTTTGTAGAAATCCACTGTTGTATTCCTGCAGGAATTTTCCAAGCAGACAGCTAACCATAGTAGAATGTACCCATTCTCAAAATCAAGCAGTGAAAACACTAAGCAATCCTTCTTTGAACCTTAAGTTGTCTGGTTTATTCAAAGTAATATGTGTTTTTGTCTATCAGGCTTCATCAGATGCAATATTCATTGCTTGATTTTGAGAAAGTGTACATTCTACTCTGCTTAGCTGTCTACCTGGAAAATACCTACAAGAATACAACAATGGATTAATGCAAACAAAAAGACTTTTTCTTTTGCCAGAATGTTTTTGAAGGATGGGAGGGAGGGTATTTACCTGATGGATTCAGATAAGGAGTTCCAGGCCTTAACAACATGGTACAAGTACAGACAATGCCCAGCAGATTTGATAGTTTTGTGGACATACAGGAGTTTTGGTCATTGGTTCATAATGACTGACTTGTAACATAGCTGTATACAATGTTATTTAGTGCTAGAAAAGCAGATGGATTCTGTATAATTTTATAGGTGGTAAGAAGCTGTGTATATTTTAGTTGATGGGGTAGTTCTAACCAATTTAGGCTTTTTAGTGCTATGCAGTGGTGTGTTTTGAAACAGGTATTTGCTGCAAATTTAGCAACTTTGTTATAGCATTGTTCAACATTTGACTTTTGTGATGCTTGAAAGTTAGTAAGGATGGAAGCATCAAAAAGCAGTGTGGGGAGGAGATAAGTATTGGAAAGTGTAGCTATAGTTGCATTGGTGAGAAAGTTTTTGGCTCTATATATTATCAAGAACAAGGATTTTAAATTTTGTTTTTTCATGTGAGAGGGATCTGAGGAACATGATTTTTTCTTCTTTTAGAGTTGAGCATGAGCTATGAGTTACAAAGGCATGTTTCAGTCGCTGTTAAGGCTTCCTGAGTAATGTTTTGGTATTGTTCCATGTTGTCAGATGTGCACAAGAGTGTGGAGTCATCTATGTACTGTATTAGAGAGGCCTGTTGTGTGGATGTATGGAGGGTGTTGGTGAGAATGTTAAAGAGGAGGGGACCAAGGACAGAGCCATGTGGTATACTGGTTGTGGCTGGGAGGTATGGAGGGAGGGTGAAATGCCATTCTAATGATCTATACCTGTTGGATAGGTAGCTTTTAAGCTATAGAAGAATGGGCTGAGAGAGACCTAATGAGAACATTTGAAGTAGAAATATTCTGTGGCAAACTGTGCGAAAGGCTTTAGACAAGTCTAGAAATAAAGAGGAGACTAGTTTGTCATTATCTCTAGCTTTATTGACAGCGTGTATATAAGTTAGAAGTGCAGTGTTAGTACTATGGGAAGGATGGAAGCCATGTTGTGTGGGAGGCAGGAGTTCTTGCAGGAGATAGTCTAGCAACTGTTTTTGAATACATTTTTCGAGTATTTTGGAGAGGGAACATAAGATTGCTATAGGTGTAAAGTTAGTAATGCCTGTTGAATTTCCTCCTTTGTGAAGTGGGATAACATGTCACTTTTTCCAGAAATAAGGAATGTGGGATTCCTGGACTGTCCTATTTATAAGAGTTGAGACAGGATAGGCAATGCTGTCATCTGCTATTTTAAAGTACTCACTTGGAAAGTCACCAGCTGAAGTACAGCATGGTTTGAGTTTGTTTAAGAGTAGTTTTATGTAGGATCTGGGCACAGATTTGAAAGTGAAAGTGGATATGGTGATATGTGGCTGATGGGCAGGGTTATGATTAGATGTTGGCAAATCATTGGTTAAAGATGCTCTACTATGTATGAAATAAGAGTTGAATTGTATTGCGGTTTCAAGTGATGAGTTATTGGGAGAGGGCTTAGGGTTGAATTTATGGATGGGATGCAAGATTTCTTTAATGGCTGTGAAGAATTTTTTAGAATTGTGTTTACTATTACTCTGAAAATTATTATAGTATAGTTTTTTTTGTGTGTAATAATTTTTTAGTATGATTACAAAGCATTCTGAAGTGTTTACGATATTGTGGTGTGTTATATTTTCCCATTCTTTCCATGTTTTTTCTCTTACCTGCATTAGCAGTCTACTCTTTTTGGATAACCAAATTGCATTATTTGTTTTTAGTTTCTTCCTTCTAGGAGGTGAAAGGCTATTTAGGATACTCAAGAAAGTTGTGTTGAATTAATTTACAGCATCATCTAAGGGGAGGATGTTTAGGAAGTTCCAGTGAATAGATGATAAGGTAGCAATGAACATTTCTGGGTTAAACTTGGAAAGCGTGTTTGTTGTTTTATAAACATGCTGTTTAAGTGGATGTGTGAGATGTTTGGTTGTATAGATCGGGAGATGGTCATTGAGACAGTCAGACATTGTACCTGAGGTGGTGTATTTTCTAGGGTCTGATACTAGAATCCAGTTTAATAGGGAATTTGATGTTTTGCTATAATGTGTGGGGCTATTAATTAATTGTGTGAAACCCAATAAGTTTACACTCGATGTAGAGGAGTTAAGAGTTTATGTCCAGCCAACTGACATTCACATCACCTAGTAGTATTTTTCTTGTGGAATTGTTATGGATATCTACTGTAGAATATCTTCCAGTATAGCTGTATTGTCACCAGGAGGGATGTAAAGAACAGTAATACATATTTGTTTATAATTGTTTAATTTCAGAATGTAATAAAAAACTTTGCTGATTTGAATTTTGATATTGGTTTGTTGTAAGGGGAAATGTGGTAGTTGTTGGGAAATATTAAATCAATGTTACCACCTTTTCTCTTTATACAGTCACTACAGATGATATTATAGCTGGGAGATGTAATTTTGGAGACATTTATGCTGGGTTTAAGCCACGTTTTATCTACAGTAAGAATATCAGGCTTATGCTGGGTAATCCAGGCATGTAGTTCAGCAATTTTATTTCTTATGCCACTAATACTTATGGCAGCAACAGTTAAATTACTGGGATGGGGGATGGCCACTGTAGGGTTAGAATAGTGTGTGGAAGAGAATTTTCTTGATGTTCATTGTTATAGAAGGGTGAGGAATAGGATGAATGTCTCCTCCTAGAAGGATTTTAGAATATTGAGGAATTATTGATACTTGTATTCTGGAGAACATTTTCCACCTAATTTTGTTTTGTTTTGAGTTGAAATGGGGTTAATCAATCTGTATTTGAAGTAAAGATAAAAGCCATCATTAAATAGGTTTGGTACAATGTGTGGAGAGTGTAAGAAGGAACTATGGATAGGTAGCTGGGACAGAGTTGGAGAGCTGTTGCGCTATATTACATAGTTATGATGAGAGAGTAGCGGGAGAATAATAACGTACAGGCTGAAGAGTAACATGATTAAGTAAAGAGATCTGTACGTTATAGCTGGCAGGTAGTGGGGAAGTAGGGATCAAGAAGGAAAAAAGAATTCACAGGGCAGAAGAATATTTAGTTGTGGTGGAGTCTGATAGATGATAGAGGGTAGGTACGTAGGAAAGAAGGATTTTCTATGAAAGAAGAAAGTTCGCCTGTCCCAGTATCTTCTCTGGAATGTGAGCAATATGGGGGTAATAATAATAAATAATTAATAATTAATGTAATGCATGTGACTGAATATTAGTGATACAATATTTATATAAATATATGATTTCAGGGGTAAAACTGGGCTTTAATTTGGGGTTAGAATTTTGTTGTATTTTATTCATTTGTTAACCAGGTGAGGCCACAAATGCCTCTTTTCAGATGTGACCCATGAGCACTGTCAGAATCACAGAGAATGCAAATAGAAATAGACAGTCAAACAAAAGACTATACAGTCATGTGCACTATTTGCTGATTGAGTTAATCATCTGAGCAAGACAGACTTCGATTTTGGTTACTTTTGGGATTACAGCTAGATTTAGGTTTGGGAATAGAGCTAGGCATAAGGATAGGGTAAGACTTAACATTAGGTTTAAGATTAGGTTCAGGATTAGGGCTAGTTTTAGGTTTGGGTATTAAGGTATATGACTACAATGCCTTTTATGGAAAGTGAGGAGGATGTATCCCCCAAGAAATATTGTCGAAAATTTAAAGTCTTAGTATGCCTTGGACATTTTTGAACAATTTATATGTACATAACTTTTTTTTGTTTGATTTTTCAGATATGTGGAATTGAAATGGCAGCTTTGAAATATTTGAATTTAAGCAGATGTCATAGCACCCTAACAATGATAATGTGTGACTATCTGTATCAGTGGAACAGCTATGATTCCATCCTTCAGATGAGATTTTAAATATAGGTCCCATCTGATTGAGCTGGTTGTAGCTCAAGTGGATGTTAAACATTGCCTGACACTTATCAAAAGAAGAGAAGGGACGTTCCCCTGTGCCCTGGCCAAATTTCTCATAGCCAGTATAAATACTACATCGGGTATCACCTGAAAAGTGGCCATTTGCCTAGTAGGACCAACCCAGCCAATAAAATGCAAATAAATAAACAAATAAATAAATGAAAGGTAATTCATAGCGTGGCTTGGTAGTATTATTGTCTAGTAAAAGGAGATGCGGTGTTATGAATGATGACTCAGTAAACAAGGGTAACGAACATCGTTGGTATCAGAGTGATATGGATCAGTGACAAGAATTTCATAAGAAAGTTCCTTCTGGGATATAAGCAATCAGGAATAACAGAGAATAGAGGTGACAGGGAATTAGGATTCTACATAAAGGAAAACATCAAATGTGAAGCTGGAGAAGAGGAGAAATACTAGCCATGAAGGGGTGAGGAAGCAGGGAGAGTCAAATTCTAGATTAAGTTCTATGACATTTAAGGCAATTGAAGGGGGAGTGGAAGTGCTAGTGGACTAGTAAAATGTATTGACCCCCAGATGCATCAAGGTAGAAGATTAACCAATCAGCATACAGGATAAAGGAGTGTTTTAGGAGAGAATCTAAGCCTAATAGAAACATAATGAGAGTCTAAACTACAGGGTAAAGATGATATGGAAGGTGTGTGAGGTCTTAAACCATGAAATATTCAACATTTTATTATATTTTGTAGATACAGAGTTATCAAAACATTATATTTTTGTTCCACTAACAAGGACAAATCTGGTGCATTCCCTAAATTAACTAAATGTTCATGACGGCTATGTGAATTAAATCATTCTTCACACTAGAGCATTCAGCTTCTTATCTACGGAATCAGAGGCAGAAACAAAAATAATCTGGGACAAAGACCCAAATCAGGGGCCATTTTTAAATACTGATTCTGTTGACTCAGAAAGCTGATAAAATAACATGATTTACAAAATATATATGGTCTGCATAATAATATATGTGTATCTGTAATGTCTGGCTCTGATTATTAATTTCAACCCTCATCCCACAAAATCATACATTTTATGGTTAACGAAAATACCAGCAACAAAGACTAATGGACCACACACTACTGTAGACAAAATAAAAAAAAAACTGCAAAGTCCATGTTTCAGACTTTGCACAGTTTTTGTTTTTAAGTTATTATACGGTTGACAAAACAAAACTGTAAGCCCATTTTAGGCACATTCCTGAAAACCAGGGATGTTTGAAAAGTATGATTTGCACACATGGAAACAGCAGAGCCATTTCATAATGTTTCATTTAAAATACCTAGCTCGTTTCCACCAAAGCATCAAATTTAAAGAGATGTACAAGAATACAACACATGAATGCTTGATACAAATTAATTTTTAGGCATGATCAATAACAGTCGTCATGTTACATGGCTTGGTGGTAAGTGTAACATAGTAATGCAGTGGCTGTCATGGACATTTATTTTATAATGAAACTTTAAATAACCTGTTAGCATCTGAATCAGAGTAAGCTGATTAATACTGTAGATGTTGAATAGGTAAAGAAAATACAGTCTTCGTTATATCATTTGAATAAAAAGTTATCAGTGTGAAAATCTGTACAAAACATACTTTTTTTAAGTAAGAATGCAGCAGCATTTTAAAGTGAGACTGCTTTAGCATACCCACGTCAGCAGAGCTTAGATCACCTTCACAGTTGCAATGCATCAAAGGCTATATTACCTTATTTTAGTTGAAATGTGCTAGTTCTCAGAGTCACTTTGCTTTGGAGGATGTTATGTTACCTGAATTCAAAAATTTGACCCAGCAGTAGGTAAAGAGCCAGAACTCCTTTACAAAAACAAGACAGTGTCTGAAAGGTAGTGCTAACTAAATATTTTCCAGTACTGCCTCATTCCAATACACTCCTCTGGAGTTCCTTTAAATGATATGACTCTTTTCAGTGCAGCAGTACAGGAAGTTATGTACTAAAAGTAGTGAAGAAAACCTTTTAATGGACAGCAGATGAGAAGAAAGGGAGTCTAATTCCCAGGTTAAATAAGCTCATTTCAATAAACATTGCCTGTACAACCTTTGCAGCTGCTGAAGGCTTTAAAAATCAGAGGTAGACAAATTAAAGTTATAAATCAGGTATTGATAGTAGTAGAACTGGGCCCATGTCAATTAGTCAAAGGACCAAATTGTTGAAACCCATATGGTTGAGACCATATGGTTGACAATTGATTCATCAAACTGTATGAGATAGCGGTAAAGTAGGAATCTGGAAATTTGTCCTTTTCCCTGCTGGACTCTGATCATGCAGTTGGTATAAGTAATTAGAAGGGGCTGTGGGGGGCACAGGGGGTTCCCCCCTTCAAAACCATTGCGTTGTTGGCTGGTGTTGTGTGGATTTATGTCAGTTATTCAACTGACTGCATTGCTGACAATGGGGGTTTCAACATTTTTTTTTTTATAAACTGACATAGATCCTAGTAGGGCTATATAACTGATAATCACTGTTTTTCTACCTGTTCAAAAATGTTATATTTTCTGTGCATGAATATAGGTCTGTAAATGTAATTTTCGAAGTGTATTGCCTAATGCATCTAGGTAAAGGAATTCACTATTCAATTTTAAATGCTTGCAGACACTTGTTTATTAATTTATGTAGGGGTAATTATATACAAACAGTAAGTTGTAGCTGTTGTCATTTACCTTTTCAAGACAGATTGCTATGCCATAAATGTCATACACATATAATATAGTTGTCTCATTTTCAGAATGTTCTGTAATTATGTCCAGGATATGCCAGACTGGTCTCGTGAGTGGCAGCAAATTATCCTAAAAGCCAGAAAAGGCATGTGAATACTATAGCTTTAGCCAAGGTGCAGCTATGTTGGTAAGGATGCATTGAAAAGCATGGTCTGAGAGTGAGGTGTATGAAATCCCAGGAAGACACAGGTTATAGTTTGTACTCCAGCAGTACAATGTGAACCTTATTTTGTTGCAGAACCCATTAGTTAAAGCTCATGACAGCTGTCCTCATTTGTTAGGCACTCTTACGGTTAAGGACCATGTCTATATTATTGTCAGCAATATGTTTTTTTCAGATCATCACTGACAACTGCTAATTAGGTTTTGTAACATATTTTGTGGCAGTTGCAGCAATATGACTTTTTTCATTTACCAAAGTCTATAAAATAGGCAAAATTCAACTTTTAGGCCTCTACTACATGAATACTGATGACTAATTAAACCTTGCTGTGTACAAAAAGCAAATAATTATATTAAAGACTTGCTACGCTGAAGAACTTTAGGAAGGCAATTACTTAAAATCTGTGCAAGCCAATGTTAGGTTATGTGATATTTGTTACTTTACACTGTACACTGTTGAGGTACAAAATATGAGTTCACTTTTGACAACAATGTGAATTTATTAGATGAAAGACTGGTATGATATGAATTTTTTAAGACATGGTTGTGTTAAATAATGCATGTATGTACTTATTATTCAAACATTTAATTAGCATAATCATGGAGCGACTATGACCCCAGTTATTTGAATTTGCACAAGATAGTATTAAACAGGGCTAAAATGTACGCAAAATAAATTTAGACAGCTTTTAAATTTTCTAAACATTTGATTGTTGTTTTCCCCCTCTGGATAGCTTTATTAATGTAGGTTATTTTTGTTTGAGACAGAGTAAAGTGAAAAAATATATTTTGGGATGTCAAGTCTTACAAGGCTTCATTTAATAAAAATTAAATACTCACAATTATCTAAAACCCATTTATGGTAAAACTTATTTTCTTATTTATTAAAACAATTAGAGTTTTTACCCAAAACAAACATATCATCTGCAGTAGTTTTATATATTCTCCAGATTATGTATTTTTGAGAATAAATTTGAAGATATGAAAAAAGAAGTTTTTTCTGTTATTGTTAGGAAATATAATAAAGTGGTGATACAAACACAAAGGGAAGACACAGTGAATTTAAGGAAGGACATTATTACGGCATAGTTTGCTGAATCACAAATTGGTAGGTCTGAATTGTACAACAAGAAAAAAGCAGTGAAAAATGTGGCTACATTATGGTATGGTGCATTATGTTGACACAAAAGTTATTATGAATGGCTGTTGTGTCAAGGGCAGCCATTATGAATGCTATTAAGGATAACTGGTAGATGATATTTTTAATAACATAGCTATTATTATTCTCCATTTCAGTTTTGGCAAATATAGACATGTACTGTTAGCTAATCACATCACATCACCTTATCAAGGGAGTTCTACTTTCTCCATCATGTATTTTCATTCAAAAAACCCTCATCTGAACAGCCAGTGGTGGTTAGTTAGAGCCTGGTACCAAGATCATCACCCTGGCTCACTCAGTCACACAGACGCACACATACATACATACACGTACTCACTCACACAGATACACACACACACACACACACACACACACACACACACACACACACACACACACACACACACACACACACACACACACACACACACTCACACACACACATACACACACACACACCACACTCTCACATACACCAAAATCCAGCTACATGGTTTTTGATCTATCTCTCTATCTCTGCTGTTCCACCGCTGATCTCCATCAAGTTCATAGGTTCATAGCTAGGTACTAGGCTATCAGTCCAAGGGTCTAAGTAAGTCTAGCCAACAAGGTTCCCTGGCATACACCACCAAAGAAAGTTATTTTCCTGTACCACTGTCGAGCAGAGCAACAGAAGTGATCCCCGGAGTGTTATTTCCTATTTCCCATCCTCTCATCAAGATTTTTCTTGAAGAGTGCTAATGAGGAACTTTACTTGACCTAGATGGGTAGCTTTTTCAAGAGTACGGGAAGTCTCTGGGACAGGGATCTGTCCCTCCAGCATGTCCTGTTTATTGTGGTGACAAGCTTTAGGTCCCTAGAGTGTGTAGCTCGGAGGGATTGGGATTTCTTTAGGTGTAGCATGTCCAACAGCTCTGGGTCTGACATAGCTTTATATATTAGGCAAAGATCACCTCAGAGTAGGCGATATGCTACACAGTAAAGCTGGTGTTTTTTAAGATGGTCAGTGTAGGGCATCTGTTTGAGGCCAGTAATCCTCTTTATGAGGTACTTCTGTGGCCTTTCCAGCTGCTGCAGATGTCTTGTGAGGTACATTCCAAAAGGGGCATTGTACTCTATAATGGGTCTAATGAGTGTCAAGTAGAGGGGATTTATGACCTCTTTTTTCCCGGATGAGAACCCTTTTGTGATGAGGTGTGCCATGTAGAAGGACTTCCTGACTACTGTGGCGATGTGATTATCAAAGGAGAGACTACTGTCCACCTGGCTCTCAAGGTCTCTTATCACACATTTGTTGTTAAATAGACTGCTGCCTATGTGGTAGTTCATGGGTAAAGAGTTTTTACCAAAGGGGATGACAATACACTTTTTGGCATTGAGCCTGAGGCCATGGCTCTGACATCAGGCATCTGTTTCAGTGAGGCCCTTCTGTAGGATGTCCACATCATTTGGGGACTCGACTATGGCTCCTAGTTTGCAGTCATCTTCAGACTTCATTAGCCAGAGGCCTTCTTTATTAGCCTGTACTTCAGAGAAGTAGATACCAAACAGGAGAGATCCCAGTACTGAACCCTGTGGTACTCCACTTCTCATTGGTTTGAAGTCAGGTTTGGAGTCTGCAACTTTTACAGTGTAGGCTCTGTCAGTGAGCCAGATGGCAACCTATCTTGTGATGTAGGGATTTATACCTAATTTAGTGAGTTTAGCTATAATTCTAGAATGGGGGATGGTGTCAAAAGCCTTGGTGAGATAAATATAGGCTGTGTGAACCACCTTACCCTTGTCTATGGCTTTGGTGACTGCCTCAAAGAAGTCAATCAGGTGCAGGAGGCATGATCTGCCTTTCACAAACCTGAACTGGGTGGGGTCCAGAGTTTGGAGGTTACCAATGTCTTTGTTTATGAGTTCCATGATGATATGTTCCATGGCCTTGCAGACCAGGCTCGTCAGGCTAATAGGGCAATAGTTCTCTGGATCAGTGGTGGCTCCCCCTTTGTGGAGTGGGATAACTGTTGCTGTGTACCATTCAGTGGGCACAAAGCCTGATGTGAGGCTATGATTGAACATGGTGCTTAGGTGGGAAGCCAGTTCATTCTGAAGTTCATGTAAAACGCAGCCTGGGATGTTGTCCGGTCCCATGAATGCTGTGTTTTTGGCTTTAGAGAGTGCAGCTTTGACATGCATAAA